>NC_054868.1:54338740-54651240 GCF_018320785.1 Cheilinus undulatus | reverse complement strand
TCCATCCATCCATCTATCCATCCATCCATCCATCCATCTATCCATCCATCCATCCATCAAACTTCCATCCATTCATCAAAAACACTGAAATATCCCTTTAAAACAGATTAATAACACTCTGATTGATACCAGTGCCATTCCAGGGTAGAGCCATGGGTGGCCAGGGCCTCTGAAATCCACTCAGCCCTCTCCAAACTCCTTAAAGTCATTGGCTAATAGCCTTTTTGGCCATTAGCTGGCCATGTAAGTATAACCAATCATAAACCCAGTTAGCTGGTAATTTTAACATCGTCATGGTGAGGCTTGTGGAAGTGGTCCCACTGATTTCTGTGTGTGGCTCCTGGTGTTTACATCTTCAACCTCTCTGTGCTGTGTTCCTCTCTGACTGCCCAGATTACACAACACATGATAAATAACTATGGACACTCCTCACCACTCTGTACCTTGTCCCTGTGACGCAGCACTGTTATCCTTTAAATAAAGACATGATAGAAAATCTCTTCTTGATGTGGAAAATGTTCTTTTTATTGGTACAATAAACACTGAAGAGTTTCACAGCAAATATGAGAATCTGAGAGGGAAACAGAGACAGAAGTAAAGCAGGCATGAAGAGTTCAGACATATCTCGGGTTTCTCTCCAGGATTAACGTTCCTGACCTTTTATCAACCTGGACCCTGATTTCTCCTCCTGTCAGGTTCAAACTGTTTCCTGGTCCTTTTTCAGGGAAATGAAACTCTGATCTTTTACACTCTCTCTCTCATGATCCTTTATAACCCCCCATAAAACAGGAGAGCTGGGTGGACTACGGAAGCGTCTAAACACCTGTGATCCAGGTCATCAGCTCACTGTGGGTTTACAGAGCCAGAGGAAACATGACTGAGATGGACGCCCGCGGCCTTCTCCTGGTTCTGTTCTCCGTTTATCTCTGTGGGGTCTCCAGTGATCCTATAGGTGAGTGGCTTTACTCAACTGAACTGATGGAAAACGCCTACTATTTCTGTTTCTCTGAAAAAAAGACTTTATCTAGGGCTGGGAAATTTACTGAATCTACCACTACTCAGGTTATAAATAACAAAGATATGAACTGTTAATATTGTATGTACTATTTTATGTTCAGGACCCCAGGAAGAATAGCTGCAGCCATGTACCAATGCTAATGGGGTTCCCAATAAACCATAAACAGTGTATAATCAATCATCTAAAATGCTCTGGATATTAATCCATCATCACTCAGCTAAAAAACAAAGAGAAAGCCATCACATGTCCACGCTCAGTTATAAAATATTTAGGAATCACAAGTAACCAGTCAGCTGAAAACGGAATTAACCTGGAATCACAATAAAATTACAAAAATATGAAGATAATAGTCGATCAGCTTAAAAAAAGTGGAGATATGCAGCGTGTTTAACAATTCTGGTTAAATCTTAAATCCCAGAATTCTAATTTTATTCTCTGAATTCTGACTTAATTCCCAAAATTTTAATGTAAACCTCAGAAAAATGACTTTTGACTACATTTTCAAAATTCCAACTTCAATCTTAGAACTCTTACTACAGTCTCGGAATTCTAACTTTATACTCAAAATTCCACTTTAATCTTTGTACTCTTAATATAGTCTCAGAATTCTAACTTTATACTCAAAATTCCACTTTAATCTTTGTACTCTTGCTATAGTCTCGGAATTCCAATTTTATACTCAAAATTCCAACTTTAATCTTTGTACTCTTAATATAGTCTCAGAATTCTAACTTTATACTCAAAATTCCACTTTAATCTTAGTACTCTTGCTATAGTCTCGGAATTCCAACTTTAATTCCAGAATGCCAACTTTCATCTTGGAAAGGTGACTTTATTCTGAAAATTTCATCTTTTTTTTTTTCAGAATCCTGACTTTAATCCCAGAATCCAGACATTTGTCTTGCAATTATGACTTTGTTTCCAGATTTCTGACTTTAACTTCAGGATTCAGTTTAGATTTCAGAATTTCAACTCTGATCTCAGAAATTATGACTTTTTTTGTCAGAATACCAAGTTTGATCCCAGCATTCCAAAGTTCATCTTGGAATTATGACTTTTTTTAATTACAGACTTCCAAATTTAATTTCAAAATTCCAACTTCATTCTCAGGATTGTAACATTTATCCCGTAATTCCAACTTTCATCTTAAAAATTATGGAAGTTTTCCTTAGAATTATGACTTTAAATCAGAATTCCAACTTTCATTTTGGAATTATGACTTTTTTCCTTTTTTTTTTTTTTTTTTTACAGAATTCCAAATTTATTTTCAAAATTCCAACTCCATTCTAAGGATTGTAACATTTATCCCAGAATTCCAACTTTCATCTTAAAATAATGTCAGTTTTTCTTAGAATTACGACTTTAAATCAGAATTCGAACTTTCATCTTGGAATTTTGATATTTTCTTCACAGACTTATGAATTTAATCCCAAAACTCAAAGCTTAAAAAGTGACCTGTGTCGGTTTTACTCATGAAGGATTTCTGCCAGGGAGAAACAAAGCCCGTCTCTGGATGCAGCTTCAGTGAACTCCAGGAGTCTTAACCTGTTTCTGCTTCACCGGCCTGCTCAGGTCTCTAAGTCCTGATTTCATTACTCAGTCTAAGATCCAGAAATATAGGGACGCTCCCCTCCACTGTCTCAGTCTGTCCACTAACATTTCTGTGGACTGTTCTATCTTTAGAGTTTTAAATGATGCTCACAGAGTTAGCAGACTCCTCTGAGCATGGATCCGTCCAGTTTGAATCCCTCTACTGTAAACATACTGAGATATTTCCAGCCTCTGTGTTTACTGCGGCCCTCTGAACATGAAAAGTAGTCTCAGTGATGCTGGAGCAGGCCTCGGTTTCCTGCTTGGCCTGTTCGCTTTACAACATGATGACAGTGATAACTGCTGAATTACTTCATACAGTAAGAGGGAACGTTTTCAAATATTAACCTCCATGACACAAGAATTCAGCATGAAGAGGATCTTAACTGACCGCAGGAAGACATCTGTTGTCTTCTCTCTTCTGTTAAAATGTTAATACCCTGATATATCCTGATACGTGTGTTTGAAAACAGTACTTAGTGATGTTAACGCTCAGTGGTCAATGATCTGTGGAATAGAAAATGACAAACAGCTGCCAAACCTCTTTAGCCTTAGCGGGACTAAATGTGATCCTGTTAGCCTTGATCTGAACAAACTTGCTCTGCGCGCTCTATTTTAGCACAAACATAGTCCTGTTACACATCGAATTAAACAGAAGACGCTCAGCTACAAGCCTAAATAAAGCATTTTTACCTACAACACATCTAACTCAAAAAGGACTCAAATCAATGACCACATATCAAAGTGGCCGTAGTGCTGTGTAGCCAGATACTTCTGCCCCCTACAGGATGGTGCCTGGTACTACAGACACACTAGCCTCCAGCCTCTACTGAAATTCTAGTCATGTTTGTGCAGTTTCCATTTGTTTCAACAGTTTCTTTTATTTTCCTGCACTTTATTTTGTGTTGTTTTTTGTGCCATTTAAAATAAATCTGCTCCTCTTGGTCCTTTGTAAGACTTCCTTTGAAAGGGAAATATATGGAGGTCTGAGTGATTTGAGGGTAAAAAGAATTCCATGATGCAGAGACCACCTATAATGGCATATGGGTAAAAAAAAAAAAAGGTTTGATAGCTGACATTTTTCAAATGGCAGCAATAGTGCCAAATTGTTCTCAAATGGTTTTGCCTGGATATTTTTTTACTAAAATCTCTCTCATTTTGTCCTGATAACCCTCTAGTGCACTGATCATCAACTGGCGGCCCAGGAGCCAAATCAGGCCCCCCAAAGCTTCCTGTCTGGCCCCCAGAAGATCTTTAAATTCAGAAAAGCAAGAAAGGAAAATGTTGTGGTCATAAGAGTATCTTTTGGCTATAAATGTCTGCAGCTGTTAAATCCACCCCAAAAACAATTAATATACAAATAGTTTTAGAATGACTTCACATTTGATCTGTTTTTACAGAAATTCACTTGGCAGCCATTATTAGTAGATATTTAAAAAATGTTTTAAAACTGGCAAAAATGGCCAGATAAAGTGGTGTATAGGGGTAAGAAAGTGGCAAAAATGGGCGATAAGCATCCAAAGGGGTTGTGGAGTGGCACAAAGGGACAAAAACTTGCAGGAAAAGTGGTGAAAAGAGGTTATAATGTGGCAAAACATTACTAACTGGCAAAAAGTATATCAAAAATGGCTTCAAAATTGCAAAAATGGTGAAAAAAGTACAGAAAAGTGGCAAAAAATAGTCAAAATGTGGCAAAAATGGACAAAAAGGGGCAAAAATGGATAAAGGACGGATAAGACAGACAAGAAAAGTGTTTTAAAAGAGTTAAAGGACAGCAAAAAATTAGGTTGAAGAGGCAAAAAAGTGCAGAAAGTATCAAAATTGGGTCAAAAGTGGCAAAATGGTGCAAAAATAGCCAATGGCAAAGCAGTGAAAAGGCAACAAAGTGGGTTAAAGAGTGATAAAAGAGCAAAAAGTGGCAAAAATTGGTCTAAAATGGCACAAAATGTTGCAGAAAGGCAGAATGAAGCAGTGAAGTAGTGAAAAGTAATAATAATAAATTTTATTTATAAGCACCTTTCTGAACACTCAAGGTCACTTGACAGATAAAAATGAATAAAATAAAAACAGTAGATAAAAGAAAACACAATATAAAAGTATGAAACATGAGTTCATATTGTTGCTAAATCATAATTATGAGGGCCCATTCTCTGGGATTTTCAAGGGCACAGCCAATTCTGTGGACACGCCTGTCTCCTTGTAGTCTACGGCATTATATATCGGGATAGATCTGACTGGTAAAGCCTAAAAATGTCCTGCGTTTTGAAAGAAAATAAGAATACTAATAAAATAATATTTTAATCAGAACAAAATATTGGTTTAATTTCTCTTTATTTGGAGGTCCGGCCCCGAGTGACTCTGTCAAGACAAAATCTGGCCCTTGTGCAAATGTACTTGATGACCCCTGCTCTAGTGGCATTAAAGTTAAAAGAGGTAATGTTAAAATGTGGTGCTTTGGCCTACTGGAGATTTTTGGGCTTCAACTGCATTATTTCTAAGATATATATATATATATATATGATAAAATTGAAAAACAAAACAAAACAAAAAAACAATTAGGCGAAAATGAAATTTTTCATTTGCCATCTTGACTCTCTCTGATCCAGTAACATACATACACATATTTACACTTCTGGACAAACTTCACAAGTGCCCTCTTCATAATGGTTGTCCTGTAGTTACAGAGTTATACTCATTTAAAGATGGACTGGAAATTTGGAGCAGTAGTCTAATAACAGAGGCTCGGGCTTAACAGGTTTAAAAGAGAGAGAGAGCCCGGTCGAATGCAAAGCAGATGGATTCTCCCGTTAACACATCCATCTCGCGTGTCAGGTTAGGTCTAATGAGCAGATACCTCTGAAACAGTCCTAAACTAGAACCTACCAAACACATGGAGCCAGGGCACAGCCATGGAGGGGAAGGTACGGTCCCCGAACTACGACTTTAATTGAACAAAAATCAAATAACTGTGAAAAGGTGCAAAGAGTGGCAAAACTGAGTTTAAAGTGGCAAAAAAAGTTCAAAAATAGCTAAAATGGGTTTACAGTAGCAGGACAGCAGCAGCATTGGTGTAAAGGTAATAATGGGTTTAAAGTGGCAACAAAGTTGGAAAAATCAGTTTAAAGTTGAATAAAGAAGATAAAATGTCAAACGTGATAAAAATAAGTTAAGAGTGACAGAAGAGGTCCGAAAAGGATTGAAGGTGTCAAAAATGGGTTAGAGCAGTGGTTCTCGTTCTCAAATGGTGTGGCAAGGCACTCTAGCGTGCCTTAAGGCAAGTCCAGGTGTGCCATGGGAATCTGTACAACACGTTATTACTACAACTTTATGGCCAGTACCTTAACCACAGATCTGGACCCCTGAAAACCCCAGAGAACGGGACCTCCCCAGTTGGAATTTATTGATGACGTCAGTGTGTGTGTGTTGGATCAGTAGCATTGGTGCTAGCATCCTGGCTAACAGTTACCTCATTTAGAGCTGAAATGCATGGCAAGCTATTATTGGGTTGAATCGGTGTTGAAATTATTCATTCAAATACATACATTTAAACCAAGTTAACCAATTTTTCCACCCATTTTTGCCACTTCGTTTGACCATGTAATCCATTTTTCAGTATTTTTGCCATTTCTTATTGCTATTTTTGACCAGTTTTTGACACTTTTTGGAACTTTTTGACACATTTAGCCTATTTTTACCACCTTTTTGCCATTTTTCTCCTAATTTTGCTATTGTTTGGCCTTTTTTTTTTTTTTGCCATTTTTCCCATCACTTTTAACCCCTTTTTATTACCTTGAAGTAACTTTAACCCTTTTTTGCCAATTTTCTTCTACTTGTGATCTATTTTGCCACCTTTCCCCATCACTTTTAACCCGTTTATGCCACCTTTTGCCCATTTTAATCTTTGTTTGACCACTTTTATGCCCAGTTTTACCCTTTTTAAAACCATTTTTAACCCATTTTTACCACCTTTTTTTTTTCTTTTTTACAACATATAACCCTTTAAGACTACTTGTAACCCATTTCTGCCACTATTTTGACACTTTCAACAAGTTTTTGCCAAATTCAAGACATTGATTTGCCACTGTTTTATTATTTTTTTGTTTTGTTTTGCCACTTTTTGCCCACTTTTGCCATGTTTTTTTTTCTAATCACTTTTAACCCATTTTTGCCACTTTTTGCCTACTTTTGCCATCTCCATGATCCCCCAGTTGGCTGGGCCCCTGAAAGCTCTCTCCCCTTTATCTCCCCTTGTAGGCCACCTTGACTGTAACATTTTTAAAAAGCCCATTTTGTATCGATTTAAATATGGCATACCTTGAGATTTTGGCTTGACATTAGGTGTGCCTTGGACAAAAAAAGTTTGAAAACCACTGGGTTAGTTAAATGTGTCAAATGGTCAAAAGTGGCAAGAAATCATGTAAATAGGTTAAAAATTGCAATAAAATGCAAAACAGTTTAAAAATGGTAAGATGGTTGCTTACTGATTTAAGTGGCTACAACTGGTTAGCATAAGTAAAACAGTGGCAAACGGGTAAAAAAGATATGAATATTGGTTAGAAAGAAGCAAAAAGGGGTGCAATTAGGTCAAAGTTGCAAAAATAGGGCAATAATGGGCTAAAAGTGGCAAAAAGGAGAAAAGTGTTAAAAAATGATGAAAATAAGTTAAAGTGGTAAAACTAGGTTTAAAGTGGCAAATTTAATTGCAAAAATGGTTTAAAAGAGGTTAAAATGCATCAGAAATAGACAAAAAGCAGCAAAAAGGGTGGTAAAATGTAGAAATGGGTTCAAAACAATTTCATATCAGAAGCCAATAATAGCTCAGCACATTTTTATCAGGTCTAAATAAGGGCTACCCAGGACGTACGAATGCTACTGATCCAACACACATACACTGATATCATCGGGGGGGCAGTAGACATCTTTAGCCCACCAGTGACGTGTTTTGCTGCACTAGTCAGGCCTTGTCTTGTTGGCTAGTCTTACTAGTGCTAACTAAGTGCTAACTGAGTCCTGAGTGCTAACTCAGTAGTAACTGAGTGCTAACTGAGTAAAGAGTGCCAACTGAGTACTAAGTGCTAACTGAGTAATAACTAAGTGCTAAGTGAGTGCTAACTGAGTAATAACTAAGTGCTAAGTGAGTGCTAACTGAGTAATAACTAAGTGCTAACTGAGTGCTAACTGAGTACAAACTAAGTGCTAACTGAGTAATAACTAAGTGCTAACTGAGTACAAACTAAGTGCTAACTGAGTAATAACTAAGTGCTAACTGAGTGCTAACTGAGTAATAACTAAGTGCTAACTGAGTACAAACTAAGTGCTAACTGAGTAATAACTAAGTGCTAACTGAGTGCTAACTGAGTAATAACTAAGTGCTAACTGAGTACAAACTAAGTGCTAACTGAGTAATAACTAAGTGCTAACTGAGTGCTAACTGAGTACAAACTAAGTGCTAACTGAGTAATAACTAAGTGCTAACTGAGTGCTAACTGAGTACAAACTAAGTGCTAACTGAGTAATAACTAAGTGCTAACTGAGTGCTAACTAAGTGCTAACTGAGTAATAACTAAGTGCTAACTGAGTAATAACTAAGTGCTAACTGAGTGCTAACTGAGTACAAACTAAGTGCTAACTGAGTAATAACTAAGTGCTAACTGAGTGCTAACTGAGTACAAACTAAGTGCTAACTGAGTGCTAACTGAGTAATAACTAAGTGCTAACTGAGTGCTAACTAAGTGCTAACTGAGTAATAACTAAGTGCTAACTGAGTAATAACTAAGTGCTAACTGAGTGCTAACTAAGTGCTAACTAAGTGCTAACTGAGTAATAACTAAGTGCTAACTGAGTAATAACTAAGTGCTAACTGAGTAATAACTAAGTGCTAACTGAGTGCTAACTGAGTAATAACTAAGTGCTAACTGAGTGCTAACTAAGTGCTAACTAAGTGCTAACTGAGTAATAACTAAGTGCTAACTGAGTGCTAACTAAGTGCTAACTGAGTAATAACTAAGTGCTAACTGAGTAATAACTAAGTGCTAACTGAGTGCTAACTAAGTGCTAACTAAGTGCTAACTGAGTAATAACTAAGTGCTAACTGAGTAATAACTAAGTGCTAACTGAGTGCTAACTAAGTGCTAACTGAGTAATAACTAAGTGCTAACTAAGTGCTAACTGAGTAATAACTAAGTGCTAACTAAGTGCTAACTGAGTAATAACTAAGTGCTAACTGAGTAATAACTAAGTGCTAACTAAGTGCTAACTGAGTAATAACTAAGTGCTAACTGAGTAATAACTAAGTGCTAGCTGAGTGCTAACTGAGTGCTAGCTGATTAGAGCCAGGGTTGCCATCTCTGTGTGACAAAGCCAGCCCAATGTCTGACAAAAACTAGCCCAAAACTAGCCCAAAGCCAAGCCCAATGCTAAAATTCAAAATAATACAGTACAGCCTCTGCCACACTGCATATACTGCTCGATTGCCAGCAGACATTCTGCTTCTCTGTGGGTGGCGTGAATGTCTGTGTGCACTGTTCCATGCTTTCCTGCCTCTCTGCTGGTTGTTGTAGGCGTACTTGAGTTTAAATACAGTAGTTTGTTCTGCTACAGAAATTAATGATATAAAAATAGGTCTGCTCAACCCACGGACAAAAAAATCTACCCGTGGCAGTAGTTTCCATACAGACAGACACACAGATGACTCACTCAGACACAAAAACAGAATACCAACAAAGATCCACACAAAGACAAAACACTCACTCTAAAACAGGAAACAGAACAGAAAACAGCAGCAGTCCAAGTACAAAAATACGAATAAGAGTGGCTATACATGAGACTGTGAGATTATTAATCTGTGTGAACTTTAACCGGTCTTTCTCCCTGGTTTTGGTCTGCAGGTACGTCAGTCATCGACTGCAGCATTGGCAGCAATCTAGCAGTGGGAGAGGTGGATGAGGGATATACCGGTGAGTTCATTTATAACGTTAATCTAAAGTTACAGGCTGATGAGTTAGATCTGCTTTGATTGCATTAAATCCTGTTAAAGTAGAGGGATCATTTTTAAATATTACTGTGATAAATCTGTTTCCACATTAATGTTAATCAAATCTATCTGACTCCGCCCCCTCCCATGATGCCACAGGAGATGTGGAGCTCATCAGTGGCATCCCTGCAGGGACCAATGTGACGCTGGCCCCCCATATCATCCCTGAACACCTGGCCTTCCTGGAGCTGAGCTTCGTCCTCGGGGAGACCACGGCGATGGTCAGGACCAGGACGGCGCTGGACGCTGACACGATACAAGTGAGGCAAAGCGACAATACCAGAGAAATCAAGTTTTTATACACGTTTCTACCATATTAGTCCTCAAGTCAGATTAAATAACCCATCTTTAAAAGTCACATATTATGCAAAAATACCGTACTTCAGGCTTTTCTAACAAGAGCATGTGCCCCTGTCCTGTCCACAATGCCCTCAAGTATCAGACCCCCCCCCCCCAGCCAGAAATCCAATACTCGAGTGTTTTTTAACAACAAACTTCACAGGCATGTTTAGGGGGCCTCTGAGACCGATGTAAACTAGTCTTAAAAAGGTAAAATATGTGAGCTTTATCTATAGGGATGTCTAAATGTTCACTAAGGGAGAAGATGATGAAGGTTTTGGTCTGTCGAGGTCAGCATTTACTCTGATTTTGTTGCTTAGCTAGCACGGGTCTATAAATAGAATTCAGCACAATACACCAGAGTTTATTTACCATTCATGGATTTACCATCATCTCTAATACAGCTGTGTTAGGATTGTTTGACATCGATGTCCAATAGGACAGGGGTTCTCAACCTTTTCAGCACAGGACTCCAAAAATAAAGGTGCCAGAGACCAAGGACTCCCACTGTACCTGAAGGTGGTTGAACACAGCCATGTACATTCAAGAATAGTCATGTGGAGACAAGGCTGCTCATAAGGAGGGATAAAGGGGAAGGTTTCTGGGATCCAACGAGGGACCCATGGAGGTCAGCAAAATCATGGTATACTGGGAAGTTATGTCAGGAGGGAGGGGCAGTGGGGCGCAAATGCAGATAATGGGTTTCCTAAAAGTTATCCAAAACAGGATAACCACTAAAATCACGAACAATCAATAGGAAAAGGGGAAGGAAACAAAATCTATATGTTGGTTAGTGATAGCCCAAAAGCTCCCGTACAAAATATAACAAAGAAACTAAACCACTGCTGCCAAGCAGCTGACAACCAACTGAAATGACCTGGGAGATTGAGAACAATCAGAAATGAAATTCAAAGGCCACAAGCTCAATTAGAAAAGAGAAACAAAAAATTGGCTGAGTTAAAACTCTTAGCCCTGACACAACCGTCTTTAAGTGAATGATAAACTGAGGATTTGTTATACAAAGTCTCTGATGTGTTTTTTGCAAACTCTTTCAAGAAAATACCCAAGAAAACACAGAGAGATGCTCTCAAAACCTCTGAGGGTGAGATAATAAGTCAGCATGGAGTGCTCCAGCTCAGGTGTCTATATCAGCTCCTACACCTGGCCCTCATCAGGGCCAATCAGGTCCAACACACTTGGCCCTCATCAGGGCCAATCAGGTCCAACACATCTGGCCCTCATCAGAGCCAATCAGGTCCAACACACCTGGCCCTCATCAGGGCCAATCAGGTCCAACACATCTGGCCCTCATCAGAGCCAATCAGGTCCCACATATCTAGCCCTCATCAGAGCCAATCAGGTCCAACACATCTGGCCCTCATCAGAGCCAATCAGGTCCCACATATCTAGCCCTCATCAGAGCCAATCAGGTCCAACACATCTGGCCCTCATCAGGGCCAATCAGCTCAGACACACCTGGCCCTCATCAGGGCCAATCAGCTCAGACACACCTGGCCCTCATCAGGGCCAATCAGCTCCCACATATCTGGCCCTCATCAGAGCCAATCAGGTCCAACACACCTGGCCCTCATCAGGGCCAATCAGGTCCAACACATCTGGCCCTCATCAGAGCCAATCAGGTCCCACATATCTAGCCCTCATCAGAGCCAATCAGGTCCAACACATCTGGCCCTCATCAGAGCCAATCAGGTCCAACACATCTGGCCCTCATCAGGGCCAATCAGGTCTAACACACCTGGCCCTCATCAGGGCCAATCAGGTCCCACACACCTGGCCCTCATCAGAGCCAATCAGGTACCACACACCTGGCCCTCATCAGAGCCAATCAGGTCCCACATATCTAGCCCTCATCAGAGCCAATCAGGTCCCACATATCTAGCCCTCATCAGAGCCAATCAGGTCCAACACATCTGGCCCTCATCAGGGCCAATCAGCTCAGACACACCTGGCCCTCATCAGGGCCAATCAGCTCAGACACACCTGGCCCTCATCAGGGCCAATCAGCTCCCACATATCTGGCCCTCATCAGAGCCAATCAGGTCCCACATATCTAGCCCTCATCAGAGCCAATCAGGTCCAACACATCTGGCCCTCATCAGGGCCAATCAGGTCTAACACAACTGGCCCTCATCAGGGCCAATCAGGTCCCACACACCTGGCCCTCATCAGAGCCAATCAGGTCCCACACACCTGGCCCTCATCAGAGCCAATCAGGTACCACACACCTGGCCCTCATCAGAGCCAATCAGGTCCCACATATCTAGCCCTCATCAGAGCCAATCAGGTCCAACACATCTGGCCCTCATCAGGGCCAATCAGCTCAGACACACCTGGCCCTCATCAGGGCCAATCAGGTCCCACACACCTGGCCCTCATCAGAGCCAATCAGGTACCACACACCTGGCCCTCATCAGAGCCAATCAGGTCCCACACACCTGGCCCTCATCAGAGCCAATCAGGTCCCACATATCTAGCCCTCATCAGAGCCAATCAGGTCCAACACCTCTGGCCCTCATCAGGGCCAATCAGCTCAGACACACCTGGCCCTCATCAGGGCCAATCAGCTCAGACACACCTGGCCCTCATCAGGGCCAATCAGCTCCCACATATCTGGCCCTCATCAGAGCCAATCAGGTCCAACACATCTGGCCCTCATCAGGGCCAATCAGGTCTAACACACCTGGCCCTCATCAGGGCCAATCAGGTCCCACACACCTGGCCCTCATCAGAGCCAATCAGGTACCACACACCTGGCCCTCATCAGGGCCAATCAGCTCCCACATATCTGGCCCTCATCAGAGCCAATCAGGTCCAACACATCTGGCCCTCATCAGGGCCAACCAGGTCTAACACACCTGGCCCTCATCAGGGCCAATCAGGTCCCACACACCTGGCCCTCATCAGAGCCAATCAGGTCCCACACACCTGGCCCTCATCAGGGCCAATCAGCTCCCACATATCTGGCCCTCATCAGAGCCAATCAGGTCCCACACACCTGGCATTGCCCTGATTGACTCACACAGTGAGTGACCAGGCTGAATTCCCTCACAAGTTAAGCTTAAAATGAAATAACTTTTGTTAAAAACATATTTAAAACAGGTTAAAAAATGCTTAAATAAGTGAATAATGGCAAAAAATATTGTTAAATTGATTTTTTAAAGAACATAAATGGGGTTAAAAGTGGTAAAAATAAGATAAAAGTGGCCAAAAAATAACCAAAAATTGATTAAATTGGCAAGAAAAAAAAGTGGTAAAAGTGGATCACAAATTGGCTGAAATGGCTTTAAAGTGCAACAGAAAGAGGGAAATTAGGTGGACTAGGATGAAACATTGTTTTAAACTGGCAAAAATGAGTTAACTGTGGTTAAAATGGGCAAAAAGGGGTGTAAAAAGTGGTTGACAGTAGCAATAATGAGGCAACAATAGGAAAGTGGCAAGAATTGGTTTAAAAGTGATAAAAACAGGCAGAAAAAAAGTGGTGGAAAGGGTATAAAATCAACACAAATGGGTTATAAGTGACAAAAAAGTGCTAAAATCGGCGAAGTTGGTGTTAAAAAGTGATGAAAAAGGGTTAATATTTAGTAAAATTGGTGTAAAGTGACAACAGTGTAATTAAAAAAAAAAATTAAGGCATTTGGTGACCCCCTTTTAGTGTGTAGCAACCCCCAATAGGGTCCTGACCCCAAGGTTTAGAACCACTGCAATAGGAAATCTGCGGAGGATCCAGCAGGGGGCCTCAACACCAGCCTCTTACAGGATTCATGACCACAAACGCCAAGGCGACAGGCCTGTAGTCCTTTAATCCGGTGATGGAGGGTTTCTTGGGGACCAGGATGATGGTGGAACATCTGAGACAGGAGGGAACTTCACTGTCGACTCTAAACGTCTCCTGTCTCTCCAAAAACTGCCCTGTGTTTACTGGCATGCAAGGAAAAAGTCCAAAAATGTTGATGTTGCTGAGCATGGTGGTTTGGTTTTCCTGTACTTGGTCTGATCTTGTCCCATGACTGGGTGTGGGCTCGATGTTAGCTCTAGGTGGCTGGGATTGGCCCACAGGCCACCGTTCAGGATGGCTGTCCATTCTGATTAGCTGATGTCAGATTTAGTCTGAGCTATAGAGGTTTGGACCCCTCCATCCTCAGTCCTAAACCCTTGTCTTGGTTTCTTCCAGCATGACGGTACTCTCTATTACTCCATCAAGTGTGAAGGCAATGATAAGGTAGGTGAGAGTTAAAGTTTCACTGTTTACCATCACTATAAAACAGATCATTTTAATAAACAATGTTTTACTGTTCTAGTTCAGCCACATGAGAACTCTAAAGATCAACGACCTGAATGACAACAGCCCCGTATTTGCAGAGGACCAGTACAGCACAACGCTGTCTGAGGTAAGTCAGAAAAACTCAGAACAAATAAAACTAACAAACCATCCCATACTCAGAGCTTAGCTGAAGCTCTTTTGGCAGCGATTACATCCTCAAGTCGGGGGCTGTCGGTAGACAAACATTTTCAGGTCTCTCCAGAGATGTGGATTAGGGTTCAGGTCAGGGCTCTGGTCCCTCTAGGACATTCACAGAGTCTCTGAGCCACTCCTGGGCTGTGGTCTAAGGGTCAGTGTCATGGTGGAAGGTGAACCTTCAGTCCAAGGTCCTGAACAGGTTTTCATTGAAGGTATCTCTGGATTTTACTCCATTCAGCGTTTCCTCAACCCTGACCAGTCTCCCAGTCCCTGCTGCTGAAAAACACCCCCACAGCATGATGCTGCCACCACCATGCTTGACTGTTGGGATGGTGATGGGGATGTGATGAGGGGTGTCTGGTTTCCTCCAGATTTAACATTTAAATTTGGGGCCAAACAGTTCAGTCTGGGCTTCATCAGACCAGGGAATCTGGTTTCTCACAGTCTCAGAGTCCTTCAGGTCTCAGGGCTGCAGTGATGGTTCTCCTTCTAGAACTTTGTCCCATCTCCTCCAGGATCTCTGGAGCTCAGTCAGAGTGACCATCAGGTTCTTGGTCTCCTCTCTCACTAAGGTCCTTCTCCCCCGATGGTGACCAGCTCTAGAAGAGTCCTGATTGGTCTAAACTTTTTCTGTTTGAGAATCCTGGAGGCTGCTGTGCTCTGGGGAACCTTCAGAGCAGCAGAAATGTTTTCAACTGCAGCATCAGGCTGAAACATAAAGATAAAGTAAAGGTGCTCTGAATGACCTGTTTAAACATTCTAGGTGACAGTTACTGCCTGTCTGCAAAGGAAGAATGATTTTCCAAGCTTGAGTGTTGCTTCTTTCATTTTTGAAGATTATTTTTGGGTCTTTCTGCCTCGATTCCACTAAAGAGAGGGAGCTAAGATGTGAGACTGGGTCTAAGTCTTTGTCTTCCTTCAGGCAGCCGCAGTGAACAGCGAGGTTCTCACAGTGATGGCCGAGGATGCCGACACTACCCCAGACAACAACAGAATCACATACTCAATCGTACGTACAGCTCCTCTCACACATGTTCTCTCAGCTCTATCCTGGATCAGGATGGTTCCTCCTGATGGTTCCTGTGTTTCCTTAGGTACCAGATTCAGAGGAATTCATGGTGAACAGCGCGGGAGTCATAACTCTGAAGAGACGCCTGAACTACAACTTGGTCCAGAGTTATAATATCATGGTGATGGCCCAGGTACCAGACCCTGATCAGTTCTGTGGTCCAGTGGGTCTCAACTGAAGGGTCGAGACCCAACAGAGGGTCACGGTGCTGTTTCAGTGGGTCAGGGATTGTGGGATGGAAATAATAATAATAATAATAATAATAATAATAATAATAATAATAATAATATAAAATGATAATAATATATAATTATTATTGTTATTTTATATTATTATTATTATTATAAAAATAATAATAATGACAATGATAACAATAATAAGGATAATGGTTTTTATTATTATTAATTTAATATAACATAATAATGATAATAATAATAACTATTAGCATTATTATAATGATGGATTTTATTTATTTATTCATTTATTTATTTATTGCTATGTTGGGGACTGACCACAAGAATTTTTAAAGCCCAGAATGATGAAAACTTGCATTTTAAGTTATGAATTTCATGGGAATTTTCCATTCCAAATCCACAAAAATCCTTTACGTTACTGGGAACATCCCTAGAATTCCTGTAAAACATATTTTTAACCATCCAATTGAAAAAAATACCCCAAAAATATTGCCAAATGTTTCAGTGAAACATTTTTATAAAACATTCCAATTAAAAAAACAAAACAAAACAAAATTTCATGTAAAATACTGAAAATTTGAGAGCAAATTTCCCAAAATGTCAAAGTGAACTTCTTATAAAATTTTCTATCAAAGTTCATAAAATTAACAGAAACATTTCCCAAATTCAGGGAAAATGACAGACAGTTTCCCTAAACCTCCATTTGCAAAAATGTATAATACTTTGAAAAGATTCTCCCCAAATTTCCATGAAAATACCAAAAAATGTTAATGACCATTTCCCCCAAAACATTAAGATCAAATATAAAAATTACAAATTAATTCCCCAAATTCCATGAATACCACAATTTTCCTAAATTCCCATGAAAATACCTGCAAAAAAATCGAGGAAAATTTTCCCCAAAACTTCCAATGAATCCCTAAAATTTCTATGAAATTTCCCAGCAAATTATCCCAACATTTTAAGCAAATGACTGAAACTTTAACGGACATTCTGGACAATTCACCCAGAAGTTCAAACAGCAGAAATGATCGCTGAGGAAAGCCTGAATGACGCTGTCCTCAGCTGTACATGAAGGCTCTAAGGAAGGTAAAGCCAACACAGGAATGTGACTGAATTCAGATCTTTACAGCATCTAAGAGGCATTCAACAGTTCTGTATAACCTGATAAGATGATTGGTCGGCTCAGTGGAGGCGGAGACTAGTCACCTATAAGAATAGTCGTTTGCCATGCCTGTTGTCTGTTCAGGCGGACTTTCTAAACGTCCAGACTGTAACACAGAAACACACCTGAGTGGCTGATATTCTTAATCCTGGATCGGTGAGACAGTGGAGGATACCGAAGCTGTTAAAGTTTAGAACCACTGATTCAGACCCATAAAAAACAGAATCAGGGATATGATGGTTTTTGTTTGGTCTGCTCAGGATCCTGGAGGGTTGAGCGACACCGCCCCGGTCCTGATCACCATAGAAGACTTTGATAACCTAAACCCTTATTTCAACCACAACATGTACCGAGCTCTGATTCCAGAGAACGAGGTGGGTCTGCAGCATTTCTGTTGTTGATTACAGCTTCATCCAAACATCAGCGGCCTGTTTATACTGTCATCATCAATGTTTTAGGTTGGGCCTTTTCAGACCTTTGAGCCTGAGGAGATAAAAGCTCAGGATGGAGACACGGGGATCAACATGACTTTATCTTACACCATCAGTGCAGGTAAGCAGCAAAGACTCCTTCAGATCAGACTTTAAAGGAATCATTATTAATCTGTCATTGATCCGATCGATTAGTCTCTCCGGAGAAATATCGGACAAACTTCGGCATCGACTCCAGCAGTGGCGTCGTGTCTGTGGTGAGGGCCTTCGACAGAGAGGAGATGAGCAGCAGCCTGATCTCTGTCAGCATCAAGGTAAAGCCATTCTGATGTGCATTCTAATTCTATATGTGGGTTTAATCAGAGAGGAGAGGATGTCTGTTTTTCTTCCATCTTCTTCTGTTTATCCGGGGTTGGCCTGGCAGCAGGCTAAGCAAGTCAACCCAGATGTCTCTCTCCCCTGCAACATTTCCCAGCTCCTCCTGGGGGATTCAGATGCGTTCCTAGGCCAGATAAGATATATAATCCCTTCAGTGTGTTCTGTGTCTACCCTGGGGTCTCCTCACAGTTAGACGGGCCTGGAAGACCTCCACAGGAGGGCGCCCAGGAGGCATCCTGATCAGATGTCCGAACCACCTCAACTGGCTCTTTCAATGAGAAAGAGCAGCGACTCTAATTCAAGATCCCTCCAGATGTCCCAGCTCCTCACCCAGTCTCTAAGGCTGAGCCCGGAACCCGGAGCTCATGACCACAGATGAGGGTTGGGACGAAGATTGACCAGTAAGTTGAGAGATCTGCAAACCCGCTAAGCTCGTTCCATTACAACATGGTATGTCTGCAATGCTGCAGATGCTGGACCAATCCACCTGTTGATTTTGTGGTCCCTTGTACCCTCACTACCCTCATAAACAAGACCCCAAGATACTCAAACTCCTTCCCTTGGGGCAAAAACACTCCCCTCACTCAGAGGGAGCAACCCACCGTTTTTCGTCAGAGAACCATGGTTGGACTTGGAGGTGCTGACCCTCAACCCAAATGCTTTGCACTCAGCCACAAACCACCCCAGTGCCCGTTGGAGGTCCTCGGTTGAAGAACTACATCATCTACAAAATGCAGAGATGGAACTGTGAGGTCACCCAACCGGAAACCCTCCTGTCCCTGGCTGTACCCTGAGACAAGGGGCAGCCCTGGCGGGGGCCAACATGCACCGGGTACGTGTCCAACTTTGTGACTGGGATGCGAACACAGCTCTCACTTTGGTTATACAGAGACCTGATGGCTCACCTCAGCACTAGACCTCGTGATACCTGGTTCCTAAATGTAGGATGATTTCCTGCAGCATGTCCTGAATTTTGACCCTAATATCGGAGCATATGCAACAGCACACATCCTTCATACTGATTCTTTACTAAGAGGTAAAAACTCAGTTAAAACAGCGGCGTACGAAGTTTACTAAACTAGCGTTTATATATTTTGTGTCTGCAGGCAGCCCAGACAGACGACAGTTTCAAGACGGCAGACACCGTGGTGTCTGTGACCATCGAGGACGTGAATGATAACCCTCCAGAGTTTGACCAGCTTGAGTACATGGTATCAGTTCTGGAGAATTCTCCTAATGGTACAGTTGTGTTCAAGGCCACCGTCAGCGACCCTGATGAGGTAAAAATAACTCTTTATGAAACACAGAGGATGTACATCAACCCCAGCTCAGACCGAAGGCCGGGCTGCTATAGGACAGTCTAAAGCCTGTCAGTTCATACCGCTGCAACTGGGAGAGACCATGGGCTGGTTTTATAGCAACGACCTTCGGTTCAGGTTCTGCTTTTCATGTGAGATGAACGAGGGCAGTGATAGTGAGCTACTCACCTTTATGGCCCGGCCAACTGTGTGCAGGTCTGACTGGTGTGAGCAGCTGACTTCCTGTCCTGTGTCTTTCAGCAGCTAGTTTCTGAATGGCAGTCATCTCCATCCGCTGCAGTGATTCTCTTGCTGCTCTCAATGCTCTAAAGTGTCTACTGGTGTTGTGGATCTTTGGTCTGAACTCGGGTAAAACTTTAATAAGGGATCTCTTTCATGGTTTTCTTTCTCAGGGAGGATTTGTGGGGACTTTACAGGTCCTTGGACCTTTTCCTGTTCCCTTCTCTGTTGATGCCGATGGGACAGTCAGAGTGTCGAACTCCACAGCGCTGGACAGAGAGGACTCCGATGGCTTTGCCTTTAAGGTTAACAGGATAAGGAACTCAATAGAACAGATAATCCTGACCTGTGGTACCAAACATAAACAACAGGCTGATATGAGGACTACTTTTTAAGTTTGATGGTGCTGTGTGGTCCTGGCTCCACTGGTCTCAACTCTACCTGTCTATGTGTTTACTGATTTTAGATTAGGGATCATACCTGGTCCTTGTTTTAATCAGCATAGATGAGGTTTCAGTGAGCTAAACCAGAACTAAAGTAGGACATCAGGGGCTTCTCCTGTCAGTCCTTGGAGCCCCTCTCCTCCACCACGGGGCGTCTTTCTCCCTCAACCATGCTGATGATCTTCACATTCATAAATGTGTGTTTGATCCTGTTTTCATGTGCCAAACTTTGGTTCTGAGATCCGTTTTTTTTTTTTTTTTTTTTCTTCTCAGATTGAAGCCCGGGAGTCAGAACCACCAAACCATGTTGTTATAGCCCAGGTCGAAGTGGATTTTCTGGATGAGAACGACAACAGTCCCAAATTCAGCTCTGACACGTACGAAGGAAAGGTGTTTGCAAATCAAACAGAGGGAATGCTGCTGGTCCAGGTAGGTCTGGACACAGTCCTGTTCTCTGGTTTCTGATAGGTTGTTTGCAGATGGCGTCACGTCACAGAGAAGAACTTCAGATGGGGGTCAGAAAGTGATGTCTGTGTAGAGAAGCGCTATCAAAACACCAAAGTTCTGGGTCGATTACGGCTGTGCTAACTGGTCAGACTGGGAAATTCAACAATCTTAAACTGCTTTAGAGTCCTGAGAGAAGTGACTCATCAAGGAAGGTTTCATTCATTGTCATTCATATAAAGAGTCGGCTCAACCTAACTGACTCTTTACCCAGTCTCTCCCCCCACAAGGTCTATTACCTCAGTACTTTGTCAGCATTTCCATTAATCATATCGGTTTTATCAGCCAAATATGCAAAAAAAGATTTTGACTCTGGTTAGCTTTTCTCTCAATCTACAGAAATTACACATTAAATATAAAAACAAAGCTCTGTATAAGCTCCAAATAGTCTACATGCATGAATGATACAGTTGTAAGGAGTGGCAGCATGCAAGACGGTACAAGGTATTTAAAAAACAGAGCAAAAGGTGCAGATGTGCATGTGTAAAAGCATGTTTATGACCAAATGAAGGAGAAAAGCTGTTAAAGGGGCTCAGCTAGCATCTTAGCTCAGTCCTAGACTCCTTTAGACTCTGGTCTCAGTTCTAGACTCTTCCAGACTCTGGTCTCAGTTCTAGACTCCTCTAGACTCTGGTCTCAGTCCTAGACTCCTCCAGACTCTGGTCTCAGTCCTAGACTCCTCTAGACTCTGGTCTCAGTCCTAGACTCCTCTAGACTCTGGTCTCAGTTCTAGACTCTTCCAGACTCTGGTCTCCGTCCTAGATGTCTCTAGGCTCTGGTGTCAGTAAAAAAATTACAAAACATCAAATATCGTGAAAAAAAAAATAATTTTTCCCCTAATTTAATTTTGATAGTAAAATCTGCATTTATTCTAGATTCAACACACACAAAGTGAAATAATTCAGAGGTGTTTTTGCTGTTTAGTTCATCTCTGTGTTCTGTGCTCAAATGTTCATGTTTTATAATCTTACTAGGGCTGCAACAAATGATTATTTTTTATGTCGACTAATCTGGTGATTATTTTTACGACTCGTCGACTAATCGTGGCTATTTGGCATACTATTTTGGATCCCTGTTTTACCTTGCCTTCTTATGCATGCACACCTGTGAAAACTTAATGGTTTACCAAATTGACACGACATGTCAAGTTGCAACATCGTCAAGGTTTGTTTTTCCTCTAATATAAAAGTATTGAACTGATAACTAAAGTAAATTGCACACTAAATAGCTTTACTGAAAAAAACGTTACCCTAACAAATATCAAAGATGGTTTTCCAACTGATTAACGTACGGCACCAACGTTATAAGTAGGCTACTGGAATTAATCCTCATGCCTGAAGCACAAAGGGTTCAATAACTAAATGCAAAAGATCTGAAAGATATTCATGGAGCTTACAAATTTGCCCACTCGCGGTATTTGAAGACGCGGCAGCTACAGTGTGTTTACGTTTTCAGGTGTTCGTGCATTGCTGTAGTGCTGCCATGGTACAAGAGTTTGACTTGACACAGTTTGCAGTTGACTTGTTTCGCCAATTTGTTTTCTGTAAAATGTTCCCAAAGTTTAGAAGCTCTGGTCGGCTTTTTGGTGCATTCTCCGTGCTTTCCGCCATGCTTAACTTCTTCTTCTCAGTTTCTGTGAATAATGTAAACAGTGGGAGCGATACTGCCCCCTCCACTTTCTGTAGTGAACTGCAAGTACAGATGAGTCCTTACCGGCCGGTACTAGATTTTACCAATATAAAAAACAATAATACGACTAGTTGACACTTGAATTTCCGCATCGACAAATTTTTATAGTCGACACAAACGATTATGTCGACGAATCGTTGCAGCCCTAAATCTGACCTTTTTCACTGTTTTGGTTTTTCTAACAAATTTTCCCGTTTTATGTCGACAACTTGACGCTGTTCTATTACGATTTGCTATTCTCAAAGGTACTGTTTTTTACATTTTTATTCCAGGTTAATGCTGAAGACCCAGATTTAGGCCTTAATGGTCAGGTCAAATACTCCATTGAGTTTGGAAACAACGAGGGTTACTTCTCAATCAATGAGAACACCGGAGAGATCACGCTGGCCAAAACCATCCCCCTGATGGACAACATGATTATGACGTTCACTCTTTTCATAAAAGCCAGAGATGGTAAATCTGAACACTTTTTCTTTCACTCTACAGAAATATCTAGGAATCACTCATTGTGACACTGATGTACAGCAGTGGGGCCATGTGAAAAAAAAAATAGGACATGTATATTTACTGTATAATTGTTATTTTTTAATTATAAGGAAATATCTTTGAATGCAGAATTCTGAATTTAATCTCCAAATTCTGACTTTGATCTTAAATTCTGACTTTAATCTTAAATCTGACTTTAATCTCAGAATTCTGATCTTAATCTGAGAATAAGACTTTGATCTTAGAATTCTGACTTAGATCTTAAATTCTGACTTTAATCTCAGAATTTTGATCTTAATCTGAGAATTAGACTTTGATCTCATAATTCTGACTTTGATCTTAAAGTTCTGACTTTGATCTCATAATTCTGACTTTGATCTTAAAGTTCTGACTTTGATCTCATAATTCTGACTTTGATCTTAAAATTCTGACTTTTATCTCAGAATTCTGACTTTGATTTCAGAATAGGGGAAAATACATCTAAAAAAGTCAGTTGCCTTATTCTTCTCACTTATTGAGGATTAAATGAGTTTTTATTTAATTTTATATAACATACAAACTTTTCACAGAAGGGTCACCACATCCTTCAGAACCGTGAAAATGAGCACAAAATTAATAGCTACTGAGCATCATAAACGGAAAAATCTCAAATTTACCAATTGCTGTTTAAGATAAAGAGAAACGTGGTGGCCGCAGTGAAAAGGTCTGACTTCAAAGAACTTTCTGCAATCCTAATTACCGTTCTACCCATGTTTCCTCTAGAGGGCGTTATACCCCGCTCTGCCTCAGCACAGGTGAACATTAAAGCTCCTGGTGACTCAAAACCTCAGTTTCTAGAGAGAGTTTACAGAGGCACCATAGAAGAAGAGCAGGACGCAGGAGTTCTGATAGTCAAGGTGAGTTTATTTGTGGACAGGTATGAGAGCTTACATATCTAAAGAAATATCTGCTGTATTTAAAGTACTTCCTTTTGTTCAGAGTGTCTAATAAATTCCAAAACTTCTGAGGGGGACCTCACAGAAACATGTCTGCCCCTGGACTATGGTCTCTCTTCCACTATATTCCTCTAAGCATGTCTAAAAGTTGTCTGCTCCCTCTTCTCTTGTACTCAGGTTAACTTCCTGTCAGTAGCTTCAGAGGTTCCTGTGACCCTCCGCGTTGAAACAGAAGCTGAAAAGTTCTCAATCTCCGATGATGGTGAATTAACCACCAGGATGAAGCTGGACTACGATGAGGGCCCTCACAACTACTCTGTGGAAATCTCCATCTCTGACGGCGTGAGCAGTGACAGAGCCATGGTGGAGGTCCAGGTCACAGACATCAACGATAACAGTCCTGTTTTTAGCCCCGCCTCTATCACAGCATCAGTCCCAGAGGACGCCGAGCAGGGGACCAACGTTACCGTGGTCTCTGCCACAGACAAAGACAGCGGCTTCAACCAGGAGATCAGGTACTCTCTCAGAGGGGGAGAGGGACGCTTCTCCGTCCATCCTCTGTCTGGGGCGCTGAGCGTGGCGGCTCCTCTCGACAGAGAGACCAGAGCAGAGTACGAGCTGCTGCTGGTGGCTGAAGATCAGGGTCGGCCCTCCAGGTCAGCCACAGCCTCCCTGCTGGTCCAGGTGAGCGACATCAATGATAACGCCCCCGTGTTCTCCTCTGCTGAGTACAAGGTGGAGGTGTCAGAGGAAGAGTCGGTGGGTAGCAGCTTCCTGGCTGTGACGGCCTCAGACCCTGACGAAGGAGCCAACGGTACCGTCAGCTACAGTATCGTCCAGCAGAGTCCTCCATCGGAGCCAGCCATCTTTGAGCTGGACTCTTCCAGCGGGATTCTGAGTCTGGCCCAGCCTCTGGACTACAGCGAGGTGAAGGTGTACCAGCTGACGGTTCAGGCGTCTGATGGAGGGAGTCCGCCTCTGACCAGGAACATCTCTGTGCTGGTGACAGTGAAGGATGTGAACAACAACCGTCCCAAGTTCAGTAAGGACAGCTACAACGTGTCCGTCTATGAGAACCTCGCCAGCGGAGCGTCCATCCTGACCCTGGAGGTCACAGACAGGGATGAGGTCAGTTTAAACTCCTTCTTTTTTTCTGACAGCATGCAGTGATTGGTCGGGATCAAACTTGTAGAGTTTCCAGTCCGTCAGCCATGACAGGAGGAGATTTTGTCCTGTAGTCTGAGTGGAACAATCACAAAAAGACAAAAACATGAAGTGAACTGATCTGGCCTTTACTGATACAGTTTACAAACCTGGAGCGGATTTTAGCTGATTATAATTATTATATTTATCCTCATCCTTACAGTGAGGATTTTAGGGTCCTGCATCCTATTTATTCACGCTACCATTCTGCCACCTTAAACCCTTTTTTCCTCTCTTTTCTCCCATTTTGGCCACATTTCGGCAGTTAAAATACTCATTTGCTGCTATTTGGCCTATGTTGCCATGTTTGGTTCTATTTTTGCAGCTATTTGCCTTTTTTTTTTTTCATTCCTAACCAATTTTTGCCTCTTTCTTCCCTCTCTTCTCACAAATTTGCCTCCTCTTTTGCCATTTTTAACCCATACTTAGCAATATTTTCCTATTTTTTGCCAACTATTTTCTTCTTCTCTCCCATTTTTGCCTCCGTTTCCCTATTTTGTGACTTTTTCAAGATTTTGTTGCTTCTTTTTTTGCAGTTTAAACCCTTGTATGTTGCTATTTGCCAATTTTTGTTGCTATTTGCCAATTTTTGCTCTTTTTTGCCATATTATTCAATAACTCTTCCCTTCTTGCCACATCTTGCCCTATTGTTGCTACTATTAACCATTTTTGCCACTTTTCTTCCATTTTTTCCTCATCTTTTTGGCTGTTTAATCCCTCATTTGCTGTTTTTTGCCCATTTTTGATGCTATTTGCCGATGTTAATCCATTTTTGCCATATTATTCAACACTTTCCACTCCTTTTTTGCCACATTGTTTTGCTACTATTTGCCATATTTTTGTCATTTTTAACCAATTTTTGACACATCGTTTTTCCCACTCTTCTCAGAAATTAGCCTCTTCTTTTGTCACTTTTAACCCCTACTTAGCAGTATTTTCCTATTTTTGCCAACTATTTCCTTTTCTCTCCCATTTTTGCCTCCTTTCCCTATTTTGTGACTTTTTTTCCATATTTTGTTGCTTCTTTTGTTGCAGTTTAAACCCTTGTTTGTTGCTTTTTGCCAATTTTTGCTCTTTTTTTTGCCATATTATTCAACTCTCCCCTTTTTGCTACATCTTACTCTATTTTTGCTACTATTTGCCATTTTTGCCACTTTTCTCCCATTTTTTCTTTATCTTTTTGGCTGTTTTATCCTTCATTTGATGCTATTTGCCGATGTTAATCCATTTTTGCCATATTAGTCAACATTTTCCACAAATTTTTGCCACATCTTTTTGCTACTATTTGCCACATTTTTATCATTTTTAACCTATTTTTGCCACATTGTTCCCAACTTTTCTCACAATTGTACCACTTTTATTTTAAACTTACTATTATTTGCCACTTTATCCCACTTCTCTCTTATTTTTATTATTTCCTTTTGCCATTTACAACCCATTTTTACTCCTTCTTGTCTTTTATTCCTTCCTCCATATCCGTAATTCTTTCCCACATGTGCTTAGCATCGATTACAGTGAAGCTATCGCCACTCGGTTTTCATCCCAAAAGGAACCAATAGAGGCTTGTGTGGCACCAACAGCTTTTGCTAGCCCTTCCAAGCTTTAGCATTAGCATTGGCATCTGCTCCTGGATTAGCCATTAAGTCTAAGGCGGTGTTTCTCGTCGTCCTGAAATCTCTTTGTTCTTTCAGGGTCCGGTATGCCATTTTAAGGATTCACGAGTATCTTAGCGAGTCTTTTGTCCAGTTTTGAGTTTTTAAGAGGTTCAATATACGATAATTTAAATAGATTTTGCAGGAGTTGTGGTAGAGACATCTACTCAGCAGGCATGCTCAACAGCGCCCCCTCTTCTTGTCTTTGTATTCTGTTTTTTTTACCTATTTTGAAATGATCTATTTCCATTGAAGTTGTCTCAGTTTCTTCTACTTTGTTTATTGTTATCCTCATGTTTGAGCACGTTTTCATTAACATCACTAATTTAAAGGTAATCCTGTTTAAAGGCTTTAGATTTGAAAACGCTCTACTGTACGACAGCAGTAATGAATCAAATTCATATTGTTGCTCTGAAAAGAAAGAAAACTCAAATATAGTTATCACAGATTAACTTTATAATGGACCATGGTTTTGCTGACCCCCATGCTCTACCCTTCACCCCCCCTCATGGACGGCCCTGGTACTACATGTCAACATTAAACTGATCAGACACCTGCTGATACCTGTCCACACCTGTCAGTTTTCTCTATTGGTTGTAATCACCGTATGAAGGTTGAAATATTTAGAAACTGGAAATAAAAATCAAAGATCATATTAGTCATTTTATCATCCTAAATGTTTTCACCTTTAAATATCCTTCAGTTCTCATTAAAAATGGGACTGGGATTCACTGATTGAGTCTTTTCTTCTTCAGGGTGGATTCTCCAACGGTCACTTCCTGTATGCCAACGACACCTTTGACATTAACAGACAAGGAGTGGTCTCACTGAGGAGGGACGCCATTCTGGACCGAGAGACCACCGACAGCTACAGGATAGAGGTACAGACACAAGTACTAGATCAGAACATGATTCTGGTGTCTTTAGCTGCAAAAGTGCACATATATCCTCGACAAAACATACAAATCTATATAAAAGAATACATGGAAGATTTTTGAGTTAAATCACAAGAAAAAAAAACTTTTTCAGTTAATGATTTTTTTAGATGCATCTTTATTTCTTTGCTAAACAAAATGAAAAAGTAGAATTACTGAAAGAATTTTCTGGCAGCCTAAATGAGAATGCTCTTTATTAAAGTCATAAAAACATCCTACAGTTTAAATCCTGTCTGCTCCTGGAGTTCATCTTGTTTTCGGTGTCTGTGTTCAGGTCATGGCGGTGGATCAGCCCGTTGGTGGTCTGACATCCACGGCTCAGCTCAGCATCACCGTCCTTGACTACAACGACAACGCCCCACAGTTCCTGACCATCCCTGACCCTCTAAAGATCCCTGAGGGGAACTACTCAGAGGAGGACCCAGCAGAGGTGTTCCCCTTCATGGTCACAGATGCAGACCTGGGCCCCAACGGAGACGTCACCCTCTCCCTCCCCTCCCCTCACCCGCTCTTCAGATTCAGAGAGGTGAGGCTCAGAGAGAGGACGTGTGAGTTTTATCTGGTCTCTGCTCTGCCACACTTCTGAGGTCATGTGACTGTGTTTCAGGACGGGATGCTGCTGGCTGTGGGTCGTCTGGACCGAGAGAGTCAGGAGACGTACGAGCTGATAGTGAAGGCTGCAGATGGAGGAGTCCCACAGAGAGAGGTGAGGGGGGCCAGTTTAGTCTGGGTCAGCGAGGTTTGTTTAACTTTAAACTGGTTTAAATAAAGTTTTAGACGTAGAGGAGACCCACAGAGAGAGGTAAGGGGGGCCAGTTTAGTCTGGAGTCAATGAGGTTTCTTTAACTTTAAACTGGTTTAAATAAAGTTTTAGACGTAGAGGAGACCCACAGAGAGAGGTGAGGGGGGCCAGTTTAGTCTGGGTCAGCGAGGTTTGTTTAACTTTAAACTGGTTTAAATAAAGTTTTAGATGTAGAGGAGACCCACAGAGAGAGGTGAGGGGGGCCAGTTTAGTCTGGGGCCACTGAGCCTTCACAGATATCTAATGAAATAGCGATTTAATAATTTCAGAAAAACATCCTTAAATGTCCTTAAGGAGGCTCTGCAGGAAGTATTTAAGTAAAAAAAAACTCACCATTGAGGACACAGGGGAACTATTCTATCTCCTGTTATAGTCAAAGATTTAAATCCAGTACTCTGTCGTCTGTGCACCAGAACGTCACCACGGTCAGAGTGAGCCTCCTTGACGTTAATGATAACACACCTGAGTTCAGCTCCAGCATCTACGTCAGCAGCATCCTGCTGAAGGACGCCGAGGAGGGGAAGCTGCTGCTGACGCTGTCGGCCACCGACAGAGACGCCGGAGATAACTCCCTCATCACGTACAGGTGAGCTCGAACAATGTTCATTCATGGTTTAGATTAAAGATCCTTTTAGGTACCAGCTGATGTTGTTTTAGTCCATACTCTGCACCAACAGTCACCAGTGCTGACTGATATCAGAACTCTGTCCCTCCTCTGATTCTAACAACAGCCCTTCCATCATCTCTGTAGCTCTCTGATGATGGACCGGTTTCCTTTCATGCTGTTAAGAATGAATGGGGGCTAATTATCCACCAGCTAATAATAGCAGTGCCTTTTTAACAGCTTTTCTCCCTCATGTTGTCATAAACACACATTTAAAGAACACTGATTTACTATTAAGCCAATAAACCTGGTGAATACTAGTTAGACTGGAATTACAACTGGGAATAATGACTGGCCTGCATGCAATACACAAGGATGGAATGTTTTATAAGCGTTAATGAATGACATCTGTCTAAGCCTCTGAAAGGATGACATCAACTTTAAGGCTAAGATGGAATGTTTATAAGCTCTAAAGGATGATGTCATATTTAAAAGCCAGGCTGGAATGTTCATGAACTTTAAAGAGTTACACCATTTAAAAAAGCAAGAAAGCAATGTTTGTAAGCCTTGCAGGACGACATCAACTTTAAAAGCAAGTATGGAATGTTTATAAGCCTTTAAGTATGATATAATCTTTAAAGGCAAGGATGGAATGTTCATAAACTTGAAAAAATGACACCATACAAAAAAGTAAGGCTTAAATGTTTATAAGCCTGGAGATGGAGTTCATTTTTAAAGGCAAGGCTGGAATGTTCGTAAGCTTAAAATAATGACAGTATATATAAAAGCAAGGATGCAATGTTTGTTAGCCTCTAAGGATGACATCAACTTTAAAAGCAAGTATGGAATGGTTATAAGCCTTAAAGAGTGACACCATACAAAAAAGCAAGGCTGGAATGTTTATAAGCCTTGAGGGAGTACATCATTTTTAAAGGCAAGGATGAAATAGTTATAAACCTTTAAGGATGATATCTTTCATGGGCTTCAAAGAATGAA
Source organism: Cheilinus undulatus (assembly GCF_018320785.1). Taxonomy (NCBI): domain Eukaryota; kingdom Metazoa; phylum Chordata; class Actinopteri; order Labriformes; family Labridae; genus Cheilinus; species Cheilinus undulatus. The sequence goes on along the minus strand of NC_054868.1, from coordinate 54,621,756 downwards.
CCCATACAAAAAAAAAGCGAGGCTGGGATATTTATAAGGCTGGAGGGATTACATAATTTTAAAAGGCAAGGCTGGAATGTTTATAAGCCTTGAAGAGTGACGTATTACAAAAAAAGTAAGGCTTGAATGTTTATAAGCCTGGAGATGGAGTTCATTTTTAAAGGCAAGGCTGGAATGTTCGTAAGCTTAAAAAAATGACAGTATATATAAAAGCAAGGATGCAATGTTTGTTAGCCTCTAAGGATGACATCAACTTTAAAAGCAAGTATGGAATGGTTATAAGCCTTAAAGAGTGACACCATACAAAAAAGCAAGGCTGGAATGTTTATAAGCCTTGAGGGAGTACATCATTTTTAAAGGCAAGGATGAAATAGTTATAAACCTTTAAGGATGATATCTTTCATGGGCTTCAAAGAATGAACCCATACAAAAAAAAAGCGAGGCTGGGATATTTATAAGGCTGGAGGGATTACATCATTTTAAAAGGCAAGGCTGGAATGTTTATAAGCCTTGAAGAGTGACGTATTACAAAAAAAGTAAGGCTGGAATGTTTATAAACCTGGAGGGAGTCCATAATTTTTAAAGGCAAGGATGGATTGTTCATACGCCTTTAAGAGTAACTCCATTTATAAAAGCAAGGATGCAATGTTTATAAGCCTTAAAGGATGACAACTAACTTTAAAAGCAAGGATGAAATTGTTATTGAGGACTACATAATTTTTAAAGGTTGGGATGGAATGTTTATAAGCCTTAAAAGATGAAATTGCTATAAAAGCAAGGATGTAATGTTCATAAATGAAGTTGTCTACAAAAGCAAGGATGGAATACACCTTAAAGGATGACTTCATCTTTAAAGGCAAGGATGGAATGCTTATAAGCTTAAAGGATGAACATGTCTTTAAAAGCAAAGATTGAAACGTTTATAAGCCTTATAGGATGAAATAGTCTCTAAAAGCAAGGCTGGCATGGTTATAAGCTTCAAAGTATGACATCTTAAAAAGGCAAAGGATGGAACGTTTGTACACTTTGAAGGATAACATCTTAAAAAGGCAAAGGATGGAATGTTGTTAAGCTTGGGATGGCGGGGCTTTTTCCCTCCATTGTTTCTGAACAGTAGGCCATGGTTGTCAGCTTTTGTAAAAGTGTGTAGAACTGGTGAGGATAGATTGTTTATTATTACAACATTTTTTTCTGTCTCTTTCTACAGTTTCTCTTCAGGAAGTTCACCATATTTGGCCTTAGACAGCGAGACGGGCGATGTAACGTTAACCTCTGACCTTGCTGACGTCACAGAGGATACCACAGTGAAGCTGACGGCGAAGGCTGAAGACCACGGAGAGCCTCCGCTCAGCTCCACAGGTAAAGCTGCCTATATCATTCGGCAGGGCCCCAGAAAGCTCTCCTTTCTAAACCCTCCTATTGGTGGCCTTGGATGTCTACACGATCATTTCTTTAAATCAGAGCCTTGGAAATGTAGGATCAGAAATATTAAACATGGTTCATTTTAACCATTTAAGTACAATATCCTGATTTTAAAGTGTGAGCTAATGAGTCTTCATCATTGGTTTTGTCAGTAACCAGTCTGGGTTTGTTCTTCCAGCCAGTGTCATGGTGAATCTCCGGGTCGTCTCCCTGGTAGAGGGCGTGGCCTTCTGGAGCTCCTCCTACAACTTCAGCCTTCCTGAGAACGAGCCTGCGGGGTCGACTGTGGGGACGGTCTTGGCCTCCTCAGGAAGTGACCTTTATGACGTTTCCTACACGGTAAAAACCCACACTGACCTGTTCTCCATCAGTGACAGCGGAGCCATCACGACTAAAGCAGCCCTGGACAGAGAGAAGCTGGAGTGGTACATCCTGGATGTGGAGGCTGTGGACACGCGGACCCCCCCTACGACAGCCATCACATTGGTACAACCTGTTTTTATTACCCACTGGAGATGTTTGAAAGGCCTTTTAAAGCTTTGTGATATAGAACAAGTTAGAGTGATGTATGGAGTCATTATTGTTACGAAACTAAAGAACACATTTTAAAGCTTTAACATCATCACTTATTGGTTTCAGGTTCAGATTTTTCTTCAAACTTCAACTTAAAACCTGCCTTTATGCTCTGAACTGCTTCCTGTTCTTAGATTCGATCTGTTTTTGCTTTTTAAAGAAGGCAAGGCTGGAATATTCATAAGCTTAAAAGAGTGAAAGTATATAAAAAAGCAAGGATGCAATATTTGTAAGCCTCTGAGGATGTCATCAACTTTAAAGGCAAGGCTGGAATGTTCATAAGCTTAAAAGAGTGACAGTATATAACGAAGCAAGGATGCAATATTTGCAAGCCTCTAAGGATGACATCAACTTTAAAGGCAAGGATGGAATGGTTGTAAGTCTTAAAGAGTGACACCATACAAAAAAGCAAGTAGAGAATGGACCAATCAGATTAGCTCTGCCCGTTGTTGCTGTGCTGTTCTCCAGGAGATATTTGCTTTGATCTCACTGAGAGAGTCCCAACATTCATCCACTACCTGTTTCCTATTGGCTGGTTCATCCTCTACCCGTTTCCTATTGGTCAGTCCGAATTCTACCTGTTTCCTATTGGTCAGTCTATCCTCTACCTGTTTTCTATTGGCTGGTTCATCCTCTACCCGTTTCCTATTAGTCAGTCCGAATTCTACCTGTTTCCTATTGGTCGGTCCATCCTCTACCTGTTTCCTATTGGCTGGTTTGTCAGAAAACCCCAAAGCAGATTAAGAGCCCATGAACAGACTTTCATCAGCTTCAGACTGAATCACGTTCATGCTGTTTGACAATGTAAGGAGGAGAAAGGACAGATATTTGTGTTTAAATGTAGGGAGTGAAAGTGAAAAGTTTACTCAGGGAAACAACAGACCCCTTCAAAATCCACTGCAGTGCGGTAACTAAGTAACAGCCAGCCTCTGGTATGAGTGAAACTGTCTGATTGGATGTCAGAAACACATTTCTACAGAACAGTGTTGTCAGAGACGCACTTTGAAGCAAAATTCAAACATTTCTAGTCGAGTTTAATGCAGCATCAGCAGTTTTCTGATTTACAACATTCTTAACACAATCAATGAAATACCAGTCTTTATCTTTATAGCTCCAGTTCATTGCCAATACTATCTAAAGACACTTAACAAAGAGGGCAGGTCTAGAACGTTCTGATAAATGATGAACAGAGAACCTATAAATAATAAAGGTTAGTATTAATCAGCCATTCAAGGTCAGCTCCACGAGTATAAAGCTGTTTGACTGGTTTATGATAACCATCATCACGTAGAGCTGAACTTTGGACCTTAATAAAAAAACACGTGACAAATCTCAGGATCAACGTCCTGAATGTACCAAACAACTTGTGTTTAGAGATTTGAATGCCTAGAGTGTTTCTCTTCAGTATAGATGCTGGCTTTCTCCAGGGAAATCCATCCATGGTTTCTTTGTCTGTGTAGTTGGATGGTTGGCCCCTGAGCTGACAGCAGCTCAGGAATTTCAGACCATTTCTAGAGAAGGTCGATCTTCCAAAGATGTCGGATTGTCCATGCCAGTCGTCAAATTCAGAGCATCACGCTGATTCACTTGTTCCTGGTCAGAGAATGACCGGACCAATCAGCATCATTTGAGTAGAAGGGGGGCGGTAGCTACAGGTGTGGGTAAGTTGAAGCAATGGCTCTAAAAGTTCTCTCTATGCTATAGGCACTAATGCAACCCCATACCATCAGAGATGCAGGCTTTAGAACGGAGCCAGGAGAACAAGTTGGATGCTCCCTCTCCTCTTTAGTCCACAGGACACGGCGTCAGTGGTTTCCTCTGACCACAGAACAGTTTTCCATGTTTCCTCTGACCACAGAACAGTTTTCCATGTTTCCTCTGACCACAGAACAGTTTTCCATGTTTCCTCAGTCCATGTTAAATGAGCTTTGGTCCAGAGAAGACGGTGGTGTTTCTGGATCCTGTTCACATATGGCTTCTTCTCTCCATGATCCAGATTTAACTGTCATTGGTGGATGGCACGGCCAACTGTGTTGACAGACGATGATTTCTGGAATGTTCCTGAGCCCATGCAGTGATTTCTTGCTAGTTAATCTAATTAGGGTTAAAATGGTCCTCCTGCTTTTTTCATTAGTACCACTTACTTTTCCAGCCTTTTGTTTCCCTGTCCCTACTTTTTTGAGATGTGATGCCATCAGATTCAAAATGAGTTAATATTTATTCCTGAAATGGTAAAATGTCTCGGTTTACGATCGGATATGTTGTTTCTGTTCTATATGAGTTTATGAGATTTAATAATCATTGACTTGTTTTCATTTAGATTTTACAGCGACCCAGCTTTTTTGGAATTCTGCTTTTATTTTAGACAACAAGCTGCCTGAATCTCCTGATATTCTCCTGAGCTGTTCTACTTTAGCTGGTCTTGAATCCTGAAGTCCATCATGTGTAAACTGTCCCTGATTCTATCACTAGGAAACCCCTATGACTGTGAGCCTGCAGTTCTTTATAATCCTGACCCCTTCTCTTCCTCTTCAGGTCAGAGTCCAGGTGGAGGACGTGAACGAGGCTCCAGAGTTTGACTCTGAGGTTCATGAAGCCTCGGTGTTCAGCATCGCTCCGTATAAAACCCCCGTGGTCACTGTTAAGGTAAACAAACACACAGCCTATCAGTCTCCATTATTCAGAAGACGTCATCTTTACTTTAAAAACACTAACGCCGTCATAAATCTCCGATTAGACAGAGGGTGTAGTCTGTTTATGGCAGCACAGTCCCTGCTGCAGTGGTTTATAGCAGGTTTGAATCTAAACTCCAGAGCTGTCTGTTTACCGGGACAGTAATGAGGTTAATATATCACTGAGCAGCAGTAAAACAGCCACAACATCAGCGACCTGCAGGAAACAGGAAATAAAAATTGAGAAATTAAAACAACTGTATATATCAAATTTTAATTAATGTTACTATTAATTTAATAATTGTATTTATTATTTTTGGGACGGAGGTTTTCCTTATGAGTTTTCAAGAATTCTAATGAAAGTTTCAGTGTAATTGTTTGAATATTTTATATATATATATACATACATAATATCATATATGTGATTTTTTGAGTCCTAACCATTACATTTTGGGGCATTTACTTGTAAATTTTGGAAAATAAAAAAAATATGGGAAATAAGAATTTAAATCTTGGGAAATTTGCTTGTCATTTTTAGGAATCTACATGGAATTCTGGAGGATTTTTAACAGGAATTTTTAGGCTTAGAATTCTTTAGAAATTCGAGAAGTGTACATAAATTTAAGGCAATTTCTTTAAATCATAGTGGATATCTGTGAGTTTTGGAAAAGAAAACTGATAAATTCAGAACTTTGAGTGTAAATGTTGTTGATGCTTGGCCTTCACCTGTCCTTGTGGTCCGTCATTAAAATGAGTCCCCCATCCCTCTCTCAGTGGCTGAAGACCCCCAACAACACATATGCTCTAAAACAGATCCAGGTCTGGATTTTCCTGCAGAAACAGGACCATTATTTTTGGTCTAAACTACTTCCTGTCCAGGGCTAGGCCGGGTTTTTAGACTGATAGGTCCTACTGATCCCAAATAAGAGAGAGAAACTAAAAATGCATTCAGAATGAAGCCCTGGTATCAGGAGGTTTTACTCGAGCATGGTTTTGTTTTCCTGTGTACCTGAGACCAGCTCCTGAAGCGGACTCAGGCATGGTGACTGGGTACAGAACGGTGTTCTACGCTTGTGTTGGCAGCGATCTAGTGGACCCAGACTTTAGGATCAGGTGTTCTTAGATCTGGGCCACTTTCTGATAAACCTCCAGTAAAACTCAGACCTTCTGACCCCTGTTTCTTTAACCCTCTCAGGCTTCAGACCCCGACATCGGCGAGGATGCTCAGCTGGACTACAGCCTGTCTGAAGACAGTCCTCACTTTGACATCGATCCGTCTTCTGGTGTGGTCTTTGTGGTTTCAGTGACGTCTCTGGCCGGACAGTCCGTCAGTCTGCAGGTGAAGGCATCAGACCCCCGAGGACTGGAAGCTACGACCCATGTGGAGGTGAGGGTTTGAGTTAAAAATGATAAAGACACAATAACGACAGATTTTAGAGACGTGAGAGAGACAAGGATGAAGAAACCGTCTGTAAAGGCTGATCAATCTGATTCCTACTGCGCCCGGGAGGTGACATGAACATGTATATTTTTTAATGCGCGTGCGCATTTTAGTATATCGCGCACACATTTTAGTATCTTGTGTACGCATTTTATTCGTATCTCGTGCGCAATTTGTCTGTATTTCGCATGCGCATTTTACGTAATACTATAGACAATTTTGCGCACACCATACTAATAAAATGCGCGCGAGATACTAACTTGCGCATGCGTTTAAGTATCTCACGCACTCATTTTAGTATCTTGCATGTGTTCTAGTATCTTGTGCACGCGTTTTATTCATATCTTGTGCGTGCGATTTCTCTGTATCTCGCATGCGCATCTGACGTAACACTAAAGACTATTTCGCATTCACAAGATACTAATAAAAGGCGCGTGTGAGATACAGAGAAATCGAGTGTACGAGATATGAATAAAATGCACGTGAGATACTAAAATGCACACGTGAGATACTAAAAAGTCCACGCAAGATACTAAAACGCGATTTGGTATTAAACACATTAAACACGTTCATGTCACCTTCTGGATTCCTGCTTTAAAAATACTCACTTAATAAGATCAGGGTGTCCAGCATAAAAATCGAGGAGACATTAGACAAAGGCCTTCTCTTCTGCCACCAGGTGGAGGTGCAGGGCAGTGCGAGCAGCACTGACGTGGTCATGATCTCTGTGAACCAGCCAGCCAACACCGTGGAGAAAAAGATCCCACAGCTGGAGGAGTGAGCCAAGTTCAGACGTTTTCATTCTTCATCTCCCCGTCTGCTCTGTTCTGTCTCATAATCCTTTATCTGGTCTTCTCAGGTCTCTGAGTGACGTTCTGGACTGGACCGTGAACATCATCGAGGTCACCTCTGCTAATGGAGGATCTTCTGAGTCCAGGACTGTGAGGGTGGAAATGAAGACTCTGATCAGCTTCATCAGTGAGGATGAGGATGGCGTGGTCTCCTCTAAGGAGGTCACAGAGTAAGACTTTGATTTCAAACCTTACACCTTCATTTTTTATACGTAATGATCACGAATGGATCCAGCCAGATAGACTGTACCCATGTCTGACACTCAGTGACCTTTGACCTCTTCTCTGATCCTTCAGGAAACTTCAGAGCCAGTCAGACGCTGTGAAGGAGGAGCTTGTCAGCGTGTTTGGGGAGGATCTTCACTTTGATGTGGAGGCAGGGTCTCAAAGCTCCGCCTCTAACCAGGCTGCTGTCATCGCCCTGGGCGTCCTGTTTGCCCTGAGCACGCTGGGATTGATCGTCACCATTGGCTTATTCGTCAGGTGAGATCACAGACGCCCTCTATGAAGTCTGGGTGATTAATCAAGTTTGACTTTCAACAAGTTTGATCAAATATGAATTCTAGAATTATCCAGAAACACAACAAGAATTTGGCAATGCAGACACAGGACCAGGTTTCACAAGGACCCTGATAAACCCAAAGAGTAGGCCCCCGATAAACCCAGAGAATGACCCCCGGATAAACCCAGAGAATGGCCCCCGATAAACCCAGAGAACGTACCCTGATAAACCCAGAGAAAGGACCCTGATAAACCCAGAGAACAGACCCTGATAAACCCAGAGAACGGACCCTGATAAACCCAGAGAACGGACTCTGATAAACCCAGAAAAACGGACCCTGATAAACCCAGAGAACGGACCCTGATAAACCTAGAGAACGGACCCCTGATAAACCCAGAGAACGGACCCTGATAAACCCAGAGAACGGACCCTGATAAACCCAGAGAACGGACCCTGATAAACCCAGAGAACGGACCCTGATAAACCCAGAGAACGGACCCTGATAAACCCAGAGAACGGACCCTGATAAACCCAGAGAATGGACCCTGATAAACCCAGAGAATGGGCTCTGATAAACCCAGAGAATGGACCCCGATAAACCCAGAGAATGGCCCCCTGATAAACCCAGAGAATGGGCTCTGATAAACCCAGAGAACGTACCCTGATAAACCCAGAGAACGGACCCTGATAAACCCAGAAAAACGGACCCTGATAAACCCAGAGAATGGACCCTGATAAACCCAGAGAACGGACCCTGATAAACCCAGAGAACGGACTCTGATAAACCCAGAGAACGTACCCTGATAAACCCAGAGAACGGACCCTGATAAACCCAGAAAAACGGACCCTGATAAACCCAGAGCATGGACCCTGATAAACCCAGAAAAACGGACCCTGATAAACCCAGAGAATGGACCCTGATAAACCCAGAGAACAGACCCTGATAAACCCAGAGAACGGACTCTGATAAACCCAGAAAAACGGACCCTGATAAACCCAGAGAACGGACCCTGATAAACCCAGAGAATGGACCCCTGATAAACCCAGAGAATGGACCCTGATAAACCCAGAGAATGGACCCTGATAAACCCAGAGAATGGACCCTGATAAACCCAGAGAATGGCCCCTGATAAACCCAGAGAATGGACCCTGATAAACCCAGAGAATGGACCCCTGATAAACCCAGAGAACGGACCCTGATAAACCAAGAGAACGGACTCTGATAAACCCAGAAAAACGGACCCTGATAAACCCAGAGAACGGACCCTGATAAACCCAGAGAACATACCCTGATAAACCCAGAGAATGGACCCCTGATAAACCCAGAGAACGGACCCTGATAAACCCAGAGAACGGACCCTGATAAACCCAGAGAATGGACCCTGATAAACCCAGAGAACGGACCCTGATAAACCAAGAGAACGGACTCTGATAAACCCAGAAAAACGGACCCTGATAAACCCAGAGAACGGACCCTGATAAACCCAGAGAACGGACCCCTGATAAACCCAGAGAACGGACCCTGATAAACCCAGAGAAACGGACCCTGATAAACCCAGAGAAACGGACCCTGATAAACCCAGAGAAACGGGCTCTGATAAACCCAGAGAATGGACCCCGATAAACCCAGAGAAGGCCCCTGATAAACCCAGAGAATGGACCCTGATAAACCCAGAGAACGGACCCTGATAAACCCAGAAAAACGGACCCTGATAAACCCAGAGAACGGACCCTGATAAACCCAGAGAATGGACCCTGATAAACCCAGAGAACGGACCCTGATAAACCCAGAGAACGGACCCTGATAAACCCAGAGAATGGACCCTGATAAACCCAGAGAATGGACCCTGATAAACCCAGAGAATGGACCCTGATAAACCCAGAGAACGGACCCTGATAAACCCAGAGAACGGACCCTGATAAACCCAGAGAACGGACCCTGATAAACCCGAGAATGGCCCCTGATAAACCAGAGAATGGACCCTGATAAACCCAGAGAATGGCCCCTGATAAACCCAGAGAACAGACCCTGATAAACCCAGAGTAGGGGCCCTCCACAGCTCTGATTAATGTATGAGTGTTGGTTCAGTAGCATTGTCGTCTCTGGTTCTTTTACATCTTTATGATAAGTTCTGAATTTTTCAGTAGACTTTTTGAGTTTTCTGCCCATGATTAACTGATTTCTCTCTCAGGTTCAAGATGGTGCAGAAACATGAGAAGTCGTCTGACAAAGAGAGCTTCGAGATCAACTCCCCTACTGGTTACACGTAAGTCCTCAGAGACGTCTCAGGTCTCCCCACAGCTCTTTAAAGGACATTGATATCTACTGTTATGTTTCAGGAACTGGGCTCACATGACCCCTGACACCCCGGAGCAGGTAAACCAGACTAAAATAAGAAACTAAACAGGAAGTCAGATGTTTAAAGACATGAGCTGATGGGTGATTTATGCTCCAGGGAAACACGAGGAGAGAGGACAAAGAGGAGAGGAAAGCCAGTACGACCCTGGACGGACTGACGGAGAGAGGCGTCTTTTCTGCTCTCTGATTGGCTGCTTTAATCTGAAACAATCAAAATGACTTTAATCGGGCCTTTGTCCCTTAACTCTATTTATACTAGTATGTCATGTAAAACCTGTGAAGACTTTTAAAGGTAACTAAAGACCTGGAGACCTGGACCCCGGTCCAACAGGACTGTAGAGACCTGGTCAGCTTCACTAGAGTCCTGTTTTTAGACTGATGTTTGTATTATTCTAATATTCTGAGATAATGGATTTTTGTGAGCTGTTTTCATAAAGGTTTAAACAAAAAAGTCCAGAAATGTTTCACTTTGTGTGAGATGAATCTAGAAAACTATGGAGTACAACTATTAAATTAAATTACAGGACAGAAAATTCAGGTTTTTATGATGCTCTAATTCTTAAAAATGCTCATGTTAATGGCTGTGATTATTTCTATTAAACTGTTGTTCTGCATCAGTCAAATGCATTTGTAAAAATAAGTGCCAGTGAACTGTATTAAATAACCAGCTACTATTATGTTCATAGAAGATCACAATATTCATTTAAATCTGTTTACCTCATTTACTTAATTTTTTATATGCATTGAAGTTTAAAAATAGAAATGTTGATAAAATAAATATTTAATAAATTTATGTATTCTTTCTTTTTTTTTTTTTTTTTAGTAATCACAGGGCTTAAATTTAGAATATCAAATAGTATGATGGCAAAAAGGTCCTCTCCTCCTTGGGAACTGATTAGAACAAAAATTAGGGCTGGGAATATAATGTAATTGCGATTTTTTTTTACCTGATATTGCGATTGAATATGCAGTTATTTTCTTAAGTTCCTCATCTCATGTATTTTCCAACAAAAAAGAGCAATAATTCATTCTAAACTATAACCAACACAATCTTGGATTAAACTAGGGCTGGACAATTTTGAAAAAAATATTTAATTGTGATGATTTTGACTCATTTTGCAAATTGGATATGAACTGTTGTATTTAAGAGAGTGATAATTTTAATAGAATTCTCATGTTTAACGAGAAAAACATACAAAATGAAGAAAAAAGGATTTTCTTGTACACTATTCTAAAAATATGCCACGAAAATAATGTTTCTGCTGCAAAAAACAAAAAACCCCACAAAAAAAACAAAACAAAAAAACTTTTAAACTGGTATTTTGAGTTGCACCTTCTGTGATTTGAGAAATTGCAGCAGGACATATTGTGATTTAATCTCATTTGCGATTAATTACCCAGCCCTAAAAAAAAAATTATGTTGTAAGCAGGGCTGTCAAGAACTTTCATGGTTAACTCATAATTAATTGCAAATTAATCGCTTAGTTTTTTTATCTGTTCTAAATGTACCATACAGGAATATTTCTCGAGATTTAAATACCGTTATCAGCACATGTAAATGCTTGTTCATGGCAGAGTTCATTTTGTCGACTAAAACTATGATTCAAAATGTTCGTCGACAGCCTTTTATTCCATGACAAAAACTACTAACCTGACACGCCAGATGGATGTGTTTCTGGAAAACGTTCAATACTAAGCATTTGGGAAAGGGCAGAGGATTGTGATTGGATGAACGTTCTGTTATATCTTTACGGGCCAATCAGAGCAACAAAATACGTGACGTAGCTGTTACCGAGGTGTGCAGCTACCGAGGAATAATATGAACCATAGCAACTGTAGACATGTCAGTACATGATTTTTGTGGTTTTTGAAAAGAAAACAACTCACTGCTGTTTTTTGTTCTTCTTTTAACGAAGAAATGTTGTCAAGTTCTGATAAAACTGGCGCTTTAGCAGCATCCACGCTAAGTTCTTCCTCCATATCTGCACCAGCTGTTGCTGCTGCTTGCTTATGTCACGACTCCACCACGCCTGAAAATACTGCCCCTCGTTGCTGATTGGTCCTGTCACTTTCTGACAGGGCCAAAACGGTTCAGACAGGAGCTTTGCAAGATGGATTCACCAGTGAGAAACATGGAAACAGGCGAATCCATCTGCTTCGCAAGGTTAACTAGAAAAGCACTCAGAGAGCGCTGACCTCTGCCATTAGCCCTATCTCCCTTAGTGAAGAATCCTTTAAAAACAGTACTGGATCCAGAAGGTGATCTGGATCACTCCCAAAATCTAATTCGCCGATTACTCCCTCCACAGTGGGGTGGAGACACAGTGAGGCAAAGCATTGGCTTAGGCATGTGTGGAAGTTATGGCAGAGGGTGAATATTCCTCTATTCCTCCCAGCATTGTGTGTATTCTCGCTACAATTCGCTGTCTTTCTCTCTGTTACGCTCCAAGTCGTCTCCTCGACCGGGTATGTGTCTTTCAAACTCTATAAAATCCAAAACATTGAATAAGTTACTCATGTCCGCCATCTCCTGGTGTAAAATGGTAACAGCCCAGACCTCTGCCAGTAGCCCTACTACCCAATAGTACAGAATTCTTAAAAAAAATTCCTGGATCCAGACAGTGATCCAAATCAGGCTCAAAATTGAATCAGTTCTTCCTTATGCCATTTCTGACATTTCCTGAAAATTTCCTGAAAATCCATCCATGACTTTTTGAGTTATGTTGCTGACAAACGGACAAACAAACAAACAAACAAACAAACAAACAAACAAACCCGATCACATAACCTCCTTGGCAGAGGTAAAAAAAAACAAAACTAGACTAACACAAATAGATCTGCGATGACTAGAACTGACAAAAATTAAGTTTAGTTTTCAAGAATAAAATGTGAGGACTTTTTATGGACTAAAAATGTTTTTGAGGTTTCGTCGACTAAAACTAAAAAGGGTAGAAATGACTAAAATGTGACTAAAACTAAAATGCAATTCATTTAAAGACTAAAAATAACTAAAGACTAACTAAGACTAAAAATAGCTGTTAAAATTTACAGTGGTTCATGATACCAACCAACAACAATGACAGATATAGTCCTAAAATCATCTAAATTAGACTAGAGAAATCACATTTCTTTGCAGCAAATGTGTTGAAATGCTGAGGCTGAAGGCAGAAAATGAGAAAATGTGAAATAAAACTGCTAAAAGCAGTGAAACAAAGCTGAAAATAAGAAGGTATAATTAATGGTTGAAACAGTTAAACTTGTGAAGAGCCATGGTGATGGAGCATCAAGTAGCTTTAAAAGGCATTTAATTGCTGAAAAAACATAAAAGTAGCTTAAAATAGCATGAAAATAGCTGAAAGATAGCATAAAAATAGCTATAAATAGCATCAAAGCTGAAGAGCACGGTAAAGAATAACAGATCAGCAGATTGTTATTTTATCGTGATGATAGCTTTAAAATTGCTTCATTAAAGCCACATGTATGTTATAGTTATGGAGAAGGTTAAAGCATGACTTCGTGTTTGTATGTGTGTGTAGGACTCCTAGGTTGCTATGGTAACGAATGCCTGTATGACATCACAGCTGAGATCAAAGCTAATTGGCCACACCTGTTAGTGCCAGTTAGAGTGGGCTCAGAAAACAGGGTTGAGAGGTCAGAACATGCACTCAAACAACGTCAATTTACGATGTACTTGTAAAACCTAGCAGAAAACCAAAGGTGTCGTGAGAATCGGGAGAAGCTGGCGAACGCAGTGATATGTTTTTTATGTCTGGGAAGAGAAAAATCATGCTACAAGAGTGATCTAAAAATGTGTGTCTTTCTGAGTCTGAAGACCAAAGCCTCAGGGTGTATTCACACCAGTGGCTCGGGTGCTTTGTTCCGATTCAGGGGCAAAACCGATACACTTGTTTCAGTTGTCACTTGGTTGGTGTGTGTTCACATGGCAACTCTCACGCTTCTGGTGTGTGACACACTCTTTCACCTCCTGTCTCAAGCTCACAGCCACTCAAACTATTCTCACGCTAGAATCAAACGCTTTGGCGCTCTCAGATTACTCTCTGATTGGTGGGCAATGTTTATCCCGGTGTTGACTGGACGGCTGCTCAAGCTAACGGCCCTAGGCCTGTGAATAACTAGCCAATCACAGCGCAGTGGGCGGGAGTTGACGTCCAGTCACTTCAGAACAGCGGCAGCGGCGTCTTATGTCATGGTTTATTTATACAGCGGAACCCAGGGCTTAAAAAAAACTATAATATTTGTTTTGAATAAATCAGTGATACTCAACCCGCGGCTCTTGAGCCGCATGTGGCTCTTTAGTGACCAGTTGCAGCTCTTTTAAGGCTTCCTTTAAGAAAATCCTCCTGAAATCCTCTATAAATATGAAAACTGTCAGCAGTAAAGACTCATTGCAATAAGTCATATCAATAAATCTAAGTCCACAGAAAGAAGACAGACTTTAACTTCCAAATTCAAATGAAAACTTGTGTCTTATTACCGCCGGGTGCGCCCTGGACGGCGGACCGTGCGTAAAAGAGCGCAGAGGAAGTCCGCTGGTGGCGCGTCTCTTCCGTCGGTTAGTAGAGGTGTGCTGTCCTGTCCTGTGTTCAAGGTGAAGCTTCTAATGCTCTCGTTTTAACATATTTCTTCAGTCACTTCCTGCCGATGCTCTCCCATACTCGTATTTGATGCTGACTTTTGCGCATCATCATCAAAGAGCCAAACACACACGGATCACATCTTAAAACAATGTAAAACTGAGTAAAACTTTTCCAAACGTGGATGGTTTATTTGATCTTAAACGTACTAATGATACATACTGTCAAAAGGGCAGAAACAGAAAAATGAAAGCACCAAACTGGCAGGACAGACCGATGTGTGAGGAGGGGCTGCAGGTGTGAGGCAGGGCCGGTTTTAGACATTAGGAGGCCCAGGGCAAAGACCACTATGGGGACCCTCCCCCTTTAGCTAAAAGTGATAATAATGAGAGGAGAAAAATAGAAAGCATAACTTTAAGTTAACAGAGTCACAGAACTACAGTAAATGTCCAAATATGGAATATAAATACCCAAACAGACTCCCATGATTCATCAGCTCTTTGAAAAGCTCCTTATAGCTCTGAGTCGGCACATTCTGATATTTTAAAGACTTTAGTCCAGCTGGAGCTTATAAAAATAAAAACATATGCTTATTATCACTGAAATAACTTTTCCTCTGACACTATAAAGACCTTTTTATGTATTTCATCCCATTGAACACAATAATCCACCAGTTCACTGTTTTATTTCAACTATGGATAGATTGATCAAATGCCTGGTTTTGGATTGTGGCTCCTGCAATAGTATTTTTAAGACAATGTGGCTCCTGGGTAGATGAAGGTTGAATACTGCTGGAATAAATGCTCTGTAAGGTACAAAGGATAATAGCTGAACAGGCTAACAGTTAGCATTAGCTAGCTTACGTTAATGTGACCAAGCGTCCTCTTTTGCTCCAGTAGCAGTAAGTTTTTCTGTGCAATTGATAATGTAGCCACAATGTTTTGAAGAAAGACTTACCAACTGTGTTACTGCAGATGAGCGTACTGAAATACTTTAAGAAGGAGAGAGAGAGGGAGAGAGAGAGGGACTGATGCTAGCAGACAGAGGCAGCAGGAATGGGACATCATCAGAAGAGAGGAGAATAAAGATGATGAGACCATCGCAGGTGAACTAAGCTCACAACACCATCTAAGATTTCATAAGTGGCCAACCTAACAAGTTTTTATCCCCAATTAAATTTATGGCATTGTGAGCATGGCCTCTGCGGTCCACATCTATTTTATTCAAGGTTTGCTAGCAAATAACGAAGCACAGTAAACTGTTGTTTATCACACTCATATCCTTCAATAATTGTTACTATTATTTGTGTGTGTGTGTGTGTGTGTGTGTGTTAGGGCCTGTGTAAGACACACTTTTTAAACCCTAATGGTGAAATGAGTTCGAATACGTCGCCATCATTGAGGGCATGCATGTATAATGAACAAAATCTCACTCCAGCCAGAAACACCCAAAGGTGGCAACCCTGGCAAAAGTCTCTGGTGTCCAAAGTTGTAAACAAATGCCACGTGCAGTTCGTCTCTCATTGGTCAGAAATCTCACCAGGAAGGCGGGGGAGTTTTCTTATCTTCATTCATTCATTCATTCAGGTTCTTGACTGCTTTCCATGGGGAAAAACCACAGCCATGGAGCATCAGCAGCGTGTGTGGCTAGTTTTTTTATACTGTTCATCTGGCTAATGTACCAGAGTTCGCTAAATCAACAAACATGCATTTTTTCGACAGTCAACACTGCAACTGGAAAATAATGTGCTGATGCGCCTGTTAAAATGAAGGTGCCGCCTCATGGAGCCACGACTCATTTCGCTCAGATAGATTTGTTGTTTTTCTGCCTTCTCTTCTTCTTCTGCTGTTGCTGATTCTTCTACTCCTTCTTCTTCTATTGTTTTAACTGAACGGATGGCAACCGGGCGCAACTACAGTGATGGTTTCTGAGGTCACTGTGTTCTCACTGCACAGGAACCGCTACAGGGCTTGGATGGAAGCGGGCCGAGACCACCTTATTTTGGCGATCTCGGCCTGCTTGTTTTGTCCCGCATCCGAGTGCGATTGCTGTGTTCACATATGTCCAAACAAACCGGACTTTGGGGGGGCTCACTGTTTCGGAACAACTGCCCCAAACGAGCCAGGGTTGAATACACCCTCAGAATCCATAACATTGCAGCAGATGAAGGGGATTTGGCCCGTCTGGGGACAGTTGGTCCTCTCACGCCAAAAGCAGAGTTTCAGCTTCACATGGAGGAATAAATGCTCAGAAACGTCCGTTTACGCCCAGAGGGCTCAGAGCAGGATAATAAAAACAGAGAGGAGTCCAGTCTCTGCTGAGAGCAGACATGAAGACCAGAGAGCCTTTTAGGATTTTACTTACAGAAATGTTGGTCGAAGAAAGTAAAGAACTGAAGCTGTTGGATGAATTATTTCCAGCAGAATCTCATCCTCCACGCTGTCTGAGTGTCTCCACTCTAAACAATCCAGCATGGTCTGTCTTTGGCTTGGGGGAGGGGTCTCTGCATCGGCGGTGTGCTTGGTCAGTGGGCGGTCCGAGTTTTTTTTTTTTAAGACTATAAACTCAGGGTGACTCAGTTTAAGAGCAAATAACTCCAGTCCAATATGGCATGATCTTAAAGCTGAACCTGCCATTCAAAAGTCGATCCTTTAGCCATGTCTGCTCGCTTGTGCCTGATTTACGGCACCGCTTCCTGATCTTGCAAACTACAGGACGGGTCGAGGGTCATACTGAAAGCGCGTGCTTATTAGTGTGACCAAAAACAGTTAAAATGTTAAAAAGAGTTTAAGTTTACTTGTTAAAAACGTGTTAACGTTGACAGCCCTGACTGTAAAATTAAGCAATTCCGTAAATCGTTTAAAATCATAAATAAGGTTTGGTTTTTAAAAAATCCATGATTTTATTCACAGGCCGAACCACCGAGCCCTACTACTGCGACCTGGATCAACCTGTTCTTTCCAATTACCTGGTTTCTGACCCGTTTTTATTCCAGAAACCGTGTTTGTTCCTGCAGCGTGGAAACACTTCAAACCTGTTTATCAAAAATCTGGTGAGAAGAAAGACCCCTTAAAGGTCCACCCTGTTTTCAGCTGATAATTCTTCATATCAAAACGTTTTTTTTAATTTATCTTCTTTTAAAATAAAATTAGGGCACAACAGAAGCAGCAAAAATCAACAATCAGTACAGGCCTAGTCCACATTTAGACAGCAATTTTTTGAAAACGGAGGTTTTTCTTTGTATCTTGTATTTCTATGTATCACATGCATACCTCCCATCCATCCTTTGACGTTTATAAAACATTTCATACTCTGCCTTTGAAGATGATGTCATCCTTTGACGTTTATAAAACATTTCATACTCTGCCTTTGAAGATGATGTCATCCTTTGACGTTTATAAAACATTTCATACTCTGCCTTTGAAGATGATGTCATCCTTTGACGTTTATAAAACATTTCATACTCTGCCTTTGAAGATGATGTCATCCTTTGAAGTTTATAAAACATTTCATACTCTCATCCCTCAAATCTGGCAAAACATTCCATCCTTGCTTTTTAAGGTGATGTCTAAGGTTACTGCTGCTATATATAACATTCCCTTGACACATACCCTGGCCCCAGCGGTGACTGTTTCGGCCCGGTTTATGTTGAAAATAATGAGACTTTCTCCTGTCAAAGACGTTGATGGCGTCCGTGAGTGAGCTGCTTCACCTTCACAGTGAAGGACAGACTACTGCTCACATGACGTGGTCTTAGCGTCCCGTAACAGCGAGTTGTGGTGTTTTCAAGTGGATCAAGAGTGTAGCTAAGATTATTTTTGAAAACCTCTTTTATCAAAAAGATCCGCCTACAGCGGACTCAGCCAAAGGAATGTAGTTCACCAAAGAAAATAAAAGCTGCAGCTGGTCCAACATGGCGGCTTTATTTCAACCACAGTCAAATAAAGCAGCGCTTTCATATAGTCATATATATATAAAGATATTTATATATATATTTATATAGTTTTCATATACACCTTCAGGCAATGACTAGAGAGGATTCTTTACAGAATCAAGATTCTCGTGGTTCTCTTAATTTACAGGTAAACTTCTTTTCTGGATAATTAAACCACAGAAAAAATCAAGGCAACGTTTCTTTTGCCTCGTTCATAAAGTACAAAACTGGCACAGAGACGACCGTTTTTATACACAGTAAAAATGCAATAAAATTAAATTACATACAGAGGAGACCAAAGTTCTGTAAACCTTTCCCCGTTACAGCAAATAAAATCACTTCTCAAACAAATCTGTATAAAACACACCAAAACAACAAACGTTTTTTTGCCCTTTGAAAAAAATGTGCTATAGCTTTGTACGACTTTTTAGTTTTCTTCTTTATCAGTCGATCGAGGGGGTCGGCTGTGAGGCGGACTTTAGAGAACCAAAAACGACACGGCGGGCGCCACTGAAGCTGGAAAAACCGACCCACTGAACATCAGCAGAAGGCAACAAACAGCAGCACGAAAAACAGCAGAAGAAGAAGACGCCAGAAAACAGGAAGTTGAGTTTATCCTGGGAGGGGAAGGAAACAGAAAAGAAAAAAAAAAAAACAGAAAAGTTCATAAAGATCTCATGGCGGCGTTGAGTTGATGATGTCATGAAGAGGGCGGGCCTTTTACAGACAGTTTGGTTACTATGGCGATGGTGGCTTCCACCGTCCTGTACAGCATGTCCAGCATGTCAGGTGGGGGGCCAGTGCTGGCAAAGGAGGGGGCATGGCTACTGCAGATGTCTGGCCCCTCCCCCACCAGACCAAGGGCTGATGGGAAAGCAGTGTCCTCTGAAAGGGGCGCAGCTGAGCTCTTAGATCCTGCCTCCTTCTCTTCCTTCACCTCCTCTGACCCAGCTGACATCCCCTGGCTCCGCCTCCCTTCACGCTGCTCCGCCTCCTCCTCACCTGCAGCGATGTGGCGCTGCTCAGGCTCCTCCCCCTGTGCAAAGCCCTCCCCCGCCTCCTGCAGCAGCGAGGAGGAGGAGGAGAAGGAGGAGGACGAGGATGACGACGCCTCCATCTTCTCCTCTTTAGGGGAGGAATCAATGTTCCCAGAGGAGGAGGGGGCGGGATCAGGAGTGGGTGGGTCCTGCTCAGTGCCGGGGTCGATCAGGGAGGAGGAGTCTCGCGTCTCCGTGTCTGAGGTACTGGCGGGCGTCAGCGCCTCCTGGTTGTCAGTTTTGGGGTCGTTGCAGGGTGGGAGCGCTGAGGAGGAGGACGCCACGCAGAGCGGTGCCGCAGCATCAACGGCTCTGTCGTCATCACTGCTCACCCGCCGCCGCTTCACCGGGGTCGCTCCTTCGTCCTCCACTAAAACAAACAAGCAGAAGCAGAAGGTCAAATTCCAATATATTAAAACAAAGATCTCTGATTCAAACGGACTAAACCCGTGATCTGCTTCTACAGATGTCACATTTAAATACATTATTGATAAAGGTCACAATTATTGCATTAATTTTTTAATTTCCTGCTTTATTTGGATAATCCACATCAGCGTCTCCCTGCAGCCACAAGGATGTAGAACAAGTCCACCACTCCCCCCTAATATCTCATCACTTTAAAAACTCACAGACAGCTCAGTGGACGAGTCAGACGTCAAGCATTTACCTTTTTACTGCTCATTTATTTTTCCTTAAGATCCAGAATAAGCTCTTTTATCCCATCTCAGGTTCAAGTTAGAATCTCTGATCTACCGTTCAATATAAAAGCAGGCCTGGATCCAAACAGGAAGTCAGTTACGTTTCGTTTCAGACAGGATAAAAATACAAAAAGACACAAAAACAGTTCTAATACAAAATATTGGAGTATTAAAATGCTGTAAAAGGATCCATAGAAACAGTGACATTACTCATAATCAACTACGGAAACTCAAATTAATAGCGTTCAACTATATAAATTCTGTGACACATTGCATTTTACTACAAAAATTATGAGGTTAATCTCAATATACTCCAGAAAGATTTAGTTTAATCATAATCAACTACAGGATTTCTGAGATTAATTACATTTAAATGAAAAAGTCTGGGATTAATTGCAGGGATTAAATAGAATCAACTACATTCTGAGATTAATCACATTTTTCTATAGAAACTTAGAGATTTAAATTAACTACAAAAATTACAGAAAAACTACAGAAAAACTGAGATTAATCACGTTTAACCATATTAAATGCTGAGTTAATCGCGTTCAACTACGGAAAGTCTGAAATAAGTTGCATTTAACTAGAGAAAATATAATGAGTAATTGCATTCAACTAAAGAAATTCTGAGTTTAATCACATTTGACTACAAAAATTCGGAGAGTATAAGAATTATTGCAAATGACTAGAGTTTTTAGATTAATCGCATTTAACCACAGAAATTATTATTATTATATCAGCCCTACAGAAATTCTGATTAATCACATTTAACTACAGCTATTCTGAAAGTAACTGCAATTAACTGCAGGAAAACTGTGGTCCTTTGCAAACGACCTCTAAACTCTGAGATTAATTTGGATTAATTTAAGCAATTCTAAAATTAGTCATATTTATCTACAGAAATTTAAGGACAAATTGCAATAACCATGGAATCTTTGAGATTAACTGCCATTAACTACAGAAAATCAGAGAATTATTTTAACTAAGAGAATAATTGCAATCAACTACAAAAAAATCAGAGATTAATCATGTTAAACAGCAGGAATTCTGAGATTAATTGTGATAACATTTAACCTTTTATTGTCCTGATAGTGTTTTCTGAATTCTTACATGACCTCAGATGTTTCTGAAAGTCAGAATCTTTTTAGCCTGTAACAGACAGACTTTAATAAAACTTTATTCCCTGGGGACGATTTTTGTTTTAACCTTTAGTCTTGTGATCCTTGGCCTCCAGCTCCAGAGCGCTGCGCTGCTGGACGCACATACGACAGCGAGCCAGCAGCTCCTGGAGGGCGGGGCAGAGGGCCGAGTCCACGGGCTGAGGAGGCTGAACGGAGAGGAGGAGCACCAGAGCCCTCAGGTCCTGACAGAGAGAGAGAGAGATGAAGATTTAGAGTCTACGTTTAAACAGCAGAGAGGAAGACATTTTGTCTGTCGGCGTGACCGTACAGCATTGAGCAGGCTGCTGGTTTTGCTCAGCTCCACCCGGTGGGCGGCGAGTTCAGGCTGCAGACTGCTCTGTTCACTCAGCAGGTTGGTCACCAGAACGCCAATCAGGTTGGAGCAGCTGGGACCGGACAGCACCTGGACCTACAAACAGATCACAGACACAGACTTTATCTAGGAGGGTAAGACGCAGAGAGGAAGTAAAACAAACACAGCCATGGTGATGATAATAAACCTGGAGAATTGAGTTCAAAAGACAGAAATTAAGGAGCAACCTTGGCTCAACGCTCTAAAATCAACTAAAGAAACATTTCTGAGCAGATTTTTGGTTCCTACCTTGTGCAGGAAGCAGGTGAGGAAGGAGTAGGCCACGTTGTTGTTGAGGAACATCCTCTCATCCATCAGGATGCACTTGATGTACTCGCTGAAGGCCGGGTCCTCACACAGCAGCTTAACGCAGGTCTTAGCCAGGACGGACTGAAACACAGCCAGAACAAAAGCCATGATAGACCCACACAGAGCGGCCTCCAATGGGCTGAGATACACAACCACATATCCAAAATAGTTGGGGCGCTGTGTAAAATGTAAATATGAGATTTAATCATTTGACAATGATGTTTTTATTTTCATTTCACACAGTGCCCCAACTTTTTTGGAACTGGGGTCAAACTCCTCCTCTGACTGCAGCTTAAATTTTCCATCAGGTCCATACTAAAGAGGCCAGACATTTCTGCAGGAGTCTAAGGTGACGCACCTGTGACTGACAGAGCTCCGTCCACAGTTTAGGGAAGAGAGCGAGGTGGAGAGGAAGTCCTTCATACGCTATCAGCACACCTGAGGGAGAGGGAGAGGTTACCATGACGACACTTGGAATGAAGCGTATATTTGTCACTGTAACACGCAGTTTACACCTACTCAGCTTGACGAGCGTGTCGGTGAACTTTTCACAGTTGATGGCGACGCGGCACAACAGGTGGATGAACTGATGATAGGACAGGAAGTAATCCAGCAGCATCCGGTCATAAACCTCGTCTTTACCCTGAGAGAGAAACAGTCACATTAAACTTCCCACATCAGCCTGTGCAGGTTTTAAAGAGCAAAAGTCACTGACATCTATCAGTCTGGAAAGGTGACAGACATTTCTAAGGGACTCCAGCTAACCATGCTGAGAGCCATTATCCACAAATACAGAAAACTTTAACAGTGGTGGACTGCCTGCCTCCTCCACATACAAGAGTAGCGGGTCATAACCCAAATAAATGGTTGGGGACACACTGGAGAAGTCATTAGAGCTGCAGGTCATGTGACCAGTATAGTGTGTAATGGAGGTGTACCTACCTTGCTGCTCTCCACCATAGAGGGCAGCAGACACATGTTGAGCTCTGGTCTCGGTGGTCTGATGTTGTTCTTGGCTCCCATTAGTTTGATGTTCTCTCTGCAGGGCAGGTAGGGGCCAAACGACACTGTGGACACAGACACAAACCCCTCAGACTCACACCAAAACAGGGATTTTATTTCATGAAGCATGTTTTAGAAACTATTACAGAGAAAGTTGATCTACCAGCCTTTAAAATTCCCTCAGATAACATTTCACTGATCTCTGAGCTCCTAAAAAAAAACAACTCTGCTCAATAGCCTGAGAACTTCAAGGTCTATATGCCTCCATGATGGCAATAGCAAAGGTCAGAGTCACTGTTAACAGGATGTCCCTCTGTCCTTTAGAACCATTCTTATAAACACAGTCTCTCTGGATTTAATTCAAACTCAAAATGAGCACATTCAGGGCAGATAAATATTAAAAAACACATGTTGGTCAGATATGAACACTAATAGATGTACAGATAAATGTGTTAACTGTGGATCTATGATAAGCAGAATATCCGTACAGGAACACAGGGATCTGGATTAGACCAGGTCTATGGGCACTTTGGTAGGATTCTTCCTGTTAAAAAGAGGAGGTGGAGGTGATGAAGAGGAGGAGACTCACTGGGGATGTTGCTGTGGTGATATGTGCAGTGGTTGTGCTGCAGGAACGGAACCAAAGTGTGCAGGAAGTCATGTGGACTCAGGAGAACCAGTTCCTTTAGAACATCTGAAAGAACCAAGACAAGGAACACAGAACGTCAGATCAGATCCTTCACTGAATTTCAAAGCTAACCCTGTGCTGAGTCAATGGTAAAAGTCCTGCACAGATCATTTAGCCAGACTTAGATTAGTTTAATTTAAAGTACTTTAGTGGATTTTGTTAACTATAATAATGTTATTAAATTATTTTAACTCAAAAACATTCATTAAAACAGCAGGATTCACATTTATGTTGATGGGATCTGAGAATGCTGATTTTGAATTCAGAATTCAGAATTTTATCTGAAAATTCTGACTTTACCTCAGACTTCTGACTTTCATCTCAGAATTCTGACTTCTTTTCTCATAATTCTGACTTTCATCTGAGAATTCTGATTTTGATCTCAGAATTCTGATTTTGATTTCATAATTCTGATTTTGATCTCAGAATTCCATCTTTCATCTGAGAATTCTGACGTTGATCTTAAAATTCTGACTTTGATCTCAGAATTCTGACTTTGATCCAAGAATTCTGGCTTTGGTCTCAGAATTCTGAATTTACCTGAGAATTCTGACTTTGATCTTAGAATTCTGATTTTGATCTCATGATTCTGACTTTGATCTTAGAAGTCTGATTTTGATCTCATAATTCTGCCTTTGATCTCATAATTCTGGCTTTGATCTTAGAAATGTGACTTTGATCTTAGAATTCTGATTTGACCTCATAATTCTGACTTTGATCTTAGAAATGTGACTTTGATCTTAGAAATGTGACTTTGATCTTAGAATTCTGATTTGATCGCATGATTCTGACTTTGATCTCATAATTCTGGATTTTATCTGAGAATTCTGACTTTGATCTCAGCAGTGATTTTTTGTAAACAACATAGTTTAAACTTAATTTTCACTGGTCTGGTATTTTATAGAATAAAATAATAAAAAAAGAGAAACCAAAGCTGTCAGGAAACTTCAGTGAGTAGATGATGAGAGAAAGACCCTTGTGAACTATAAATTCTATAAATTCGTGTGCATCTTTGAGTGTATAGGCTGTGGGTTCTGTGGATCACTGAGTGATGTTATTGTGTTTTTATTACCCAGACAGGCATTGCGGAGCTCTGGCGGGCTGTAGGAGTTGAGGAGTGTGAGCAGCTTGTGGGCGAAGTCGATCCTCTCCTGCCACTGGATCAGAGCCTGCTTCACATCTGGAGACCAGAGAGAATCACATCTGTTCACAGCAGTCCTCTAACTCTATTTCATGCATTTATTCCTCTTTTATTGTCTGATATGTTTACGTGTTATGTCAACCCTTCCTAAGGCAGTGGCGGTCTCACCTTTGCGCTGCAGGTACGGTCTGGTGGCTTTGAGGACAGACAGGAAGATGGAGAGCAGCTCCACCAGGTCTCCAGTGACGTGGCAGGCCGTTGCCTCGTGGTACATCATGTGTAGCGTGTTGAACGACTGCAGAGGACACAGGGACAGAGAGACTGTGGCTTTATTTACTGTTTATCAGACAGCTCTGACTCCTACAGCACTTCTGCTTCATATCACACATGTTCTCTCTTTAGTCAGAAAATAAATCTCTGTGGGACGTTTCATCTTCTCTCTGCTAGAAGGAAACCCACAACTCATTTTTTAAGTAACAAGCTGATGTGGGATCCTGATTTTGCCGTACCTCAGTCATGAGGATGAGTCCTCTGTTGAAGACCACCAGCAGCCGGTCCTCGTCGTTCTCCAGCAGGATCCTGAAGGCACTAAAGAACAAAACCAGGTGTTAGGATCCAGACTGAGACTCCTGGTGGTAAATATCTGACTGCTAGTCTCTGTATTTGTCCAAAACTTGAGTGTGCATGCTGACCTGATGAGCGTGGTCCAGCAGGAGCGTCCGTCCAGACAGCGCAGATAGCAGCTGATGGTGGTTTTCTTGAACTGTTTGATATCCTCCAGCTCTTCCTCTCTCATGTCAGCTCGCTGCGCCACAAACAGCTGCATCAGGTTGAAGAGCTCCTCCACTGCCTGCAGGGGGCAGCACACGGAAGAATTACATACAGCATAAGAAATCACACAGAGCAAAAACAACGCATCTCCCGCCCATATAAGAACAGATGAACCTGCTGATGTCTAAAGCTCTGAGCTCTTGGTAAGAGCAGCCATGGCAGCAGAGAGCCATATTATCAGCTTGATGTAAGAATCAGCAGATAAAGCCTTTAAAGTTGATTATCAGCATTAACAACTGAAATGTTGGAAGTAAATACTGACCTTAGTGTGAAGTGTATTTATGGACAGACGTTTAACTTCAAACTGTACATAACAACAGTGATTAAAAACATGTCAGCTCTAATGGGTGTGGCACAGGTTGCTCGCTCACCCCGGGGTACTGGCTGGCGTGTGGTGTCAGGTTCTTGAAGGCCCATTGGATGTTCTGGTGCTGGGCGAGCTGGCGGGTGAAGGCGGGCGACTGCTCGCAGCACATCCGCAGGATGCCGTAGTAAGCGGGCAGCATGCTGCGGTTGAACAGCACCACCTCCTGGTCGTCGTGGTCGGCCAGGATGTAGTTGAAGGCAATGTTCTTGGTCACCACGGGGTTCTGCACCACCAGGCGGACGTTCTCCGGACAGTCCACACACATGTTGTACCAGAAGGACAGAAGGGCCTGCTTGTTGTGGTTGGTGGCGATGGCGGGCTCTGACAGTTTGGGCTGAAGAGAGAGAGGAAGAGAGCAACATGGATGAAGAGAGAGAGACAAAAGTCAGAACGCCGAGATTAAAATCAGATTTCTAAAATCAAAGTCATGCCGAGATTAAAGAGAGAATTCAGCATTTTTTTCCACACAATCTTAAAAAAGCTGTTTCTCAAATAAAGAAATAAATGAATAGATAAATAAATAAAGAATAAAAAAATAAAAATGAATAAATTAATGAATAAATAAATAAATACATAAAAAATAGATAATTAAATAAAAAAATTAATGATTAAATACATAAATGAATAAAAATTTTAAAAATGAATAAATAGGTAAATAAATAAATGAATGAATGGATAAATAAATAAATGAATAAATAAATGAATAAATAAATGAATTAATAAATAATTAAATAAATGAATACATAAATGAATAAATAAATGAATACATAAATGAATAAATAAATGAATTAATAAATAATTAAATAAATGAATACATAAATGAATAAGTCAATAAATGAATAAAAAACAAAATGAATGAATGAATGAATAAACTCTGTGCCCATACTCCTCTCCTTAAACTCGGGTTCATTTCCTGTGGGGTTCTGTTGTAGTTGTCTGTGTGCTTCAGCTGTTGGTTGTTTTCTCTTGTTCTTTGTTGTTTACAGTTCTGTCACTTTCTTCTTCTGTTTGCTTTTGCACGTGTCAGCACGCTCAGTATATCTGTGGTTTTTAAAGTGCTAAATAATGTTTTTTTTTTTTCGCGTATCAGGAGTCTGAAGACTTTACAGCACCAGCCGTACCTGGAAGAGGTTCCACAGGTCCATGAAGTACCCGGAGAACATGAGTTTCTCGGTCTTGGAGATGAGGCAGTACGTCATGAAGCTGAAGTACTGGACCAGCTTCGTGGTGCCGTGAACGCTGGCGTCCACGTAGAGCTTGGCGCGGCCCAGCAGCCCTAGCAGCAGGTTGTAGACCTGGTGGAGGACCACAGTGGTGTCGGGGGACAGCGGCAGCTCGCGGGTCGGCAGGTGAAGGGAGCGCGTGGAGCGAAACATCTGACGGAAAGAGTTACTGGGGATGAGGGAGACGAGGAGGTACGCCGCCGCTGGAGGAGAGAGAGAGACGGAGGATGTTAGCATCACCAGGCTACCTTCACTCTGCCATGACAGTCTCTGTCCCACTGTGCATCAGCAGCCTCCACTTTCAGAACCACCCCCCTACATGTGGACTCTGAGTTTGGAGGATAAAGATGGCAGGGCTCTTACATGTGCGGACTCGGGGGTAGTTGTGGGCGAGGAGGAAGCGCTCCACCCAGTTCTCCATGTTCTGAAGCACCCAGCTGTGAGCCAGTTTGTTTCTGGGAGTCTGAACGGCCAGCCAGTCCAGACACTGAGACGGGTTGTACTCGATCACCTGACAGGTAGAACACAGCAGAGAGGTCAATCACAACACCACGATAATAAACAAAACCCCTCAGAGTTCTTCAGCTACCACGCTCTCAGTCTGGTCTGGGCGTTCAGGTGTCTGGCTATGAGAATGTACAGAGACATGAACAGAAACACGCAGATATATTTCCTTCCTTCATGGAAGCGTAATTAAAAAACCTTTACAAAACTTTATTCAAAGCAAGGACATCAAAACAGGGAAACTGTTTGGCTTCCACCGAGGAATGCACAAAACAGGGTTAGAGTTAATTTGCATATCGGTAGATAAAATAATTTCTGATGACATTTACAGCTGATGAATAAGCTGTAAAATCAGCCTACAGCAACTACAAATATGGACCCATAAAAGCTGTAAATATTGGTCTTAAATGGCTGTATTTATTAGCTTGTATCAGATATAATATTACCTTAAATAAGCTGTAAATATCAGCCTATATCAGCTGTAAATATTGACATATACCAGCTGTAAATATTGACATATACCAGCTGTAAAAATTGATCTGTATCAGCTGTAAAAATTGATCTATATCAGTTGTAAATATTGACATATATATCAGCTGTAAATATTGACATATATCAGCTGTAAATATTGACCTATATCAGCTTCAAATATTGACTGCAGCAGCTGTAAATATTGACCTATAGCAGCTGTAAATACTTACCTATATCACCTGTAAAAATTGACCTATATCAGCTGTAAATATTGACCTATATCAGCTGTAAAAATTGATCTATATCAGCTGTAAAAATTGATCTATATCAGCTGTAAATATCAGCTGTAAATATCAGCCTATGTAAGCCGTAAATATTGGCCTATATCAGCTCTAAATATTGACCTATAACAGCTGTCAAAATTGATCTATATCAGCTGTAAATAATGATCTATATCAGCTGGAAAAATGACCTATACCAGCTGTAAATATTGAACTATATCAGCTGTAAATATCAGCCTATATCAACTGTAAATATCAGCCTATATCAACTGTAAATATCAGCCTATATAAAATGTAAATATCAGCCTATATCAGCTGTAAATATTGACCTATATCAGCTTTAAAAATTAGACATACCAGCTGTAAATATTGACCTATATCAGCTTTAAAAATTAGATATACCAGCTGTAAATATTGACCTATATCAGCTGTAAAAATTAGATATACCAGCTGTAAATACTGACCTATATCAGCTGTAAATATTGATCTGTATCAGCTGTAAATATCAGCTTATATCAGCTGTAGATATTGGCCTATATCAGCTATAAATATTGACCTATATCAGCTGTAAAAATTGATCTATATCAGCTGTAATTATTTATCTATATCAGCTGTAAAAATGACCTATACCAGCTGTAAATATTGACAGATATCAGCTGTAAACATCAGCTTATATCAGCTGTAAACCTCAGCCTATATCAGCTGTAAGTATCAGCCTATATCAGCTGTAAAAATTGATCTATATCAGCTGTAAATATTGATCTGTATCAGCTGTAAAAATTGATCTATATCAGCTGTAAATATTGACTTATCAGCTGTAAATATTGACCTATAGCAGCTGTAAATATTGATCTATATCAGATATAAATATTGACCTATAGCAGCTGTAAATATCAGCCTATATCAGCTGTAAATATTGACCTGTATCAGCTTCAAATATTGACTGCAGCAGCTGTAAATATTGACCTATAGCAGCTGTAAATACTGACCTATATCACCTTTAAAAATTGACCTATATCAGCTGTAAAAATGACCCATACCAGCTGTAAATATTGACCATAATCAGCTGTAAATATCAGCCTATATCAGCTGTAAATATTGACCTATATTAGACTTAAAAATTGATCAATATCAGCTGTAACTTTTGACCTGTATCAGCTGTAAACACTGACCTATATCAGCTGTAAATATTGATCTATATCAGCTGTAAAAATTGATCTATATATTAGCTGTTAATATTGATCTTTATCGGCTGTAAAAATGGATCTATACCAGCTGTAAATATTGACCTATACCAGCTGTAAAAATTGACCTATATCAGCTGTAAATGTTGACCTATATCAGCTGTAAATATTGGCCTATATCGGCTGCAAATATCTGCATTTTTTGCTGTAAATATCAATCTCTCATCAATAAATACCTAGCATAATCTGACTTTATTGACCATAATCATCCTTATATATATTAGCTGTTAATATTGGCCTATATCTCCTTTAAAAATTACCTTACATCAGCTGAATAATCAGCCTTTATCAGCTGAACAAGCAGCCTTTTTTAGGGGTAAAGACCAGCCTACATTGGTCTTTAATATCGGCTTTTAAGTTCTAACAAGTCTGTGTAATTGTAGTTTGGATCTAGAGACCTATTACAGCTGAAGTCTTGACCCTGATGTGTGTCATTACATAAGGGGTCAACCAGCCAGTGAGCATCTCTGTTACTGTGCTGACTTTTTGTTAAAGTCTCTGACATTTCCTGTCTGTTAATGTAGACCAGGTAGACTGCAGAAACCTGGACTGTAAATGTTAGGATCAGTATGGATATTCATGTTGGTCCAGGTAGCTGTAGTGGGTTTTTCTCTGTCTGCTGGTTTTGCTTTTACCTCCCAGATCCGCTGCAGGATGTATGAGGCGAAGG
Source organism: Cheilinus undulatus (assembly GCF_018320785.1). NCBI lineage: Eukaryota > Metazoa > Chordata > Actinopteri > Labriformes > Labridae > Cheilinus > Cheilinus undulatus. The sequence continues at coordinate 54,591,408 of NC_054868.1, read as the reverse complement.
ACGGCATCCCTGGAGGTCCACCTGCAAACTCCATCAGCATGGTCAGCAGCTTGAAGAAGGGATTGGCCGCCTGATGGAGAGATCAAAAACAAGTGTTTTAAGCTTCCTCTGATCCACTGACCAATCAGGTTGTTAGAGGCAGATTTTACTCATTAGTCTTGTCTCTGCTGTTCCTACCTCAGGAGTCAGCTTTGCAATGGAGGTAAAGAGCATCGACACGATCTGTGTGGAAAGAACACCAGAAAAACTTTAGAATTGTCCTGGTCTTTAGCCGTTTGTGCTTATTTAAAATCAGGGAGAGCAAAAAGTGGCCCCATCTCTAGAATCCATCCCGTCTAAAACCACAGCTGCTACAGGGAAATCCGGTTCTGCTGAATCCCACTAAACCCTGCTGGGAACCTCTCGTCTGTGAGTAAACGTGTCTGATAGTGATGTCTAAATATTTCTGTCATAATCAAGCGTCCCATTTGTTTGGTCTCTGTGTTGGACCTACGTGCTCGGCCAGCCGGTTGTTGTATCGGCACAGGCTGAAGATGAGGTTGCATGTCTGCCTGATGTTGATGCCGTCCCTGATGTGCTGGAAGAGGAAGGGGAAGCCTTTCCCTCCGGTCAGCGCCGCCATGTCGCTCTGAGACAGAGTCAGGTGTCTACAGGGGCCAAAAAGGGGCAAAAGGGTGACTCCTGAATCATTAAACCTAAAAGAACTTTACAGAAATAATGTGCTGTTTAGTCCTGCAGTTGCACCTCTCAGAGCGGGACTGCTCCACCAGCAAGGCGATGAGGGCGATCATCTTCTCCAGAGCTGCGGGACGATATTTCTCCTCAGCCAGAGACAGGATGTCCTCCTCCTCGTCCTCCTCCTCTCCCTCCTCCTCTGACAGCACCTCCACCTGAGGCTGAGAGCCAGACGCAGCGTTTACGCTTTCTGCTAACATGTTAGCCATACCACATGATCTATCCGCACATATTCCTCTGCTACAGTGTTCAACCAAGGAAAGTTCTGATTTCAGAATGAGTTTTAGTCCTGAAATTTAAATTTACCTTAGACAAAATTAAGTCGTTTAGACCTTAAAATTTAATCTAGTTTAAGTCAACTAAAACTAAAAAACATCTGATTCCAGTTTAAGCCAATAAAAAGTGAAAACACCTGACTTTTTCTGGAGAAATGGCTTTTTTTCATTCAAAGATTAAAGTCAGAAATTCTGGTTTTCAAAAATTCTAGACATTTTTTACATTAGACATTTTTTGGGTGTGAAGATGACAACTTACATTCTCGGGGCCTTTGGTTCCCATGTAGAAATGCACCATGATGGAAATGGCTTGTAGGGACAACAAGAACTGACTCTGCAGACACAAAACCAGCATGTATTACTGAAGAAAGGTCAGGGTTTGCCAACAATAGAGGCTTTAAAAATGATAAATATTAAGAAAAAAAGGAAAGGAAATATGACCAGGACTGAACCAACTGAATTTCAGACCCACCTCCTCCTCGCCCATCTTGGCGAACTCGTAGAGGAAGGCGAAGTACTCGGTCAGGTGTTTGCTGTGGGGTTTGACGCCATGCTCCATGATGGACAGGAGGGTCTTTACAAAACGAGTGACGCAGGACCGGCTACCGATGTCCTCCACGGGGCCGTCCATGTCGTCAGAGCTGAAATAAAAAAGATCCTCTAATTACCGTAGGCTGGTCATTATGGCGGCTGTGGATCGAGTTCCAGTCAGACCTCCTCTTTAACTCGACCACAGAGTCTCAGACCAGAAGGGCTGCGCTGCCATTGAACTTGACTCAGGTGAACTCAGATCCAGGACCAGCAGGGCTTTTCCTGGGTTTGTGACACATCTGAACCTTAAATTTAAAGCCTTAGTTTGTCTGCCTGAGTTTGTGTCTGAACGATGTGGAGCTGTGAATCTTTCCCAGAGTCTGACAGAGACACGGACTCTGGCTGACGGCAGCTCCTGTTTGGATCTCTGTGGCCGTCAGATATGACAGAAACAACACTGAGAGTCTGTGCTGCACCTCTCTGACGGCTCTGATAGAAACACTGATCCATGTATCAGCAGGTTTGTGGGCTGTGGTCGGTTCTGAATGAGGTTAATGTTCTTCAAAAAGAGATAAAACTGTTCTCCACACCTCTAATACAGAGACAGCATCTAAAGCAAACACAACCAGCAGCTAAATAAGAACAAATACCTGCGTGGAGGTCTGCAGCTACGCCTGTTTCTGCTCATTTATTTCCTTTCCTGCTCTGGCTCTGGGAGTGTCTGTAGTACGACCCAAATATAAAACATTTTCATCTGACTTCATAATCCCATAGTTTGACCCTTGAGGCTCACAATTTAAAATTTTGAATCATATTTTGACTTTTACTTTCGTGATTTCAAATTTTATTTCATATTTTGATCTTTTAAACCCATGATTTTGACTTCCTTTTAATATGTTTTTAATTTTAATGTCATGTTTTGACCTTTTTAAACAAGTAAATTTACTTTTCTCAGATTGTGAGCCTTTAAACTTATCTTTTTAACTTTTAAAATGTCAAAATCATGCATCCTCAGTGCTAAGTTTTTTCCCCATATTTCTCTACTGGTGAAACAAGGTTGACAGTTTGTGGTTAAAAAGGTGACCCTGTTAGGCCCTCAGATTAGACCTGAATTCAGAATCTGGCCCCTGCTGTGATTGAGTTTGACACCCCTGTTTAAGGGGTTTTAGTTGGACCAATTGGAGTCGACCTTGGCTAGCATGGCTCCGCCCCTGGAATGCCATTGGAACAGCTACTTACTGCCATCAGGTCATTACAAATCAAAACACTTTTATTATTTTGGTTGCTTATATGTCCACCATTATAGTGCTGTCACTAAACAATTACATGTACTAGTTCTTTGTGCCAAAATGTTTGTTTACAGAGTTAGCATTGTAGCAATCCCTTATACCAGGGGTGTCAAACTCATATTGAGTCCGGGGCCACATTTGCTCCAGTCAGACGTCTAGAGGGCCGGACTATTTAGGCCAGGAGTGTCAAAGTAAATCATGGATTCTGAATTTAGGCCTAACCTAAGGGCCTAACAAGATCAACATTTAAACATAAACTGTCAACCTCATTTTCACTAGAAGTAAAATATGAAAAAAATAAAAAATAAAAATTACAACTGATAATAAATCATTCTCAAATTTAACAAAAGTAAAAATGATGAGTTTAAAGGCTCAAAGTCTGAGATAAAAAGTCAAACTTATGAGTTAAAAAGGTCAAAACATGAAATTTAAAGGCAAAATAATATTTTTAAAAGGCAAATATTTGAGACAGAAAGTTAAAATCACAAGTTTAAAATGTAAAAAATGACTTAGTATTTTAAAGTGAAGGTCAAAACATGAAAAAGGTCAAAATCATAAGTTTAAGTCAGAACTGTTAGATGCAAAATTCAAATTATGAGATGACAACATTAATTTCTTTTCCCACCTTCCTGACTTTTTATCTAACTCTTTACTTTTTCAGATTTTTATAATTTAACAAGGATATTTTAGATCATCAAGGTAAAGTTTACATGGATGAAATCTGCAGACCTCAGACTGGTGGGCCAGTTATCATACAAAGATCTTCTGATCTTGCGGGGCGGATACAACTGTACCACGGGCAAGATTTGGCCTCTGGTCCTTAAGTTTGACACCCTGCCTTTTGCTAATAGTAATAAGAAAAATATAATCACCAGCCTTTGTGTTCTAATGTGGGCTTTATTTCACTTTACTTTTAGAATTTGCTCTGGGCCAGTGTTGATTTTGGCAGCTATTTCTAATTTTTGTCTTAGTTTTAGTCTTCAAATGACATGCATTTTAGTTTTAGTTACATTTTAGTTATTTCTATCATTTTTAGTTTTAGTCTAGTTTTAGTCATGGAAAAAAAAAGGCTGTTGACGAACATTTTTAGTCATAGTGTTAGTCAATGAAATTTAACACTGCTGTGGGCCAATCAAAAACGTACTGCAGGCCGCATTTGGCCCCCGGGTCATAGTTTGGACACCCCCGTCGCACAGGAAACACGACGGTGCATCAAAAGTATTTCAACAGCAACACAATTTCTTCTTTGACAACTGTGCTCAAATATGGTGTCGTTTCAGCAGGATGGAAACAGAAATGTAGGATGATCATGTGACGTACCCGTCCTCCATGCCCGGCTGCAGGTAAAGGTGAGCGTGAACAGGACGAAGCCTCTGGATCACATGAATACACAACCTCTGGAACATCTGGTAGACAGAGGACAGACAGAGTCAACATTTCTATCACACAAAAGCAGTTTGATGAGTTTCCTGCTCCAGGTCCAGCTGAGATCAAACCAAAATCTCAACATCTGCCACATTCATACACACAAGAAAGCCTATCTGACACATTATCTTTAGCTGCTGTAAAATACATGGTTGCACAAATTCCCAGCATGCACCTGGACTGCACAAACTATGTATGTATAGATAGTCTTGAGTTTTCTTATTGTCAATGATTTTAGTAGGAAGGGAGTCTGAGTCCACCTGGTCCCTGCCTTTCCATGCTCTGTATTCAGTAAACTTAACCGCAATGAAATAAAATATCCTTAAGTCATAAAAATGTAAAAAAAAAAAAAAAGATAATAATAATAAAAAGAGTAGAAAGAATTATAACTATCTATATAACTACAAATATTATTTTTATGTAATATTTTGACCTTTTAGATTGACAGTTTTAAATTTTAAGACCTATTTACACCTTTTAAATCTGTGATTTCCTATTTAATCTTATATTTTGACCTTTAAAACTCATGATTTGACTTTTGATCTCATATTTTGAAGTTTAAAATCTATTATTTGGAAATACACAAACATGTTAACAATGTATTTGGTAGTAATATTCCTCTCAGATGTGAGACTATTTACATGGGTGATATCCAAGTAAATAGATGGAGTAATAATGATAAGAAACTTGCTCATATTCTTTTGGCAGCAAGTAAAAAGGCTGTCACGAGGAGGTGGCTAAAATCAGACCCACCAACTACTGAAGAGTGGATAGAAATAGTACATGAAATTTATATTATGGAGCGACTGTCATTTCTCCTCAGGATCCAAAAAGAAAAATTTTACCTGATTTGGTCCAAGTGGACTGAATACATCAAACCAATTAGATCAGATTTTAATTAACTCATCAATATGTTTGAAGTGAGGTTGACGCAATAAAGGATTTAGATGCCTGACACAATATGAAATGTAGATATGGACATCAAAAAGTCACCATGTATATTTAAGTTTCTGTTTGATCTTGTCTTATATACGCATGTATGTGGATATGTATGCGGAGTAGGAATATATGCACATATATGTGTATGTGTATATAAGTATAGGTGGTTGTTTTCCTTACCATAGATTTCTGGTGAACCATGGACTGAAGAGCTTCCCATGTTCGACTATATATAGTTAACTATGCTACATTGTTTAAAAAAATGTTTTAAAAAAATACTTTGGATGGGCAACATTTCGATAACTGTAGAATGGAATGTCTCAAAAAATGTGGTGTGGATTTAACAGTGGTACAGCTGTAATTATATGAGACAATATGTAAGAATGTATCTGCCAAAATAAAAAATTAAAAAAAAAAAAAATCTATTATTTGGAATTTTATCTCATATTTTAATGGATAAAAATCTGATTTTATCTCATATTGTAACCCTTCAAACTCATGATTTTGAATTTTTGTTCTCATGTTTTGACTGATAAAACCCATGATTTCCAGTTATATCTCATAACTTGACCTTTGAAACTTATTTTATCAGATTTTATCTCATATTTTGACCTTAAAACTCATGATTTTGAATTTTTTCTCATGTTTTGACCGATAAAACCCATGATTTACAATTTTATCTCATATTTTGACCCTTAAAACTCATGATTTTGAATTTATCTCATGTAACTGCCTTTTAAAAACTCATGATTTGGACTTTTGATTTCATGTTCTGACCTTTTCATCTTATACATTTGACTTTTATCCTGAGTCTTTATACTCATCATTTAGACTTTTTTTTTTTTAATCTCCAAATCATTGTATCATCAGTACTTAGTTTTTTTCCCATAATTCATTACTGATGATATGATGATGACAGATGACAGTTAAATGGTGACCGTGCTGGCCCCTCAGGTTAGACCTAAAATTAGAATCCGGCCCCTGCTGTGACTGAGTTTGACACCCTTGTTCCCAATGTCAGCATGAAGGATAACTCACCTGTCTGACGATCTGATTGGGGCACTTTATGAGGATCTGCATGGGCCACCAGTTATCATCAGCCATCCGATCCAGAAACCACTGAAGCAGAGGAGAAGCAGGGGTTAATTCACACCAACAAAGACTCAGAACACTGATGTAGACCAGAGTTACAGCTGATATCAGACCTCGCAGGCCGCCTGGCTGTTGTTGAACTGTTTAGTGAGGAGTTCGATCCACTGCAGCATGGTGGGCTGGAGGAAAACAACAAAACGATCCATGACACTCTGCAAACTAACCACAGTTAGAAACATCAGCATGTCTGCAGTAAGGTCAGAGAGATTTACCTTCTCCTTAGAGTGAATGAAAGTTTCCAGGACAAACGATGTGCTGAGCTGAAAAATATGAATAAACACAGGATAAATAGGAAATCCTTCAGATAACTTTATTAGTCGTTGTGCTTTCTTTTAACTCTCAGAATCAGGGTAATGACACAGGTAAAAGCATGGTAGTAAAGGACAGAATGTTCTCACTTTAGCAGTCATGAGGGAGACGGCTTTAGGGTCTGGTAGTGTGCTGGGGATACTGCTGCAGAGCTGCCACATGAAGCTGAGAACATAAACCAGATTTAGGTTATTAAACAGATAAACGCTGGTTGAAATACGGAGAATAAATCCTCAAAGATGGGGCTCCTACCCAAAGTAAGTGTGTTCAAATATGTTTTTATCCTGGAGGAACTGCATGTTATCATGCCAGATCCACTGAAAGAGGCAGACAGGAGAATGTCAGATTTAAGAACAAATGAAATGATAAATGCATAAATGAGCAGAGCAGCTTTACCTCCAGTAGATCAGGAGAAACATCAAAACTGAAATCCTTCCCGTTCTCCTCCTCCAGCTCCACTCTCTTATAGAAGAGCATGTAGGCACTGTGTGTCTGAGAACATAAGGGTCCTCATTAGTTCACCTTCCTGACCAGAGGGGTTTTAGATAAACTCAGAGATTCTCTGAAACCAGCCTGTGCTTGGTCCTTACCTTCTCAAAAGAGAAATCCATGAACTTGTCCGTGACAGAGTCGTACGTTTTGGTCTGAAAGAAAAACCAAAGTCAGTGAAATCCAAACCAACAGATGATCTGGTTTCCTACTCTCACACCGCTGGAGCTCGTACCGTCATCTCTCCACCGAAGCACTCTGAGGCCAGCTGAGCCGAGTCGAACGGCTTCACCTCGGCGTCGTTGAACAGGTACCTGCAACAGAAGAGACGCGTTCAAAGCTGCACCTGAAGAAGGAAGGGTTTAGCTTCTACTGTTCCTGTTGAAATATTTCAACGAGATGTAGCTTCTGAAAATAACATTTCCTGTCTGTCTGGAACAAGGAACCTATTAAAACTGATGGAATTATCATCCTCCAGCTGATTTTAGGGACCTTAACATGTCTAAAAAGACATCAAAATTAATCCTGGTGAAAACTGAGGTACACTATATTGCCAAAAGTATTCACTCACACATCCAAATAATATAAATCAGGTGTTCCAATCACTTCCATGGCCACAGGTGCATAAAATCAAGCACCTAGGCATGCAGACTGTTTCTACAAACATTTGTGAAAGAATGGCTCGCTCTCAGGAGCTCAGTGAATTCCAGAGTGGTACTGTGATAGGATGCCACCTGTGCAACAAGTCCAGTGGTGAAATTTCCTGGCTCCTAAATACTCCACAGTCAGCTGTCAGTGGTATTATAACAAAGTGGAAGCCATTGGGAACGACAGCAACTCAGCCACCAAGTGGTAGGCCTTGTAAAATAATGGAGCGGGGTCAGTGGATGCTGAGGTGCATAGTGCTCAGAGGTGGCCAACTTTCTGCAGAGTCAATGGCTACAGACCTCCAAACTTTTGGACAATTCCATGCTCCCAACTTTGTGGGAACAGTTTGGGGATGGCCCCTTCCTGTTCCAACATGACTGTGCACCAGCGCACAAAGCAAGGTCCATAAAGACATGGAGGAGAGAGTTTGGTGTGGATCAACTTGACTGGCCTGCACAGAGTCCTGACCTCAACCCCACAGAACACCTTTGGGATGAATTAGAGCGGAGGCTGAGAGCCAGGCCTTCTCATCCAACATCAGTGTGTGACCTCACAAATGCACTTCTGGAAGAATGGTCAAAAATTCCCATAAACACACTCCTAAACCTTGTGGAAAGCGTCCCAGAAGAGTTGAAGCTGTTATAGCTGCAAAGGGTGGACCCATGTCATATTAAACCCTATGGATTAAGAATGGGATGTCACTGAATTTCATATGCCAGTCAAGGCAGGTGAGCAAATACTTTTGGCAATATAGTGTATTTCTGGACCCCACCTGATGTCTATCACGAGAGGAAGTCCAAGCATCTTAGCACCTTTAGCCACGTAGTGTCCATAATGTGTAAAAAAAGGCCCATGTTTCAAACCTGATCAGATTTTGCTTCTAAACGTTTATATTCCATCTCTAACGGGCTCCTCTCCTCACCACTTGTTGTTTTTGTAGGCGTGAGGGTTGATGATGTCTCTGATGAAGCTGTAGTAATGGCCGCCGTCTGCCGTGCCCGTGTGAACGGTGACTCCGATCAGGTCGTACTCGTAGCTTTCAGTCACTTTAGCTTCGGCCTCGTCCCGGAATCCTGCAGCACAAAGACTTTGGTTAGACCGTTTTAGATATTTTCCTCATTTCTCTGTTTGAGAACGTTTGGACGAACCGTCTTTGCGCTCCCCTTTTCCCATCAGGAAGTCCTCGGTGTACGGTGTCATGTCGAGCCGCAGGGGGAAGGAGAAGTGGGTGTTGACCTTCTCCTTCATCATGGTCACCATGTTGAAAGTGTACCTCATGGTGTTGAAGCTCAGGATCCTCGGCAGCTTTTTGAAACACGCCCTGCAGGAAGAAGAGAAAGAGAGATAAACCATTTTATTGTTTTATTCAGTCATTAATTCTAAAGCAGCGAGTCTGAGGAAACACATGATCCCTGTGCTGGTGAAGAAATCCTTAAACCCAGTAATGTCCTTTATTCTGACCTTTTCTCTGCTCTGACTTTCTTCCCACACTGTGAGCATGTGTACATGTTGTCTCCTTCCAGAGTGTCCTTAATGGTCACCTCATCCAGAGATTCCTTAAGAAAAAGCAGAAGATAAAGACGTTAATAACAGGGTTTAGAAGAGTCACAGAGCTTTGCAAAATACACGTTTACATTTCTGAGAAGTGATCAGATCTTTAACATAAAGAAAATACATCTACAAAATACAAAACTTAAAAATATTCAAGTCAAAGTCCAGGATTCAGACTCCAGCAGAATTAAAGGGCTGTGTTTGCAGCCTTCAGCTTTGCTCTTCGTCACCCCGTTAAACACCTGAGATGTTCACAGTGCAGGTGAAACGTCTCAGGAGTTCCAGTTTCATGGCTGTGAGGATGCTGTGTTTACTCACGTAGATGTTCTTCATGTCCGCCACCTGACATCTGACGGTGTAGAACTCCTCTGCCGTCTGGCTGACATGATCACAATCCTGGGGAAGGAAAAAACCTCAGACCATCGTACCAACCAGCTTCTACTAGCCCCTTTAACCACTAAAACCAGAACTTCAACTACTACAACCTCTATCAAATACCAACTCAATTCCAAAAAAGTTGGGACGCTGTAGGGACAGGGCAATAAAAGGCTGGAAAATTAAGTGGTACTCATGAAAAACAGCTGGAGGAATGCCTCTACTTTTTGAGATGTGTTGCTGCCATCAAATTCAGAACGAGCTAATAACTTGCATGAAATGGTAAAATGTCTCAGTTTAACATCTGATATGTTGTTCATGTTCTATTGTGAATCAAATATGGGTTTATGAGATCTGACAGTTGTTGATTTCTGTTTTTATTTACATTTTACACAACTGTTTTTGGAATCAGAGTTGTAGAAATCCTTTAACACAAACATTGGAATGGATACCACTGATCTGTAGAGCTGATGTTTTCATCATAGTTTAGTAATGTTTGAACAAACTCAGTGAGCTGTAGAGCTGGACAGCTGTTCTCACTTTAAGGTAAAAATAATCCTTTAGAGTGTAAATTTAATCTAATAATCTAAACACAGATTAGTAATCCAGACTCACCAGAGAGACCACATTGTTGGTGATGACGCCTCCAAACAGAGTCTTTACCGTGTTTTTCTGCCAATCACAAAGACACACTAATGTTAAACACAGACATGTGTGAAGGTTTTAACTTATTCTATAACTCTCTAAATAACATAAAGTGGTTAATCTGACTGTAGTAGTACTAAACTGCCATTTTTCTGACACGTGTTAGGGTTGATAATCATTCTATAATTATCTATATAAAACTGTAGTAGTAGTAAGCTGCCATTTTTCAGACGTATGCATGTTTGTGCAAGTTTACCAGCTCCTGCGACATCTCCTCGATCTTGGTGATCAGGTCGGTGAAGAACTCAGTCATGTCTTTCTGCTCCCCAGTGTTCAGTGGCTGTTTGTCCATGGTGTAGGTTTTACAGAAGGGACGCGGGTTGTACGCTTTCCTCTCGCTCTCCTGAACATGACAGAGCATCAGGGGAAAATGAGGACAATTCACGGATAAGATCTTTTAACATTTCAAAGCAAATTTCCGTTAAAATCCAAATCAAACCCCCCAAAATATTACAATTAGTTCAAAAGATTTCATAAAAATGTCTAAAAATTATTTAAAAATTCCCATAAAATGGCCAAAAATTTCAAAGCAAATCCCCCAAAATTTTCTTAGAAAATTCTCAAAAAAATGAAAATACAAATTACATAAAATTCTGTGATAATGGTGCAAAATTCCTGAGAACATCTTACCAAATTCCTACAGAAATTTCCATAATTTTTGTAAATATTTCTCATAATATTTCAAAGCAAATTTCTTCTAAAATTAAAATCAAACCCCCCAAAATTACTATTAAATTCGAAAAATTTCCATAAAAATTCCAAAGGATTTCAAAGCAAATTCCTCCCAAAGTCTGGGTGAGACTCGGATACAAACATTCCCCAAAAGCCTTGAAAATCACTGACAATTTCAAAGCACATTCCCAAAACATGGAAACAATTTCCCTAAAAGTTCCATGAAAATTCTTAAAAATTTCACATGAATTTCCCTCAAGATTAAGCAAATTTCTTAAACTTCAGTGGACATTCCAGACATTTATAAAACAAACTCTCATAGCAGAAATTACTGCTGGAAATAGGTCCTCATAAGTGCATTCAGGGACTCAGGAGGTTATCTGGTCCTTCTACAGACAGCTGATTAAACCCACGGCAGAGCGGCTGAGTTTTAGGACTCACCATGAGATACGTAAACATCTTCTGCAGCTCCAGCAGCGTGGTTTTGTGTTTGATATCCTCAGCGTACTGTAAACACAGACACATTTAATCAGAATTTTACACTCTTGGCTCTGAAGGAGGATTTCTGTTCTCGTGCTCCTACCTTGGCAGTGAAGACGGCCTGGCGGGCCTCAGGGATCATGTAGAGCTGCTGGATGGTGGAGGCCAGGTAACAGGTGGCGCCCAAGTTAGTCAGACCGACGAACCGACACTCCGCTCGCACGTCGTCGTGAGGCCAGTAGTCCCATTTATACGGGGCGTGAGAGGCTGGAGAGTTGATCAAAAAAATTGTCACACTGGAGCTCAGTGGCTATAATTATGGAATATAAAGTCAGACATTCAAGGAGACGTGGTGTTATTTGAGTATGAAAACGATCAGAAAAGCAGGAAAACACTAAAAATTGAGAAAATGTGGTGGGATGGGTGACCCCTCACCAACGCTGTCACCCATGCAGGGTCTATACTGTGTTTTTATTTTTATTAAAAGGACAAAAATTAAAGTTAAAGACCCTGTAAAGTAAAAATGAATCTGTATTTAGGTTTGTCATATGATAGATCACTGTGTTATGAACCCCCAGGTCAAATTTCAGTCACATAAAGCATCTCCAAGTTTATAAAATGAAGCTTCAAATCATGAAAAATCAGGCAGTAAAATCTGCTCCAGGATGGTGTGGGCGTTTCTGTTGAATGAGCTGAAACCACGCCCACTCAGGACACGGGTAGTAACCCCCTCACTCATGGTGTCATACTTGGAAAATATTTTCCCCTAAAAACATGAACCAATAAACAAAACATGCATAACTATAACTTTGCAATGAAACACGAACATTATAGAACGGTACAAGATTGAAAGACTGAATTCCTTTGCAGAAAATGAACCAGAAGTCCCTGCTCCAGGTGACTGCTTCCTTCCACAATATTGTAGCGTTAGAGGGGCGGGGTCATTCTCTACTGTGGGCTCATGACATTGTGAGCCCACATATTGGCCCCGCCCACATGAAACCAAGCCAGGAAAGAGATGAAATGGCCTAAATCCAGAATTCAGTCTCATGTAGATCTCAGAGTTTTCACATGATTACAGCAACCAGAGTCCAACATTTCCAGAGTGTAAAGACAAAAACTTTGGATTTCACTTTACAGGGTCTTTAAGAGGGAAACGACAGAAATGCCCGCTCTGACTTAAGGTCAAACAGATCAGATGTTGGAGGTCAAAGGTCAAAACCGTCAATCATTCAGTTTGTTTTATAACATTTTCAAACCGGTTATTTCTTTTAAAAATGCAGATACACAAAAAACATTATAATTATAATTTTATATCCATTTAATTTTATATTTCCATAGCTGTAAAACATCTCTCTTGATACATTTATTTGCTTTTTACTTTATTTTATGTTTATTTCCCTAACATGACTTAATTTTAAGAACTTTTTCAGACACTTTTACTCCATTTTTGTTGTTTTTAAGCACATTTAAAGGGCACATATTATGTAAAATACAGTTTTTCAGGCTTTACTGCCCACAGTATTTTGGATACATTCCAGTCAGGTTTCAGACCAAAACATTCAACTGAGCTCTTCTCAGAGTCAAGCTCCTTGTTTACGTACATAAAGCCCTTCATGGGCAGGCACCCGATTACATTTAAGACCTGCTCCATCCCTACATCCCCAGTCAATCACTCAGGTCCTCTGACCAGGGTTTACTTGTTGTCCCTCGAGTGCATTTAAAAATTAAAGGTTATCGTGCTTTTGGATATGTGGCGCCTACTTTCTGGAACTGTCTTCCACTCCAGTTGAGCTCATCTGCTTTGGCAGAGGCTTTCAAAATGAGCTTAAGACACATCTTTTCAGAGTGGCTTTTGAACATCTACAATATTGATTTGGATATGTGTAATTTTTCCATGGTATTTCATATTTTTGATGCTTTGCTGTTGTTTATTAGTTGTGTTTTCATTTTAACTGTTGTGAAGCACTTTGTTCTGTTGTTCTGTGAAAGGTGCAACACAAATAAAATTTACTTACTACTTTTCTAACAAAAATATGGGCCCCTGGCCTGTCCACAATCCCTGCAAGAATCAGAACCCCCCCATCCCCACTCAGAAAATGTGTGCTAAAACAAGCTGTTCTCAGATGTTCCCCTCATGATGTCATGTGGGGAGTTAGCCCCACCCCCAGGTTTGATTGGCCATCCCCGCTGGGAAGAAAGTTCCGACCCCATCGCCTGATCCTCCGCTCAGCTGCCAGCTTAGAGGAGGATTTAGAGTCACATCCTTTTCCAGAGGGGTGTGGTCAAGGGCGGAGTCAGACAGCTCAACATTTAAAGCTACAGAAACAGCTCGTTCTGAGCAGGGTTTAAACAGAGGAGTTTTTAGACATGCAGAAATTCAATACTGGAGTATTTTTTCAGCAGCAAACTTCACAGGCATGTTTTGGGGACCTCTGAGACCGATATAAACTTGTCTTAATGGGGTAAAATATTAGACCTTTAAAGCGCAGGCTGTCCCAGTGAGTCCTGCATTGATCCACCACCACAGGGTCAACGCTCGTCAGAGAAACACTGGATTATTTTATAGCAGAGCTCAAATTGAGTCAGATCATGGTCACAGACTTCTGACACAGAGTGTAGCCTGCAGATGAGTTACTGTTTAAAAAATCATGTTAAAGGAACTTCTTCTCAAATATATTACAAAAGTTAACAAAAAAATATCTGTCTACTTTGTGCTGCAGAATTGTATGATTGCATTCAAGTGTACTAGGCCACCTAATGGCAAAACTGCCTGCTATAATTGTTTTTTTTTTTTGCTATAAATTTAAAGGAAGTAATCACCAGTAACAACATAGAGTTTTGAGAAGCAGTGACTAAATAATCCATGATCTTGGTCCAGAGGGATTCCATTATAAACTGCTGCTGAGTATGAGAAATACCGCTGCTTAAACTTGTTAAATTATGACAGAGAAATAAAGACGGATCAGATGATCACTGAGTCCTGTGAAATGAACATAATTCAGGTTTCTCTGAAGTAGAAACACATCCGTATCAAACCCTCCTCACCCTGCATGTGCTGTGACATGACCCAGTTATGGAGCAGACGGTAATTCTCCACCGATCCCTTCACTGTCTCCACTAGCAGGTCGTAGGCGGCGGCCCGGGCGGCGTGGGACTTGCATTTGGGCTGAGCGCGGTCGGCCAGGCTGGGCAGGAGGAAGAGGAGGTTGTGGACGTCCCGCAGGAACTCCTGGCCCTCGCGGGAGAACTTAAATGGGGGTTTGTGTTTCAGGACGCTGGTGGCGAGACGAAGGAGGCCGGTCAGCCCGTCGTCCTCAATCATCCCATCCTGCTGGTCCAGGATCTCACGGCTGCAGGAGGAAGAAGGTAAAGGGTTAGAAAAGACCATTTCAGAAAGAGTGGATCTCAATATCCTGGAGATTTAGAAAAGGTGCAGACAGTTCCTCCTAAAATGTTCATTTGAATCTCAAAATGTTCTCTGTTCAGACTTATTTAAAAATGTGACAGAAAACGCTTCAAACAGCTAAAACTACAAAAACAGAAGCCAACTTAGAAATATGGCGATAAAAAAAAACATTGAACATCACATTTAGAGCTGTCAAAGTAGAAGGAATGTCATGACAGAAAAACGGACAGAAGAGCAAAGATCCTTAAAGGTTCTATTTTATCTGAACATGCTAACATACATCTTAACAAAAACCATCCTGTAAATTCAGAGCTCTAAAAAGTGACTTAACTTAAAGGTGACATAACTTCATAAAGTTTAACGGCGACATACATGTGAACCAAATTCAGGAAAAGTCTCTGATGGTGGGCAGATTAGAGCAGTGGTCCTCAACCTTTTCAGCCCTTGACCCCCAAAATAAAGGTGCCAGAGACCAGAGACCCCCACTGGACCTGAAGGTAGCTGAACATAGCTTGGTATATTCTAGAACAGTCATGTGCAGACAAGGCTGCCCATTAGAGGGGAGCTTTCAGGGACCCAGCTGAACTTATATTAAACCTGAACAATAGCCACTCCTATCATAGCAACAAATACGTATTTATTTTATTTCATCTAACCAGGAAAACCTCACTGAGATCAACAATCTCATTTACAAGAGTGTCCTGGACAAATATCTTCATTTATTCATAGTATATTGCCTTCCTACAACATGTAAATCCCTTTTTGTTAAAAAAACAGAATTAAACTAGGTTAAAATGGCAATAATTGGTGGAAAAGGTGGTGAAAGTATCACAAATGTGTTAGAAATGGCTAAAAATAGATAAAAATGGCAAAAAATTCGCAAAAAAATTTCAAAATGGGTTAAAATTACAAAAATCGGGCATAGAAAGTGGTAAAACGGGAATTAGAATGTGGAAGAAACAGGTGGAAAATTTAGTGAAATGGGATTTAAAAGTGGGAAAAATGGTTTTAATGGGCAAAAATCGGTAAATTGAGGCAAAAATGGGCATAAAAACTGGTAAAGAGGGGTTAATAGTGGCAATAATGGGTCAACAGGGGCAACAATAGGTGGAAAGAGGCAGAAACAGGCAGAGCAAGTGGTGGAAAGGGTTTAAAATTGACAAAAAGGTGGCAAAAAGTGATAGAAATTTGTTAACATTGGCAAAAAATAGGTGGGAGAAGTGATGAAAATGGGTTGAAATTTGGCAAAATTGATCTAAGTAGCAAAAGTGGGGAAAAGTGGCAAAAAATGGTCCACATTATGGAAAAAAATGATGAAACGGGGCAAATAAGAGAGGAAAAATTTGGGTTTATCAGGGGTCCATACTCTGGGTTTTTCATATGTGTTCATGTGATGAGGCTTTTTGCTCTTTTGTTCTATTTCAAAGAGGCAGCATTGATGGTGATTTGAGCTGTATCATCAAAACAGAGCTCCAGAGAGGAACTCAAACATTGGACATATCTTTGCTGGAGCTTTTAATCTGGTTTCACTTACCTGGAATGTTTAACAGAAGTTTTTGTGACGCAGATTTTGAAGCAGAGGTGGCGGGAGTTTGAAATTTTCAATAGATTTTCATTCATGCATGCAGGGGAAAGGCAGAAGGCTGTTAAGACATGCCACTAATGGGCCTTAAGCTGTGTGTCTGTTTGTTTGTAGAAGATAAAAATGCTCTTGAGTAACTCCTAAATAAAGATTGGGTGATAATAAAAAGTATGTGACGGTGTCTGACCTCCTGATGCAGTCGGCGAGGTGTCGGGCCAGAGCGTCCAGGTCCAGCAGCGTCGTCTGCACGGAGCCGGCCAGCGACAGAGAAGGAGAGACCTTCTGTGAGTTCAAACAGACCAATGCTAGCAACAGTTCAATGAAACATCAACAAACACCAACCACTGTTCAATACAGGGATGACAGCCATCATCAGAGGGGGGCGGGACTTTCCTACCTGACTGGCGTCTTTAACGTGGATGTTATCGATGAGTTTACAGAGCAGCCAGAAGTATTCCTTACAGCCCGTCCTCAGCAGAGGCTCCTCTTCGTAGTCCTCCACCTGAAAATACCAGAGTAAATGTCAAACTGATGCATTCATCAAAACAAACACAGATCTCAGACTCTTCACATGAAAGCAGCCTCTGTAGACCGATGTAGAGCCACTCTGACAGAAACCTGATCACTAACTAGCTGATGCTTAGTTTGGTTTATGAGGATCCACATTAGCTGTGGCTGCAGGTATGAGAGCAAATGCCGGTTCAACCTTTGTCCTGGTCTGCTCTTGCCTCCTGACGGCCAACCTCTAGGCCTGCTCCAGGACCATGCCCCATCTCTCCAGGTATCCCTGCCAGCTGACCCAGAGATGCATGCCATCTCCACCAGGGTCTGGACCAGCCAAACAGGTCCTGGGTACCCAGTATGTGGATGAGCTGGTTCAGGGGGAGCACTCCAGGTGTCTGTAGAAGCCAGCTGACCCTTCCCATTCCCACTCATCAGCGTTACACACGGTCCAACAATGACACCCAAACATGCAACGAAGAGAAGTTGCCACAAAGGAGACCAGCTGGTGCCTCTGGCCATCAGTCAACATCCAGTGGCGACAGTGGCAACAGTGTAATGTGAAAAATATTCTTAGTTTTTCAGGGAGTCTAGAGACCCCCTCTCAGTGTCTCGTGACCCCCAAGGGGGTTCCGACCCCAAAGTTGACAACCACTGGTCTAAAGAGTGACTGCTGCAAAAAAATCCAGATGATAACATCTTATTTCTCTGTATCATCACTCACTACTTTGTCTCAAGGATATAAAACACCTTTGCTGCCCCACCCTTATTTGTTCTCATAACTTTGGCACTTCTCAGAACAACGGAGCAGAATATTCACTGATGTACTGTTTCAAGCATATGGTACAGACAAAGTATAAAAAGTTACACTAAAACACAAACTTCATGGAGCTTTAGTGAGGAACATTGAATGTTAACATGTGTGTTGTAGTTTCTTGGACATCGTCCCATCAGAGGGGAAAACGCCGCTCAGAAACAAACAGGTTTTCTGTAGCAAAGCTCAAATTGAGTCAGATCATGGTCACAAGGACTTCCGACACAGAGTGTAGCTTGCAGAAGTCTTCTCTGTGAGTGTTTTGAGTGTTGGAGACCCACCCTCAGTGGTTTGAGAGCCTGAGCGTCTGGCAGGAACTTTAGCAGCGTGGAGGCGGCGAGCAGCAAGAAGGATCTGTTGATGGACTCTCCTCCCTCCAACCCCGACAGAGAGAGCTTGTAGAGGCCGTTACACGCCTCGTGTCTCACTGCCGGCTGCAGATAAAGACAGAAATATGAGAGGTAAGTAAACCTTAAGTTGCCCTCCACAGAGGATTTCTTTGTTTTAACATCCAGCTCTACATGAAGGATCTGATAAAGGCAAGCACTGAGGTTAAAATCACAGGTATTAATATCAGCTATCAGAGAGAATGCTGCCTCATCATGCATACAACTCTCATCTTTAGTGGTACCCAAAGAATCTTGGAGCTTCATAAAAACCCTAACTATGTGAAGTATCAGGAGTGTCTCACCTCAGGAACCAGCAGAGTCAGTTTCTTCAGCCAGTCATGAAGGTGGTCACTGTCAGCCAGGCTGGACTTTACCGTAGAGGAGCAGTGAGCCCAGCTGACCAGCAGCCACATGGAGTAATGAGTCACTGTTGGAAAAATGAAAACATCAGAAATACTGAAAACTTCACTGAGCCATTTTTCTTTCTGAATCAGGTCTGATGTGGGAGGGTGTTTTTGAAAACAAGAGGTTTACTTTCATACACGCCCAACCCGTGTTTAAGGTCACCGAGAAAGCTCTTTTTGGAAAACTCCTTCCAGGCTGAAGGTTTTCAGTGTTTATGTGTAGACGGGGGAGACCAGCATTTTGGGCTTTTAACGGCACACTATATCTGGCTGAGGCGGGTCCTTATCCTCCTGAAACAGCTTCAACACCCTGGCTCATAGTCAGACCAGCCACAGCCCTGATTATGAGTAATAAAAAACTCAGCATACTTCAACTGTCATCATCATGACAAAGACATACTGACTGTCTTTCCCTCATGTTGACTGTCCTTTGTTGGCAACTTTGAAGATGACATCATCCTTAAAGCTTATAAAAAATTATTTTCATTGCCTTTGAAGATGACATCATCCTATAAAGCTCATAAAACATTCCATCCTCTGCCTTTGAAGATGACATCATCCTTAAAGCTTATAAAAAATTATTTTCATTGCCTTTGAAGATGACATCATCCTATAAAGCTCAAAACATTCCATCCTCTGCCTTTGAAGATGACGTCATCCTTTAAAGCTCCTAAAACACTCCGTCATTGTCTTTATCATCCTTGAAAGCTTATAAAACATCATTTTTCTGTCTTTGAAGATGACATCATCCTTCAACGCTCATAAAAAATTCTGTCCTCGTCTTTCAAGATGACATCATCTTTTAAAGCTCATAAAACATTCCATCCTCTGCCTTTGAAAATGACATCATCCTTCAAAGCTACAACATTCCGACCTTTGTCTTTTAAGATAACATCATCCTTTAAAGCTCATTAAACATTCCGTTCTTGAAAAACATTCCTTGATTCAAAGATGGTGTCAGAGGTCACTGCTGCTACAGCCCTCCAGAGACACAAACCCTGTCCCTCATGTTGGCACACAGGAACCAGTTCAGGTTGGTAGAACCACCCTGACAACGACATGGTTACTGCTGAGGAATGGTGTTTTCATATCAAAGACATGGTTGGTATCTGTAACCGAGCTACTTTAATATTGCAGTGAAAGATGAACTGCTGACATGGCGTCATCTTTATAGCACGTAACAGAGCGTTTTTTAAGTTGTTTTTGAGAATGTAGCGACTGTTGACAGGATTCTGTTTTTTAATTGGAGAAGGTAGAACCTTTGTTTTCAAAATCGACCCCCTAGATGTGGACTAGGCACTAGTGGACTTGATTATTTTATGGTGAGGGATCATTAATCTGCTCCTGGAAAGTGAATTATTAGAAATACGCTGTCCAGTCCTACCTTCGTGACGAGATCTGTGGTCCGACTGAGCCTTCAGGACTCTGTTAAACAACAAGAAACAGGCTCAACTAGAGATCAACTAGAACTAACTAGAGCAACACAGTAAATACAGAGGTTTGCTTTTAATCCTTCCAGAAAAGTCACAAACCACAGAGGTGTGGGTACAGCTCTCCTTTAAAAATTTTAAGAATTTCATTTAATTAAAAAACTCATAAAAGACATGAATACAGAGGCAGCAGATTTGAGTATTTTCATTTATGATCAGACAAAATTAAGCGAAACTGACGTCTGATGGTCGATTACCATTTAAGTGTCCTTGAAATCAGTAAGGAGTGTCTCACTGAGGATCTGAATAAGGAAGTTTTATATAAAATGCATCAGCTGTTTGAAACTAGTCTGTTTTAGAACTACTTTGAATCTAAAAGGTAATTTGTCCCTTTTATATGTAATTAATAAAATCAGTGTGTATTTTGTTAGTTGTGTCACCTGTGTGCGAGGTTGTCGTAGGTGTAGGCCACGTTGATCAGACGTTGGATGAGGTTTGTTCCCTGTACCAGGCTGAGGAACACCTGCAGACACAAACACAGGGATCAGCTGATCATCCAACAACAGGCCGACAGAAACACCTGCTACTGCTCCAACATTTACATCAGTGAGCCGGGGGATGTGAAGGCCTTTCCCATGCTCCACCGTCGACTTGCGAGATTTCCCCGGCCACGCCCTTTTCCTCTGGCTGTCGGCGAGGCCGGACCAGGAGAAGACGTCGTGGTAGGCCAGGTCTAGGTCCGCGGGGTCGACGGCAAACTGACAGATGAGCTTCAGCAGGCAGGCCAGACAGTCCAGCAGCCACTGCAGAGGACAGAGAGAGAAATACGTGAGAGAAATCACTAAGCTGAGACTTTATGACCCACACCGTTTAGAATAAAAATACCCATGAACATTAAGGTTTCATTCTTCACTGCGTCAGCAAAAAACTCGCCTCGTTAAAGTTTCACTCAGAGGAAAAGTCAGACTCACCACAGTCCAGGACTCCTGGTCTTTGGGCTCCAGGATTCCTGAGTTAAAAATCTCTAGAAGCAGCTGTAGACCTCCAGATGAGACAAACTGGACGAGACACAGAAATACAGACTGTAACATTCTCTGTTTAGAGTTATGTTCGTGCTACATACGACAAAAGGTAGTTCTAGTGGCAAATTCCATCCATCCATCCAGCCATCCATCCATCCTCTCCTGGGTGATTCCAAGGTGTTCCCAGACCATAGAGAAACAGAATCTCTTTAGCAGAGTCTCAGTCTTCCTGGAGGTCTCTTCCATGCCATGAAGACCTCCATGGCGAGGTAACCAGAAACCATCCTGATCAGATGGCTGAACCAGCTGACTCCTTTTGGTGTGAAGGAGCAGCAGCTCTACTCTGAGCTCTCTCTGGATTTCTGGATGAACCTCACCACCCTCAAGAGGCAATCTTTTGGTCCCTACCCAGAACTCATGACCAGAGGTCCCTGGTAGGCCCTCCTGTGGAGAACTGGTCCCAGGATAGGGCCCAGATGAAGGATGATTAACAAAACCACCAGGAATCTGTGAATCAGAAGCTAAGACACCTCACCTGGATGTGTCAGTAGTCTGCTGCTTTATCCCTTCATGATTACGTGTTTGATTTAGCATGCACTTATTTTCTAAAGGCAGTAGAAGACAGTGCGGTTTTCTGTCACACATGATGTGATGTCTGTGTTTAGTACCTTGCAGCTCCACGTGTTTTTGCTGTTTTCTATCTGGTCCTCACTGGAGTCATCAGAGTCGGGGTAAAGATCACTGTAGCTGCCCTGAAACAGCCAAACACAGACTAAAATAAACCTCTGATCCACACTCTTATTCTATATCCATGCTGGTTTATGTTGGTCGAAGACAGTCAAACTCACTTATGCTGACAAAAACATACTTGTGTTTTCAGAAAGGCCTTAAAATGGCAAATACTTCTTTATTTTTAAAGGTATGGATAACTCCATAAGGTCGGGTTAGACCTGTACTCCAGTGCTGTCTGCCAGCAGACTTCATTGAAGTTAGAAGAGCTTCTTTCTCTCACCGTTGATTCCCGGTGGATGCGGCGGTTGGGTTTGCCCAGCGCCTCGATGATCTCCAGAGCGTACAGCAGCTTGTGTGGACTCTTGATCCTCAGCAGCTCCTTCCAGCAGAGACCCTCCCCGTTCTGCAATCACAAATAAACTGGATTAGCTCTACAGGATCTGGATTTCCTCTTTTCTCTGCACAGTAAAATTATGCTACTAAATATCATTACACCAACTCGGTTCTCAAAAGGTGGGTCCGGACCAAAACATGAGTATGTAACTGAAAGTTTATGATGGCTTTATTTTGAAGGATATGTCTTCATTCTGCGTCCCACTACGTTCTCTTTCATCATGGGTCAAACCCGTCTAATTTTCATTAAAGATATTTGGTGAGAACCACTGATTTAGAAAACAAGTCTTTAGTATTGATTTTTTTTAGACGTCAGAATACATTTCTACGTTTTTGTTCCAATAACCTTTAAAGTTTTTATTTGTGTGGTTCAGAGACTGACCGTGTCGTCTGAGATGTTCTGGAAAGCCTGAAGCATCTTGGGACATGTAGGCAGCAGCATCAGCAGCTCCCAAACCCGCCGAGACAGATTCTCAGCATGGAGGTGGAGCTCTTCGCAACGCGCACTCTGCAGGAAAACACAAACAAAATATTTTTATGACTGAAAAAAGTGAAATTTAAGGTAAAGTACCCATCTGAGACAGTCAGCTGTGGGAAAGGATGAGGGACATGTTTAAAAAATATGATGGAAACATTAAAAATTATAGATAAAACTTTGACTTTTGATGGTTTAGACCCAAGGCTGCAAATTCAAACTTTTTATAATACACTCTATGTAGATTTCAAGTCAAAAGTTTAATTCTAATATCTCGAAATTCTGTTTTTGACCAAACATTTTATCTACAGATGAAGTCAGGATTTTAGATTTGATTAGATTTTATTGTCCCCAAGGGGAAATTCATTTTCACAGCACTGTTTATATTCAGACAACAACACAGACGGCAACAAATCACACCACAAATCACAGGTAAACAAACGGGAAAGGTTCGCTGCAGAGAAAGTGACAGTGAAACCAGAATCTTCTAACTTTATCAGCAGATAAAAAACAAAAGATTCAGAGAAAATAAAGCCATAACTGATAACCAAGTCTGATTTTTTAAGCTTATTTCTGGGAGAAAATCTAAATTAATGAATAAAAATTGAAGGAAAATAAATAAAAGTCACAACTAAAAGCCAAATGCCGATTACAACCAAAAAAAAGGAAGTTTTTTGTTTATTAAAATCATGTCTTAAATTTTCTTCTGCAGTAAAAACGAAGCCGTTATAACTTTCTGCACATGAAAAGAAGATAAAATTCTAGAGTAAAGCACTCCATGGGGCTCAATAACCCGACTCCATCCTTCACCCACCTCAGGGTTTTCGTGGACCTTCTCGGCGTTCGGGCTCGGCGGTTTAAAGCAGGCGAGCATCTCCAGCAGCTCGAACAGCGTGGTGAGGTGAGGCTCCTGGAGGAGCAGCAGCATGGGGATGTGCTCCTTCTGAGGGGGAGGCAGACAGGACGCCGGCAGCTGGATGCCCTCGCCCTTCCTCTCCCTCCGCGGAGCTCCCAGAGACACGAACACCATCTGAGGTCACACGGGGAAGATTCAGCCACATTTAAACAGAAGGAAACTTTTTAGAGGGTTCATGAATTTCTGGGTTTTCTGCTTCCATGATGAGATGGAGGCTGAGAAAGAGGCTGTCACCTGCATGTCCTTGAAGCCCAGCTCATGCAGCGTCTTCTCGTCGTAGTCCGTGGTCAGCTCGTGACCAGAGGAGATCATCCTGACCGGACCCATCAGACCGCCTGCAGGAGACACGACAAAACCCCACACATAAGCTCAAGAAGACTTAAAACAGCTGGAACCAACAGGGACAGAGCGTTTAAGCAGTAAACAGACGTAAACAAAAACAAGGAGAGGGGTTCTAGACACTGACCCGGGAAGTCGCCCGTCTGCCGCCCGCTCTGACCGAACTCCTGTAGCTGAGCCTGCTGGTTCATCTGTTCCTTCTGCAGGTTCTCGTACCAGTGGGTCACCTCAGCCCGCAGGTCTGCTACCTGGTCACTGGGGTACATCTCGATGGTCATCTGCAGAGACAGTCAGATCTCTTTTTACCTGATGAAGGTGTTTGATTTCATCCCTTTAGCTGTCATAATAACGGGGTTAATCTGAGATTACTGGTTAAGTCACCTTGTCAGGGAGGCCAGCAGGCTGACAGACGATCCGGAGCGGCAGAGACTGTTTGTCGCTTAGAGCTTTCAGGTGGCTGCTGATCCCCGTCCCCTCGATCTGCCACTGGCGCAGGTGGTACGCGAATCTGAGGGATGGGACAGGAAAAATGAGGATGTTTGGAACGAGGGTGGGGTCTCATGTGGGTTTCAGTGTCTCTGCTGGGTGTTTACCTCCGTCTGAAGGCCTCCAGGTGAGTTTTGAGCATGAGCAGCCCTCTCTCGATGCTGGTCAGGCTGGAGTGTGCGTCCTTCTCCAGGTTGGCTGAAGCCATGAGCAGACTCTCCATACACTTCCTGATGAACTCCTGCTCCTTCTCCAGACCCGTCTTACCAGCTGCTCCAACAAGACCACCAGAAGGCATAAAGGCAAGTCAAAGATGAGTTTAGATGGGGTTATGGCTGAAGTTTGGGATTTAGCTGTTAGTATCTATGATGTTTGACTGATGCTGAAGATATGCCCATGTAAACATGTCTATTAAGCCTCTTCAGCTTCTCATAAAGGTGCAGGTGTAAACGTGAGTGTCTGTTACAGACAGATAGAGAGCAGAGGACAGAGACAGTGATGTCTCCTGGTCCATTAAAGTTTCCTTTACATCAAGGGTGTCAGACTCAGTCACAGCAGGGGCTAGTTTCTGAATATAGCTCTAACCGTAGGGCCTAACAGGGTCAACATTTAAAGATTTAAAGGTGAAATGATGCATTAAAATTTTAAATTGTGATCTTAAAAGGTCAAATTTTGGGATTAAACATCAAAGGTAGGAGATTAAAAGATCAAAATATGAGATAAAATGTCAAAATTATAAAATTTAAAATGTGATAATATGAGATAAAAGTCAAAATACCAAATTGCAAAGATCAAAATGTGAGATAAATAGTCAGAATAATACATTGAAAGGTCAAAATATGTGATGAAATGTCAAAAGAATACATTGGAAAATGTTAAAATATAAAAAATGTCAAAATAATAAATAGAAAATGTCAAAATATGAGATAAAAGTCCTAATAATAAATAGAAAATGTCAAAATATGAGATAAAAGTCCTAATAATAAATAGAAAATGTCGAAATATGACAGTCAAAATAATAAATTGGAAATGTGAGAAAAAAGTCCTTATAATAAATTGAAAATGTCAGAATATGAGATAAATTGTTGAAATAATAAACTGGAAAGGTCAAAATATGAGATAAATAGTCCTAATACTAAATTGAAAAATTCAAAATATGAGAAAAAAAAATGTAATCAAAAGTTAAAGTCATATCTGTGAGATGCAAAATTGAAAATATATAATGAAAACAAAAATGATTTCCTTTTCCCACATTCCTGACTTTTATCTAATTATTTTTATTTGTGACTTAATAGTATTTAAAATCATCAAGGTTTAGTTCACATTTTTATACTGGAGGAAATCCAGTACACTGCTGGGCCAGTTAAAATAAAAATGTGATCTTGCAGTATGGGTGTAACTGTACCACGGGCCGGATTTGGCCCTCGGGCCTTGAGTTTGACACCCCTGCTTTACATCCTGACCTGCAGACTGATGAAGGCCCCACAGCCCTGCTCAAACACTGACACCATAAAACGACGTAAATATGAAAAATTAGAAACTACAGGCAGAGCAGAACCACTGCAGACACTTCCTCTGGTTTATTTAAGATCATACAGAAATGTTATTATAGGAAATTCTGAGTTATTTAAGCCTTTTAGCCAAATGTTGGCACTGTTTACTGTTTGGTAAACCTTTCTTATGTACAGGTTGGACATGAAAAAAATAACCAAAGCAATGCTGAATGTTTATAAGATCATTTTTGTTGCTGTGTCATTAAAACTGGTCTCAATACTGTTTGATTTTGGCTCTTTAAACCCAGGAAGGTTTAGAGAGGTGGGCTGAGGCTCTGATCGTGGTCAAAGTCTGTAAACACTGTGGCTCTGTACACTTGCTGCAACTTGTATCTCTGATTAAGCTCCGTTAATGAAGTCTTAAACCTCAGAAATACTTTATACCGTAGTCCCCACTTATTATGCTGCTCAAAGGCTTTTATTAGTAAAGAGTCATATCAGGACATCGGCTATTTTCAGTCTCAGCTTAATGAAACTTTAACCACTGATTATAAATCATCTTTCTGTGATGTTGGCACAGACACGAGCTCAGTATCACATCACAGGCTTGTTGTAAGAAGAGACGGGGCTTTGAAAGCCTGAACGTGTGCGTTTACACTTTGTAATGAACCGTTACTGCAAACAGAAATGACTGATAAAAACTTCAGGATAGCTTTATAGCAGACAATCAGCACAGTTATGAAATGACAGAATATCTCTGCCTTTAATTCTGCAGAATGTGTGTATTCTGGTGTTAAACTCACCGTTGATGTAGTATGAGTTGATGTACTGGATGGCGGCGCGGCTGATGTCTGCAGACTGAGCCCTCAGGGCGATCCCCCACAGCTGGTCCATCCCACACAGCTGCACAAAGACAGACACGAATGAACCGACGTCTGTCTGCCCGGATTTATTTAACTCTTAGGGACTGTTTTAATTTTAGTCACACTCCAGCTGCTAACCACAAAAGATAAGCTCATCATGTGCAACTATAGAAATACTATACATTCATATTCTATTCTACTTTCAGTGAGCTATTTTTCATCCACAGCTGACCTGATTATTGATACCAAATATTCAGTATCTTCTAAGATTTTAACCCTTCAAATGCCAGTTTTTTGTCATGACACCACAATATTTTTCAATGAAAAAAAACCCCCAGTAAAAATGAATTACTTTCAATATACTACATACAAAGTATTTTTTATATTAAATTATTACAGCCAGGGATATGCCAATGATAAGTGGCAACACTAATTTTTATGCATTTTTCTTTTTTGCAGATTTTCTCTCCATATGCCAAGTATGGTCAAAATGGTGCCATCTGGTGGAGAGTAGTAAAAATGATCAATTCCAAGGCAAAAGCCCAGATTAACACCCAGATATAATAAAATGCATGTATGATGCTTTAGTGTAAGTGAGATGTAAAATGTCAGTTTGAATGGGTTTTAACGGGGTATTTTTTTGCTCTTAACAGCTCGAGTGTAACTTTGTTTGAAAACAATGTATTTTAGACTTACTGAAGGAGCTGAGCTGGAAATAACATGATCAAATAAAAATACAGTCTTGCCAAAATTCATTGCATTCACATGAACACAGCCAGAGTTACAAAGAAAAAAAAATTAAGAATGAAAAACATGTAAAATGCACATAACTTTCCCTAAGGGTTAAAAACATGCCGAAATAAACTAGCATTTATAAGTCCTTAAAATCAGACGTCATGTTTATAGAGATAGACTGAAAAATGAACCAAATATGAGGCTGAAACTGCTCCATAAACCCCCTAATTCTCTTCCATGCCTTTTATATAGGTTTGTTATGTGAAGCAGACACTCAGAGGTTTCCTGCCATTTGTTTACCTCACAGCTGGAGGCGCTGTCCAGAGCGCTGGTGGCGAGCCGAGCCAGGTTACACAGGTGCTGGAAGAGGTTCAGGCCGGTCATGCTGATGGTCTCCGGCTTCAGCTGAGGCATCTGGAGTGACACACAAAGGTACAGTTACAGTAAAATGAGAGCAGAGATGGGGCTGACCTCACAGCTGGGTCTGTTCTGATTATTTAGACTACCTGATATCAGTTTAACAAATCTGAGCATGTCTGGGTTTACAGTCCATTTTTATTCTGCTTTAGAAAGATTTTATCAACCCCTAGTGACTGAGATTTTTCTATTGGACATTTTTAAAAAAAAAGGTTTTAAGTGGAAGTTTCCAGACAGAATTCTTGCTGCCAAATCAAAGGTCTGAGGTGTTTATGGTGTTCCTTATAAAAACATTAAAAAAAAAAAAAAAAAAAAAAGATATTTCAAAATCCAAGGAGAGAAACCACTGCAACAGAATCATAGGAATATTCTGAAAAGTTAAGTTCTTTGTTGGTTTTTATTGTTGTCTTGCGTTCCCTTACCTTCTCCAGGAACAGGTGCTTGTAGGTCTCCATGCCCATGGCGTGCTGGTCCTTGCTGCGGACCTGATTGAGGAACCAGTGCAGCGCGTCATCGTAGCACTCGGCGTCCTCCACCAGGCAGTGCCACAGGATGTCCACCTGCTCCAGACTCAGTCCTGTTAAACACAAACGGACATAGTGATTAAGACATTTTTGACCATTTTAGTCACTTTTACACTCTTTTTTTTTTTGGCCCTGTTTTTACTGTTTTTGGCCATTTTTTGCCCCTAACTCATTTTTGGTAACTTCTCACCCATTTTTGCAACTTTTTCTCCCGTTTTTCCACTTCTCACCCACTTTTTGCCATTTTTGCTGCTGTTCGACCATAATTAGACACATTTAACTTATTTTTATTGCCACTTTAATACGTTTTTGCCACTTTTCACCACGTACACTGTGGCTGTTGCAAAGGCATTTTTCAACACTCTGGCTCTTTGGTTGAGCAGGGTTGAGTAACGCTGCTGTCTCACATCAGGAGTTGTTAATCAGGTCAAACTGAAACGACGGCCCAGGGTCATCAAACTGGACTAAACCTGGTCAAATCCTGGCAGAGAGACGGTTTCTATTTCCTCCTCCTTGGCGTTACATCACTCTCAGACAGTGGGGGCATTGTTCTCTGTGGAGATCCTCAGGTTACATAATGAGCTCTATTTTAGCAGCACCCCCCAGACTCAGAGCAGACACTCATTTAAACTGCTGTTTAAAATCAGAACTACAAATGTCAAATAGTTCTAGACCTGATTCTGCACGGTTAGGATAACTCAGTCAAGTTCACGGGACGTTTATATCGCTGCCTTCAGAGCAAATTGAGCAGTTTTATGGTTATTTCTCTGCAGCTTTCACTTCAAACTCTCGGCTCATGTCTGCATGAAACTGATGAAAAGTGAAACCTGCGAGAGAGTGTAGTTGACAGGAACATGAGATGTTGGAACAGCCTGCCAGGAAGTAAAGGTAGAATAAGGATGCACACACAAAGGATAATCCACTTTATTCACCTTTACATGAGTGAGAGAGGGGAACTCAGAACAGCGCAGATGCTCGTGCAAAAGCATGAGTGTGCATCATGGGAGTGAAAGACATTCAAGACAATTGATTCTCTGATATTTAACAACGCTGGAGTGTGAAGGAGCTTTAGTCAAGAGAAGACGGCGGTGTTTCTGGATCCTGTTCACATATGGCTTCTTCTCTCCATGATCCAGCTTTAACTGTCATTTGTGGATGGCACGGCCAACTGTGTTGACAGACAATGATTTCTGGAATGTTCCTGAGCCCATGCAGTGATTTCACTACAGAATCATGCCTGTTTTTAATGCAGTGGCCCCTGAGGGCCCCTTCAGCTTTGGCATGCTCACAGAGATTTCTCCAGATTCTCTGAAATTTTTATGATATTATGGACTGTAGATGGAGGAAATCCAAAGTCTCTGATTCACCTTTACTCCTGAGAGGCTCTGCCTCTCTAAAATGCTCCTTTTATACCCAGTCATGTGACTGACGTGTTGATAATGAACCTGATTAGAGACAAAACGCTCATCCAGCGGTTTATCATTAGTACGACTTACTTTTCCAGCCTTTTATGGCCCTGTCCCTACTTTTTTGAGACGTGCTGGTGCCATCAAATTACAAATGAGCTACTATTTTTATGAAATGGTAAAATGTCTCAGTTTATCATCTGATAGGTGGATTCTGTTTCAGGACTGATGTATTTGTACGTCTGTAGGATTCCTGAGAAATGTTAAAAATACCTTATTACTGTAGTTTACCATTTCTAACTATGAATCAGTCTTCCCCTCAGTCTCTAACTGGTGTGGCTGTCTGAGTAAAATGATCTGGTTCTTACTGAAGTGGTCCGGGGATCCCAGCGTGGAGAAGACACAGGTGAGAAACTGCAGACGGACCTGGACCTCAGCGCTGTGGCTGTACCTGCACAGAAACAGCAGACGGAGGGACACTGTTATGGGAGAAGAGGACAAAAGCAGTCTTGAAAGTTAACAGTCAGTTAAATGCTGTTATTTTGTTCACTGTGAGGTAAATTTACCAAATCTATCAGCCACAGTGGTCTATGGATCATTTGAAGTAGTGATACTCAACCTGTGGCTCTTTTATGTCTTAATTCAAAATGTTATTCCCGCGTTTGTGTTGAAGAGCCGTTCAAAAAATTCAGATCGTTCATGAACATCACATCTCTACTTTTTGCCCATTTAAGTTGCCTTTAGCCAATTGCTGCTTGTTGCGCATTTTCCCTCCTCCTTTTTTGTTTTTGCTGCTTTTCGCCTATTTCAGTCACTTTTGGGCATGTTTTTGCTGCTTTTTACCATTTTTGCTACCTATAACTATTTTTTGTCACTTCTCATCTGTTGTTTTTGCCACTTTTACCCAAATTTTGCCACTTTATTCCAAAATTTGTGTCATTTTCCAACCAGTTTTTGCCACTTCTCGCCCCCAATTTTTGTCATTTTCACCTTGTTTTTGCCACTTCATATGATTTCTGCCAGCTTTAACTGATTTTTATCACCACTTTAACCCATTTTTTGGACATCTTTTTCACCACTTTTCACCGCTTAGATTGTGGCTCTTGGTATTTTTCATCAGTTTGGCTCTTTGGTTGAGTAACACTGGTTTAAAGCACGAGACCTTTCCTCCAATCAGATTGTAACATTTTTTAAACATGAGAGGATCATGTATCTGAGTGGGCGTGGCTTCAGCCCATTCAACAGACACACCCACACCATCCTGGATCAGATTTTACTGCCTCATTTTTCATGATGTTAAAGCTTAATTTTATAAACTTAGAGCTGTTTTGACTGAAATTTAACCCGGGGGTTCCTTACACAATGGCATGTCATACAACAAACCTAAATACAGATTTATTTTCACTTTACAGGGTTTTTCACTGAGAAAAAGTGCTTAGTTTGTCTGATTCTATTCCTCTGTGGCCTTCTGATGAGTTTATTATGATGTTACTGAGCCGGAGCAGGCCGACACACTCACAGTGCAAACTTGTGCCGGTGTTCTCGGACTTCCTGGATGTAGTGCTGCAGGTTGTCAAAGAAAAGCTTCATCATGTGCAGCTCCTTCTCCGCCCACCTGACAGAAACAACACAGTTTATGAGGCTGAAGTTAGCATCCTGCGAGCTTTAGGGCTGTCAGGTATGGAAAGAATGTGATCTTAAGCTACAGAATGAGCTGATCCTGCAGCTTAAGGTTGAACTGTTGGACACATTCATCCTAATATTCTAAGGCGAGGTAGTAAAAGTGGAACATGCTGCTTACATGGTGATCCAGTGGGTGTCGTAGCTGGAGCCAAACTGCTGAAAAGTGCCAAAAAGCTTCGGTAATAAACGCAGGGAGACGACAACAGACCTGGAGGGAGGAGAAAAGAGGAGTCAGAGACAGGATGAGAGAAACTAGAGCCAAGGTCAGGAGGTTTTGATACCAGGATCATCTTCCCCAGGACGTTTTCTACAGATGGAGAAACACAAACTTTAGAAGACTTTTATTAGACCGGCACATTTCAGCTCATCAGGGTCATACAGAAACACGACAGACTTACTCTACTGATGTGGATGAACATATCCACCAAAATAAAGTAAGTATGGCTCTCTTTTTATCATCCTCTGATTTTTAACATGCAGCAATGAAAATGAAGACTTACGTCTCATATGCCCGATCTGAAACAGGCTTTAAAAATCTTTGAATATTAAAGATCACATTCATCAGAAATGAAATGATCCACTCTGAGTCTCACCTGTGATGGGCTAAGTTGTCCAGACATCCCTCAATGAAACGCATCCGGATCTGCCGGTCGGTGAACCAGCAGACGAGGGAGCACAGCAGCTTCTCTGCCTCGTTTATCAGACCTTCAGACAGGTGGATCTAAACAGACAGGGCAGAAACATCTCAGAACAGTGTTACTCAACCCTGCTCAACCAAGGAGCCAAACTGTTGAAAAATACCTTTGAAAGAGCCACAATCAAAGTGGTAAAAAGTGACAAAAATGGGTTAAAGTGGCACTAAGAATTCGTTAAAGGTGGCAAAAATGGTCAAAAACTGGGAGAGAAGTGGTAAAAATGGATAAAACGTATGCATGAAATGGCAAAATCTGGGAGGAAAGTGTCAAAAGTGGGTGAGAATCAACAAAAAATGAGTAAAGGGTGGGAAAAATGGCATAAAGTATCCAAAACATGGTAAAAAATTAGTGAAAAGTGACTAAAATTAGCACCAAAAAGGTAGGAATCAACTGGCAAAAAGCAGCAAATAGTGGCAAAAAAAGGGGAAAAGTGACATTTAATGGCCAAAGGCAACTTAAATGGGCACAAAATGGTAAGAAAGGGGAAAAAATAACAATGAGCTGGATAAAAGAGGTAAAACCTGGTGAAAAAGGGCAAAAATGGGATAAAAGTTGCAAAATGAAGTTGCAAAAAGAAGTGGAAAAAGTGGGCATAAAGCAATGAGGATTGATTAAAAGTGGCACAAATTTTGAAAAAAAGGGCAGAAAATTGCAAATAAGGGCAATGGAAATATACAGACAAAAAAATAAGGGTGACAATTAAAGCCAACTGTATAAGTGTGGGAAACAAACTGATTAATATGACTTGAAATGATTAACTTCTGAGGTCATAGTTTCCCTTTTCCCTTTTCTGGGGGAATAATATTTCAAATTTAGACGTATTTGAGGAGGGCCGTGGTTTTAGGGTCTGTTTCCTAAACAAAGACAGCTCTTCCACAAGTCAGGACCACCTTTAAAAACAAAGGTACATGGATTTGGATGGGTGTGGTAGGAGTCATACCGCGTCTTCGTCCTGGACCAGATCCCACAGCAAAGTGTTTCCCTTCTTACAGACGTTGTCCAGGTTGATGTCCGTCACTGCGTGGCTGCCTGAGTACTGGTGTTTATGGACGGCCGGACCTGCAGACACAAACAGACCATGTTAGCTCACAGAATCTCTGTGGGAGACTAATCCTGAAAACATCGATCTAAATAATCATATGAAGGAGTCTGAGTCCCTGCAGGGTGGCTCACCTTGCACCAGGTGCTCGTGGTAGATGGAGGCCAGGTTGGGGAGGTGCTGCTGGAGGTGCGAGCTGAGCTCGGCGTGGGAGTTGATCTGAACGAGCTCCTCCTCGCAGCCCGACTCCTCTCCATCAAAGTCGGCCATGTTTTTCTCTGACTTGGCGCTGACCTGAGAGCTGCTACAGCTCACGTCATCAGCACTTAGCATGTCCTCCACCATCGGCCTGAGGGAGGAGGGAAGGATTTACACTTTAAAATATTCTTTATTTTACTCTCTGACTGGTCCACATCTATACACAGTGGATAGAAAGAAAACAGCTGAATTTCCTCTGCAGTTCAGTTTATTTTAAGAGCTAAGTGCAACAAGGAGCGGTAAAGTTTGCACACAGGATCAGTCAAACACACAAAAAGGCCCTCATTTACTCTGATGACTAACAACACTCACAGATACTCTAGTCTCCAGTGTTCTTGCCTAAAACTTTCTTCAGATGACACTGAAGTCTATATTTCTGTGTTTTCCTAGTAAACCTGTAAGGGTTAAATGACTAAATTAAATAAATCAATGTGGCGTCTTTACCCTTCATGATGGTGATGATGATGATGGTGGTGGTGGTGGTGCTGAGGGCCGATGAAGCGCCGACAGTTAAAGAGCTCACTGCCCATGGCCTCTCCCAGGAAGTCCCCGGGCCGCGGCAGACACGTGGGCTCCTGAGGCCCCTGGACAATCTGTGAAGGATTGATATCAGATGGCTGCTGCTGAGGCTCCGCCCCCTCAGGCCGACCAGACGAGGTCACAGAACAGGCGTCTAAAATCCTCATCCGGCCCTCTAAAGAGGACGATGCCATGACAGCAGAAGTCTCTGGGTTGAAGGGAAGGACCTTAGTCTTGGTCCCACCCCCTGAACCACTAGGCCCCGGGCCCTGGTTCGACCCGTCACCAAGCGCCTCCCCCGCCTTCCTCTTCCTGGACTCGGTCTGCTCCCTGTGCTCCTTCGTCTGTCCTCCCTCTGTAGCCGACCGGCTGCCCTCGTCTTCATCTTCTTCATCGTCATCATCATCCTCCTCCTCGTCCTCCTCTTCATCGTCCTCCTCCTCCTCCTTTAAGGCTTCGCTGTCCGCCATGTCGTCAGAGTGCAGCTCGCTGCCGGGGCTGCCTGCTGATTGGCTGGCTCTGCTGGAGGCCGCCTCGTTGCTGGAAGCCTCGCTGCGACCGCTGCTGCTGCCCGGCCCGCTGCTGCCCTCCTCCACGCTGTTCGCCGTCTCGTCAGAACTGCCCTGCATCGACTCCTGACCAAACAGAGGCCACATGACAAAGGTTAAACCACTTCATGGTAAAGGACACACGAAGTCAGTGTAGTTTACAGCCAGCTGGTTTTTATTCTAAGATGAGAAATGTGACACAAGCTGTTTCAGAATCACTGTTTTTAACAGGAGAGCATGAAAACCTGCTCTGGTTCTTTCAGGAAGGCTGATCTCAAAGAGAGGATCAACAAAAACAAAACAAAACAAAACAAAAAAAAGGTTTTTTTTTTCTATTTCTCTTTTTTTACCCCAAAAACAACAGATAAATGAAAAAAGTTTTTCTTTCATCTCCTCATTTTTATGTTTAGATAAAAAAAGGAAGATCAAAGAAGGGAACACTGGGGATGTATCATTATTTTTTTATTACCCCCTCTTGTGTAGTAGGCATTATGGAAAAAGCATGTTACATCCCCAGTGTTCTGTTCTTTGATGTCAATTTTTTTAACTAAACAAAATAAATAAATAAATTAAAAAAAAAAAAAAAAAAAAAAAAGGAAAACAAACCAATTTGCATTCGTTATTTTCTTTTTGGAAAACAAAATAAAACAGAGAAATGGAAAATAAAAAGAAAGACAATAAAAAAAAGTGTTTTAATTTTTTGACTCTTGATTCTAGATTAAATTGTCTTAAAAAAACTGGGCTCTATTTTTTGTTTTGCTTTTCACAGAGATTTAATAATTCCACATTTAACTAAATACAAGATTTATTTGCGATCTCTGCCAACAGTACTACATTGCCCACAATCCCACAGTAACACATCGACATCCCTGATTGGCTGCTATCACCTTCATAGGCAAATATTCCACATTTAATCTGGCACTGCCACTAAAATTGAATTTAACGGCTTATTTTCACAAAAGCGGTTTGAAGAAGGCAACAAAGGTTTGTTGTTTTATTTTTTTTTAATCTTTTTTTTTAATTCCTTGGATTTATTTTCTGGTGTTTTTATTCTTATTTTCTTTATTTCTGTGTTTTAGTATTCCAGCAACATTATCAGTCTAACGGAGCCTCTGTAACGGCGTACCTCTGTGTCTGACAGCCTCTGCTGGCTCCTCTTGCTCCCCGTCATCATCTGGTCGTCCATCTCCATGTCGCTGCCTCCGCTGTGCTGAGTGTCACTGTTGTCGCTGCTGTCTGGACTGGCAGCCGGTGAGCCTGAGGGCAGAAGAGAGGACGGGGTGAGGAGCGGGAACCAGAATGACGACTACATGTGACAAAGAGGTCCAACATTCACAACGATGGCGTCTATCTACAGCAGATTTATGCTGTTTGATTTTAGAAATGTTGGGGTCTGAGTGATAAATGAGTCAGGCGGATAGTAAACGGCTTTAGCCGGCAGATTTCCTACAGAGGCAGACATTA
This sequence comes from Cheilinus undulatus, assembly GCF_018320785.1. Taxonomy (NCBI): domain Eukaryota; kingdom Metazoa; phylum Chordata; class Actinopteri; order Labriformes; family Labridae; genus Cheilinus; species Cheilinus undulatus. The sequence continues at coordinate 54,555,297 of NC_054868.1, read as the reverse complement.
AAGAAAAAGTGGCTGTTGAAACCTTCAGCCTGGTTTACTCTCCATCAGATCAACCTATAGAAGAAGAATAAGAAGCATCTACTTCCTCCAACATTGTCTGAGCTTAAAGAAACTCATGCCATGGTTATAGAACGCCGTCCTCGGATCTGGACTGGTGAATCTTAATTTCCTGGTTCACACTGACCTTTCTTGTTGCCCATGGGGATGTTGGTGTTGAGCAGCGAGGCGAAGGAGCTCTGTTTGGAGAGCTGGGCCTTAGCCGCCAGGGCGTTGTTCCACAGCGCCTTGATCAGCATGGAGGCCAGGTACAGCGTCTGAGGGTGGAGTCAGAGCGGCGTAGTTACACGTTTAAATTAAACACAAATTAGGACTACTAGAGTCTTAAAGCAACCACAAGGTAAGGTGTTTTATGTGCGTACCTGCTCGGTGTGGGCGCTTGGGTGCAGGCCTGACACCAGGTTGAGGACGTGTCGGAGAGGCACTGGGTCCAGGTTTTTGATGAGTGAGGGGAAAAGGTCGTGGATGTAACGGCTGCAGTGTTTTAGCTTAAATAAACAGAAGAGGGGGAATCTTTTAATAAAAGGGGACAGAAAGCACTCAGGGTGTGGCTGAATATTTAAAATTTAATGGCATCTAATGTAAGAACTCAACCTATTAATACGTTTATCATTAGAGGTAGTTTTTTTAATCATTACAGACATGTCAGTGCAAAATCCCTGCATACTATATCTTTAAATCTGGAAATCTAGAATAAATCTGAGTAGGTAAAGCGAGCCAGCGCTGCCTCTTTATCACTGCTGCTCCATCTCGCTGCAGGTATCCATTAACAGGCAGGTTAATGGAGCAGAACAAAGCTGTGCACAGTCAGCTGTTAATGTTGTGGTTTCTCACCTGAGCTGCAGCCCAGATACAGTCCACATGCTGCGTGCTGAGTCGGCCCTCTGCAGCCAAGAAGTTCAGGATCACTTGGCACTGTTTAATGATCTGTAAAACACACAGACAAGAAACAGAACGACCCACAATCAGAAAACTGGCTGTCTGCTCTGCTCCTGTAGTAAAGCCCCAGAATGACGTTAAATATTTGAATTATGCAAAACGGAATTTGATTTAGTCAAAAGAAACTGTGTCACCTTTAAATTAGGGCTGTACACATTAACACGGTTACACTTGAAACCTCAACGCGTTAAAAAAATAATAACGCAAATTAATCATATGACTAAGTTTGACCACAGCTTGCTCCCGTAGTCCTCCAGCGTGGATGTTTCCGTGCCTGGGGGTGAAGAGGTGAGAGGGTCAGACACAGCCAGCAGTGATGAGTGAGGAGACAGACCCAGGTCGGTTTAACAGCAGTTTTCTTTTTAAAAAGTTGGAGAATGTTGGTTAAGATAAAACCAAAACTGTGGGTACGTGCTGCAGTGATGAACTGTCTTTACGCCGAAGCACAACGAGTCTTAATTTCCACCTTCAGGTAAAGCACATCTTTGCTAATGTTAGCAAAGATGCTAACAACAACACGGGATCAAGCCATGGTCATACCACTCTGTTCAGCTGCTTCAGGACAGTTTTCTTCTTCAGCTGCTCAGATAAATGCTGAAAAGCGCTCCAAAACTTTGAGACAGACCTGTTTGTTAACAATATTAACCCAGTGTAGAAATCCACGGTGGAATTGGAAGAATGGAAGTTAATTAGCGAACTTTACGAGCTGAAGACGGAAAATATGATGCGTTCAGGTAACCTCAGTAAATTAGCCGACTGTTTTCTATATGTCATGATGTGTTCAAATGTCACATAAAAATGGGAAAATGTAGTTTATAAAAATGGGAAAATGTAGTTTTTGATGAGAAACTTCAATAAATAGAGCTGTGAATATGTGTTTATATTTACAATAACAACCTTTAAAAATCTAAAAACATGAAAATATACTTAAACAAAAATGCTGCAATTAATCATGATTAATCACAGCGTAGCAATGTTATTAACTTGATTAATTTTTTTAAATGGAGTAACAGCTCTATTTTGAATACATTCAGTCAGTTCATACAGGTACCAAAGGTCTCACCTCAATGTGCAAATTTGGTCCAAAGATGTGCTCCACCACGTTGTTGTGGATTAGCCAGTCTGCTAGTTCTTTTGCTATTGACCTGAAAGGAATAAAGAGAGGGCTCATGGGGACTTATAAAAACAAACTCTGACTTTATTAAGTCATCTTGACGTGAAGCAGCACTCCTGTGTATTCATATTTCAGACTTGATGTTACATCACAGCGGTTTAGACGGGCTAAGAAGTTTTAAAGACATTCAACCCACTAACTGGCTAAAATACACATGTAAAAGGGTTTTAGCCTCCTCAGGCTCCAAAGCAGATGGATAAAATAGTTTATAAAGCTGTGACGACTTCTATCACTAAATTTTAAATCAGCCTGCTGGAATGTTCTTATCTCTTTACTTACGTTTCTGTGTCTGACACCAGAGACTCATTGTTGCAGACGTCGTTGAACGTGTGCAGCTGATTCTGAAACACAGAAATTCAAGGATGAGTGAACAGTGCCCTAAACCAGGGGTTCCCAAATGCAGGGGCAGGACCCAAAACAGGGTCTCCCATGGTGGGTTTCCATGACAAAGTGTTTTATTCTACATTTATTTATCTGGAATTATCACTCTGTGTGTTACTGTGACATCTACTTCCTGTATTTTTGGCGTTCTATCTCACCGTGATCTGGCTGAGTCCCACAAGCCTGTGGTGATCATCGGTGACATGAAGTATTTGATTTAACAGGTAATAAACTCTATGTGTTAATATGAAATCTACTTCCTGTATTTTTGGCGTTCCATCTCACCGTGATCTGGCCAAGTCCCGCCAGCCTCATGGTGAGTGTTGGTGACATGACGTATTTGATTTTACACGTAATAAACTCTATGTGCTAGTGTGACATCTAGTTCCTGTATTTTTGGCGTTCCATCTCACCGTGATCTGGCTGAGTCCTGCCAGCCTCATGGTGAGCGTCGGTGACATGAAGTATTTGAAGGCGAGGTCCAGGCTCTCTTTGTCGAAGCACAGTGCACTGTCCAGCGGTTCCTTCACCGTGCTCCACATCAGGTCGGCCATGTTCCGTGCCGCGCTCTGCCGCAGCTCCTGATCCGACAGTTTACACAGATACCTGCAAGACAGCATCCAGGGTTTAAGGAGCTCACTAACCACAAGGCAACTCATGTGCAGCTTCTTAAGATCATGAAAACTGTGGTAGTAAAATAAATACACAGGGAGCATCTGAATTTTATCAGTTATACATAAAAAAAAAAAAAATTACATCACACGGTCGATGTGTTTTCTGTCATTTTCATTTTTTAATAATTTCTGACCATCTGATCAAAGTTAAGATCATGATTTTGTTATAATTTCTTTTTAAATAGAAAATATCTTTTTAAACCAACACCCACGTAAAACAGAAAATATTTGCAGGAATTTGATGTGATTTACACTAAAAGCTGAAGTGTTAAGTGTGATTAATTGCCACCTTGAAATAATGTTTTATTTTGGTTTTATTTTTGCAAATATCTGCATACAAATTGATATATACAACTATATATAGCTATTAAGCTAAGTAAGTCAAGTCAAGTTTAAATACAGTCAAGTTCATGTACAGTCAAGTTTAGTTTAGGTAAAGCTAGGTTTAAGTAAAGTCAGTTCAAAATTAAGTAAAGCCAAGTTTAAGTAAAGTCAGGTTGAGTTTAAGTAAAGTCAAGTTAAGTTTATGTAAAGTTAAGTTAAGTTTAAGTTAAGTCAAGTTTAAGTAAGGTCAAGTTAAGTTTAGATAAAGTTAAGTTTATTTCAAATAAAGTCAGATTAAGTTTAGGCAAAGTTAAGTGTAAGTAAAGTCAAGTTAAGTTTAAGTAAAGTTAAGTTGAAGGAAGTTCAGGTTAAGTTTAAGTAAAGTCAAGTTAAGCTTAAGTAAAGTTAAGTTGAAGGAAGTTCAGGTTAAGTTTAAGTAAAGTCAAGTTAAGTTTAAGTAAAGTTTAAGTAAAGTCAAGTTAAGTTTAAGTAAAGTTAAGTTTAAGTTAAATCAAGTTAAGTTTAAGTAAAGTTAAGTTTAAGTTAAATCAAGTTAAGTTTAGTTAGTTTAAGTCAAGTTGAGTAAAGTCAGGTTAAGTCAACTTAAAATAAGTTTGGTCAAGTCAAGATAAGTCAAGATAGTTAATGGTGATTGTATGATATCCAAAAACAGACAAGACAGAAATCAAAAATATAAATTCATCAGATTAAAAACATTTTTGAAGAGTAAAAACTGCACAAACTGAAGTTAAAGGCATAATAATTACTGAACTAAAGGCCGTGTTACAGCAGGTTTAATGTGCAACAGTGCAAAGGTCAGTTTCTTTGAAAATATTTAGTGTTATTCTGATGTTGATTATTTTTCTTAGATTTCCTCTTTGTGAGTAAACATGTTTAAGCATGTCAAAGAGAATTTCTGCATCTGATTTAAGCTTTTTCCCCTTAAAAACGTCAAAGTGAGGGAATACAGAGTATCAATAACAGAGAGAGAGTCCACAGCGATCATTCAGATTAATGAAGTCTTGATCTTTTCTGATCTTTACAACGTCTCCATTTTTAAAGCTACAGTATTTCTGTGTTTTCATGACCTCTTAACTGAGCATATCTCTGCTCTGAATCAACACTATTCTACCTAGGCTCTCAGCTTAAAGTCAAAACTGAAGGCCTGAGTATTTTTAGAGTGAATCTCCGTTTGCCTCTGGTGTGTGCTGCCCTTTAGAGTCCTGTCGAGCTGATAAAGCTGGATCACAAAGACCGGTCTACTCTACAAAGCAGTGAAGATAACAATCAGACTAACCAGAAACATGAAAAAGGCTAAGAGAGGCTCCTGGACAACAAAACAGCATTAAAAACTAGACTGTGATTAAATAAACGGATGTCAGAGCAGCAAGGTCCTAATAAAGTCAGAGTCCCTTGTTTTTAAAGCTGAATACAACCATTTTTTTCTTTATCATTTTCTCGTCTCTTTGAGTAGGAGTTGATGGCAACTTTACTGTTTTTGTGGCTCATTATGGCTCGATTGGCTCAGATATACAGAACCTATAAAAAGTATTGACTCCTTTTGATGTTTTACCCTTGTATTGATTTTATAAATCAATCACAGTCAATACAATTTATCTTTTTAAAAAGATGAAAAACAGAAAACCCCTCTTTAATGTCAAAGTGAAAACAGATTTCTACAAAGTAATGTCATTAAATAAAAATCTGTAATTTAAAATCAATGACTGCGTAAATATTTCCCTTTCTAGTCAGTATTTAGTAGAGTCTGAGTAGCGTTCACGTGTTTGTCTGCAGTGTTATGGAATTAAAAACATTAAATTACCTAATATCTGATGCCAAATAGCACATCACACAAAGCAGCAATGAACACACCCCCTGATTGTCCTTACACAGTCGTTTTATCAACTATAGCTAGTAAATGTTTGTGTCTCTGCTCTCTGAGACTCGCCGTCTCTGTATCGCCGTCTTCCAGGGTCATGTGAGGAGAGGTTCACCGGAGGCCTGGCAACTGTTGCCATGGTGACAGAAGCTCTTCCTAGTAACACACATGTGTCAGTGTGGTATTTGAAGGAGAGAGCGCGAATGAGCGAGCGAGAGACGATGAGGAAACGGAGACAGACGGGAGGGAAGAGAGACTGAATCGATCACGTCTGACTCTGCTACGACAGCAGCAGAAAAACACACACAGCCTCTGCACTGAAGATTTAGACATCTTTAACATGACAGGAGTGCAGAACTAAAGATCTGAACAACTGACAGATTAAAATACAACTGTTATATCCAGATAATTAAGTTTATCCAGTCTGGATCATGAAGTCTGCCTCTCTCCTCTGATGCAGCTTCATTTCTCCAAGTCGTTTCTGTTTGTCAGAGAAGATGCTGAGATGAAAAAGACATGAGAAGCTCCTTTATAAACAAACCAGAGACTCAGACAGCAGCAAAAGCTCTGGGTTAGACCATGAACATCTTCTCATCACTCTGTCTGTCAAAGCTGAACACTCAATGATTTTCAAATCTTAGGGAGTCCACAAACATGAGGAAAGTTTCAAAAGATTTTTCATCTTACAATCCTCTAATAGTGCTTTCAGACAGACACAGCTCTGGTTCTGGTTCTGACTCTGTTCTAGTCTCAGAACCCTGGTGCTGTCTGGCGAATAGGGGTGGGAATCACAGGGTCCCTCAAGATACGATACGATGCGCGATACATGGTCTACGATACCGATATTATCACGATACAGCGATACTGCGATAATCGATATATTGCAAGAAAACTGTATAAGGATACATCACAAAATAGGTCTAACTAGAGAATACAAAATAGTTACAAAATGGTCAAGTGCAGGATTTCTTAGTTTATTTACAACAATTCAGTATCAATTTCACAGAATTTGACACAGACTGAGCTAAACTCTGAATATGAAGTGCATAAAGTCTATACATGTACGTAATATATATATAACACATTATGTAATTTTTAGTTAATATGGAATTTAACAATGTAGAATGAAGCTATTTAAAAATATGTAGTCCTGCATCATCTCGCATTTTACCTATCTTTGTTCAATCTGAAGATGAGGATTTTCCCCATTTGTTGCACTGAATTAAATGCTACCTTTTTTTCTTTTTTAAGAAAAGGGGAATAAATTGTTATACAGTAAATGTACTCCAATCTGTTATATTTCGTATTATATCAGTCTTTTAATGTCATCACATAACGTGTTTGTGGGGGGAGACTATGGGAGACGAGCTGATCGTCACGTCCAGCTTTAAGACTGATGGACTGTGTTTTGCGGAGGGCATGACGTGACAGGCCAGTGTTTCTTTCTTGTGTTACCGAAGCCGTCATTCTGAACGACACTACACGGGACAGGTCCTTACAAATAAAACGACTGTGATTATGGTTGCATGAGTAGAGACCAGCGGTAGCTTCAACGGGCTTGTTTGTTGACGTTAGCCGTTAGCTGTAGCGCTAACGCGATGATGCCTAACTCGTAGATTTGTCGTGCTGTCTGAGTATTTTACTCCTGCGTAGCATATCTGGCAAACAACAGTCTAACTCCTGTCTAAGTTTGTGCCCTCTATAATGTTTTGGAAGCTAAAAGAAGTCCACACATTCATTATGAATGCAGCAGAAGTCGCTCTGCCGGGTAGGTACAAGCAACCGGCTCACGCAGACCGGAAGTCTCGCGTGATCTCGTCGTCTCAAGAGAGAACAGGCAAGAGTCAACTGCCAGCTGGCGATGCCTGCCGCCAACTAGCGGTCAGGGGGTGAAATTACACCACAAACTACCGCACCAACAAAGTGAATAATTAGCTAATTAATAAAATATCGATACTGCAGTTTAAAATATCGATACAGTATCACGCCAGGAAGTATCGCGATATTTCAGTGTATCGATTTTTTGTCCCACCCCTACTTGTGAAGCAGCCTGCTTTCACGCCAGTTTAAGTGGGACAGTGGGAGGATGTTACTCCGCATCACTCGGGCGGTTTTCTTGAGTTTATTGATTATTTGGCCTGACGTCGGGGTGAACCCAGTCTTCGCCATCCCTTCCTAAAGCTCGCCATATAACCCGCTCTTCCTCGTTCTTCTCTACAGCTTCACCTGGAATTCCGTCGATGCCCAGATCAAACATTTTTTCTGCTCAGCAGACCACCTGTTCTCCATTTTCCACTCGTCTAGAATATGACACACCCACCGATGATGTCACAGTTCGTGAAGAAGAACCAACTATGTTTTGGTTCCAGCTGAGAACCAGCCTTTCAGGCTCTGACACTATTTTCTTTTGGTTTGAATTAAGGATGTTCCTCAGCGTCTCTTTGGCTAAACGCTCATTTACATTTGGTTTAACCTAATAGTCTAAAGCAGTGATACTCAACATGTGGCTCTTTTGTGATTATCTGTGGCTTTTTAAGTTCTTAGTTTTAAATATTATTCCCCTAGAAAACTTAAAAAATCAGGAAACTCTTTTGCCCATTTTCACCATTTTTTTCAACTTTTCATCCATTTAAGCTACCTTTTCCATTAAATACCACATTTTTCTTACTTTTTGGAAATTTTTGCCACTTCTTTTTCCCACTTTTTTCCTATTTCTTTGCCACTTTTTGCCATTAAGGCTACCTTTTACCATTAAATACCCCTTGTTTTCCTTTTTTTGCCCATTTTTGCCACTTTTATACCATTTTTGCCCTTTTTTTGCCCATTTCCCCATTTAAGCTACCTTTTGCATTTACCTAGCCTTTTTTCAAAATTTTTTGCCTATTTTTGCCACTTTTATTATTTTTTGCCCTTGTTCCCCATTTTTTGCCTAATTAAGCTACATTTTACCGATAAATACCACTTCATTCCTATTTTTGCCCATTTTGTCACTCTTTACTGCTTTTTGCCCATTTTTTGGCACTTTTCTCTCATTTTTTTGCCACATTTTTGTCCCTTCAGCACCATTTTTGCCACCTGTAACTCATTTTTTTTTGTAAATTCTCAACTATTTTTGGTACTTTCTGACCTTCCACTTTTTCTCCTCATTTTTGCCCCTTTCCACCCATTTTTGCTGCTTATTGGCTATTTTAGAGTGTGATGTTGACTTTCTATAATGCTGTCAGGGAAGTCTGATCAGACACGGGATGGCAGCCTGGTTTGGCTCTCTATCTGTTCAATGTAAACATAAGACTGAAAAAATGTTTAAGCGTGCCATGAAAGTGACTGGTACGAAAAATTACCCGTCCCTTCTAACTATCTATGAAGGAGTTGTCATCAATCAGGCACAAAAAAATTTGAAGGACTCTTCTCATGTACTTTATTTGGAATATGAATTATTGCCCTCTGGCAGACGTTTCAGAGTGAGCAGATATAAAAGTAATTGCTACAAGCTCTCCTTCCTCCCTACTTCCATCTCTCTGCTCAACAAACAATCTGCATTAACATAATGCTCCAGCTTGAGTGTTGTCTTATTACTGCATTAAATTTATTGTGACATTGCTTTTTACTGCCATATTGGTATTTTACTGTATTACTGGTATTTTGTTGCCACTGGTATGCCGCGTTGGAACTGTTCTTTTATTGTGACAGTAAGTATTTTACTGTATTATTGGTATACTGTTGTGTCATTGGTATGTCACAGTGACAGCTTTTTTAAATGTACCCTCTTCGGGCAATTTTGTCAACTTGCACCAGGGAAATGTGCAATATATTTTACAAACTATTTTACAGCAGGGAAGCCAGTGCAATATTACAGGGCAGGTGCAATACTATACCTGCAAGTCTCTCTTATTATTCTGGGTCAATGTGGACCATTTATTTATCTGTCTGTCTATTGCCTGTTTGTTTTTATGATGAATGTATTGATTGTGAGCAGCGCTGCACTTATGTCCATGAAAAATTTCCCCCTGGGGACAATAAAGTTTATCCTTATCATTTTGAAACATTTAACTTATTTTTATTGCTACTTCAAGCAGTTTTTTGTCACTTTTCACCACTTAGATTGTGGCTCTTGCAAAGGTATTTTTCAACAGTTTGGCTCTTTGGTTCATCAGGGTTGAGTTACAGTGGTTTAGAGGAACTGTGGTTTTTTATATCTTGTCATTCTACTGGTTGTGGTCTGAGTTGTGTTTTCTTTAGATGGAAAATGTTGTGCTTGCTAGTTTGCCGTGATTTGTGGGCTTAAAACAGCATGTGACAGGACTCTGTCCATGGACTTTGACCCTTTTAAAGGTCTTTCCCAGAGGAGAGCTAGACTTAGATATGGGGGCTCTAGGGATGAAAGGGTTAAGTTTTTCAGATCTCAGGAAAATTATCTATTTACATGAAAATGTGAGCTTAACAAAAATACAGGTATATTAAAGTGCTACATGCTCTGCAAGAGTCAGAGAGCGAGGTGAAGAGAGAGCTCTTAGAATAAATACCACCACCAACCTGATGATTTAAATCATTAAAGTAGAGCATCCAAGCAACCTTTGTAATTTCTGTCTTTTGAAATCTGAAGAAAGGTCTGTACAATTCTTTAAAGTGGCTTCAACAGCTAAATAGCTGCACCCTTAACTAAAGATGGATCTCTGCAGGGATCGTCCCATCAGAGCCTTACATGAACAATCCATTCAGTCATTTAACAGGGAGGAAACTCACCGGATTACATAGGTGCGAAACGGTATGATGTGCTGCATGACTGCAGGGATGTGCAACCATATTCGGATCTGTGGACGGGAACAAAAAAAATCTTCATTAACATCAAAATCAGACGACACAAAGGAAGAGAGAAGTCATCTGATCTGTTCTTAAATATCTACTCATCAGGGGAATTCAGCACAAACTTAAATAAATGATAACAAAAGGGAAAACAGACTGATTTAAAGAGCTCTTCTCATAATAAATCACATTTCCTACAGTCTGATGAAATATCCTTTAAAGTGTCCTGTAACAGACTGACTAATTTACTGATTTAGGAAGACTTTTTCTCAAACTGCAGCTCTTTGAATGTGAAGCAGCGACTCACGTTGGAGACGATGGTGATGAAGGCGTGGGCGATGGGGAAGGGGAGACTCTCAGGCGTGCCGGACTCGAAGCACTCCTTCATCAGAGAGAGGCCGTGCTTTCCGCAGAACAGACAGACGTACCGCAGCAGGTGTAGAGGCACCTCCACGTCCTGGGACAGGAGAGGACGTTAAAGATTGATTTATTGTCATTCAGAGCATGATGCACATGAGGAGGGACAACACACCGTTACTGAGGATTGTCGGCATCAGCATAACTAGGATAAAAACAAGTTAATAACTTAAAAATCAGGGCTGTCAAAAGTGTTAATACTGATTAATCCATCATCATGATTAATCTGATTAAAAATTTTAATGCAATTAACTCATCCACAGCGCAGAATGACTCAAAATCCCTGAAATGTCTCTGGCAATGCATTTCGGGCAGTTTGGTTAGTAGGGTTAATGGCCGTTGATCCAGTAGTAACCAACCAACTCGATATGGAAGACGCTAAACAGCACGTTGGCCCTCTCAATAGGAAAGTTGAGCCCCATTACCAGCTGCTGACTGGGTGCCAAACATGTCTGGCCCGGCTACATTTCTTAACATAAAAATTTGGCCCAGTTGAATTTGTTACTGAAAAGCCCTGGCATATATATTCCTTTCTTTCTTTAGTCTGCTTGCTTATGCAAAATAAAACGTGAATACAGATTAAAAATGAATGATATTTAATCATGATTAATTTAAATTAATCAACAGCAACCCTTTGATTAATCTGATTAAAAATTGTAATCGTTTGACAGTAGGGCTGGACAATTAATTGAATTTTGATCGTGATTTCAATTTTGGCTTCGCATGATCATAAAAACATAATAATCGAAGAAAAACAATTAATGAGTGCTTCAAAGAGTATTTTTGGTTGTGTTTTGGGCTGTGTTATTAGTGTTTTTTGCATGTTGCAAATTTTGCAAGTTTTACAGGAGTGCATGTAGGTTGGATATTTATTTTTATTTATTGTTTTTTATTGCTATTATTTAATATATTGTTATTATTTAACTTGTTACTAGTTTTTTTTTTGATTGTTCTTTTAAATTGGGGTTCAATAAATACTAAAATTTTGAAATCAATGAATAATCGTGTTTATTAATCATGATTTCAATATCAATCAAAATAAATCGTGATTATTATTTTTGCTATAACCGTCCAGCCCTATTTGACAGCACTATTAAAAATTTAATAAAAAGATATGTCAGTTAGCAAGAAGTCCATCATCAGGACATCTTTGTATTTTTATCCCACTGTTTGCATTTACAGTTTAGAGGAAGAACTGGAGAAGTCACGTTTCTATACATTTATTGACCTTTAGGGTCAGATGTCATCAGGTCTGTCCTGCTCTGGTCTAGACACCAAAACTGGTGAATTCAGTTTTATTTAACCTGCACATAAGATGGTTCACTAGAGAGTTAACATTATGCCATTTAAAGTGTGCCTAGTGCAAAAAGTCCTGTGTATATCACTGTTTTTATTTCATATATCAGCCGACATATCGGTTATCGGCCAATATATTGGATATCGGCCAATATATCAAGTATCGTCTTTTTTTTTTAGCCCCCAATATTGGTATCAAAATGTGCCCCTAAAATCCCATATCGGTGGGGCTCTAAAGATTATGATTTTAGTTTCCAATGTTCCTTAAAACAAGATAAACAAGAGTGAACAATTACTGTGCCACATGGCTTGGCATGCTTGTTCTGTTATGTGTGGTATAAACACGCCATCCTTTTCAAACCAAAAATGCTCTGTTTGAGCTCGGATTTACCTTAATTTTCTGTCATGAAACAGACAACAAAAAGTCAGTTAGGAAGAAAATCAGTTAGTCTTAGCTTTAATACATTTTACTTTAAAATTCTGGAGGAAAATGTAAGTATAAATATTGACCCAGTGTTTCTGTCTTATTCCAGAGATGTCTCCAGTTAAAAAGTGAAGACTGTTTAGTTTCTTCTTTCCATCTCTGCTGTTTTTCCAGTTTTTAAACAGCTGGTGATTAAATGTCTCCCTAAAGCCCGTCCTGACGCCCTGAAAACAATGAAAACTTTATGACAGCGGGAACGTACACAGCCATGGAGCAAGCAGATTATCACGGGACGCTTTAAAGCTCTCACAGGGACAATGACTCCATCTGCAGGAAACCAAACCAAAGCCAATGAAAATCAAACTCCCACTGCACTTTTTACCACCTTCTCCCATAAACCAGGACTAATCTAGGAGTTATAATACACATGAGCTCTTTAGAGAGTTTAGCAGCTCTGCATTCTTCATAAAACTGTTCTTTTCAACCGAATACAGACCGACAGAACCCTGTCACAGAGTGAGACTTTATAATGTGGGCAGGGAATTAAAAAAACATCCACGGAGGACAGGAAATAGGGACAATAGATCGCCAAACACGGACACAGGAAGGTATGAAACATGGTTGTTCTGTTTAAAACTGTCCGAGTCTGCAAGTCATGAAACACACAAACAATATTCTTCTAAAGGGAAACGCCGTCTTACACGGCCTTTGTCAATAAAAAAGGACCTAATCATGCTCACGCTATAAGACCCTTCCTAAAACAAGTCTGTGCTATGATTAACTGCTCATATCTGTGCAGAAAGATGATTTTATGAATCTGAACAGTTAAACTATGTCTGAGAACACCCAGTTCCCTGATATGGCTATTTCATAATAAAAGCATTCCAACAGCAGCAGCTGAGGGTAACTGGTCTGAAATGACACGTTTGTCACTGAATTAGCTTATGCAAAGCTACAGTTAGCAGAGTGTATAGAGAGTATGTTACTTTATTAATAAACACTTCTTGGACCACGATCAGAGTCACAGCTCGACTTTTTAAGGGCTTGTGTCCAAAGTAAGTACTGGCAGAGTTCATTTTGCATACAAAACCAATCAAGTCCAGCGTTCTCAGTCCCTACACCATGGGTCATCAAGTACATTTGCACAAGGGCCAGATTTAGTCTTGACAGAGTCTTAAGGGGCCAGACTTTCAAATAAAGAAAAATTAAATCAATCTTTTTGTCCGATTACATATTATTTTTTTAGTATATGTATTTTCTTTTAATATGCAGGACATTTTTAGGAATTACCAGTTAGATCTATCCCTAAGATCTAAAACACGATAGACCACAAGGAGACAGTCATGCCCATGGAGTTTGCTGGGCTCCTGAAAAATCCTCAGAGAATGGACCCTCCCCAATCGTGATTTAGCACCAATATGAACTCATGTTTGACACTTTTTAATACTTCACTGCTTCATTTTGCCATTTCTGAAACATTTTGTGACGCTCCAAACCCCTTTTGCCAATTTTTGCTATTTTATCATTCTTCAACCCACTTTCCTGCCTTTTCACGACTTTGTCACTGGCTACTTTTGCACCATTTTGCCACTTTAAACTCATTTTGGGTACTTTTTAGCCCCTTTCACCTAATTTTTTTGCCATTCTTTAACCCCTTCAACCACTTTTCTTGGCTGTCTTATCCCCCTTGTATCACTCCTTTATCCATTTTTTGCCACTTTTCATTACTTTTTTCACCATTTTTGATATACTTTCTGCCCCTTGTAGCGGATGCAGTTCGGGTGCCAGCCAGAGGGAACTCTGACAAAATAATTGTTTCTGTCACCCCAATGCTCCACTACAAAGGGTTTGTGATACACACACAAACCCCACTGTTACCCAAACCCAGCACAACAAAAAAACAGCAAGTATTCGGCACGGTTAAAATACAGCACGGTACGGATGGCCCAGTGTGAGTGCGCCCTTAGTCTCAGGCACGCTTTAATGAAACTCTGACAAGATAAACGATGATAAACAGTGACAAGTAATGATGAGCCGCTCATGAACGATCCAGCTCCACTTAATGGCTCTTTAATGTGAACCACTGTAGCTAGCTCCTGTTTGAGTGCCAGTTTCCTTTCTTCTATTCTTTGTCCTTATTTAATCCACATTTAAAAGACAAACTGGAACCAAAGGAGACGGATTTCCCATCTCAAGAGAGAGACTAGACAGACATCAGCTGAGGAAATACGAGTAAGATCAGAGTTTAATGTGCTAAACCGGGACAGAACTGGACTGGACCGGACCAAACCAGACTGCTTTGTGGAAACTGGCCATACAGGAGTGTTGGTGATGCACCCTGGCTTTAGACATAGGATTTTTTTAAACTCACATTGTAGATAATATGACAATAACACAGAAACCTTTTTTCCTGAATATTTCCCTACTTTTAGGACAAAAAAGCAGCTTAAGAATGAATAATGTTTTTATTTTCACAGCTTGAACTCTTTGCATAGTCATAAACAGCTCAAACATGGCCTTTGGTTGAATTTCTCTGTGCAGAAATCACTACTTGGCCCCCAAGGGGAGTTCTCTGCTGCTGTGTGGCGTCATCTGCAAAGAACCTATAGTGTGTGCACACACCTCTGCCAGAATATAAGTACTGAATCAATCCACAGGGTGACAGTAGGGAGTCTGTCTGTGCAGCTTCCCAAAAAAAACCAGAATCAGGCCAGAGTAAAGCAGAGAAACCACCAGAACAACAGTCAGAGAACAGGAACTACACTCAGGTTTATAGCCTTTAGCACACATCTAGAGAGGCTTTCTTAAAATGAAAGAGGAAGTCTGTGTTGTGGAGAGGAGTCAGGTGATTAACAGACGGCAGTTTCTCTCAATTAATGAGACAAAATAATGTAAAAGTAGAGCACTTACGTTCATGTCGCAGAAGGAGCCCAGGATGTTGCTTTCATGAGCAGATATGTCCTGGAAAGAGAAACACAAATGTTAGAGAGGGAACGTGACAACAGGAAGGGGCAGAATCCATCTTTATTCCATTAAACCTGCCCAAAATTTCCAGCAGAACACGTTATTACTGCCATTTTGTTTAAAAAAAAATCACATTTAATAAGAGGCAGTTCAAACCAGGTACTTTTAAACCCATACCCTTTGTGCTGGTGTGTCCTCACCTCTATGGTGGGGCGTGTGTGTGTCCCTGAGTTTCCATTAGCCGGCATTTGCCAGTCATTGCGAGTCTTACGCCGCGCAGAGTTGTGGTGGACTTCGATAAACTACCTATGACCAATCCTCAGATAAAGTTGGATTGTAGTTATAACAGAATCACGTCATGAAGAACGGCATGGATCGCTTGGAGCTGATAGCGAAGGCTCCGTCTCTCTTCAACGTAGCTGGTTGTTAATGCTCGGGATGTCCTGGCTAATCAGCAGAAGTAGTCTTGGATAAACCGTTAATGAGAGGAGGACTGGACTGGACTAACTGCTGTGGAGCTTTTGTCTTTTTGTGACTAGTCCAAATAAACCATGATGGGTTGGATTTACAGCTTTAGCAGAGGGCGCAATGATATCATCATGACAACTGATATTACAACTGACGGTAAGACTCATTTTTCATTTAAAATGTAGAGTTCTAAAGCGGTGTCTAGTTAACAGAGCAATTTTGTTATGTGTTATGTGTTTGGATGCTTCGTTGTTGTCAGTGGAGGATGGTATTTGGCTGTTGTAAGCTGCTAAGTTATGGTAGCGGCCAATGTGCTAAGAGGCTAATGGTGCTAATGTGAAGCTAACTGTTGTTGTTTATGAGTTTAACGTGGACGTATATTACTCAGGTGTACTGTTGGCTTGGTTTCTACTGTCTCGGTTTTGGGTCAGGTCTGGAAATAAAAATGTGTCCTCTCTCCCATTTAGCGCAGACTTGTGTGTATCGATGTATCACAGATTATCAGATTTATGCTTTTGCTGCTGTTAATGCAGTAGAATAATATCAAAGCAAATGTCTGGTAGTCGTTCTAAATGGCCTGAATTCTTAAAGACTGTCGGCCATTTTGACCGGGGACAAAAAGTCTAGCGGAAACACTGGTGTGTCCTCACCTCTATAGTTGGGTGTGTGTTGTGTGTCCTCACCTCTATGGTGGGGTGTGTGTTGTGTGTCCTCACCTCTATAGTGAGGGATGTGTGTGTGTGTCCTCTATAGTGAGGGATGTGTGTGTGTGTCCTCTATAGTGAGGGATGTGTGTGTGTGTCCTCTATAGTGAGGGATGTGTGTGTGTGTCCTCTATAGTGAGGGATGTGTGTGTGTGTCCTCACCTCTATGGTGGGGTGTGTGTTGTGTGTCCTCACCTCTATAGTGGGGTGTGTTGTGTGTCCTCACCTCTATGGTGGGGTGTGTGTTGTGTGTCCTCACCTCTATGGTGGGGTGTGTGTTGTGTGTCCTCACCTCTATGGTGGGGTGTGTGTTGTGTGTCCTCACCTCTATGGTGGGGTGTGTTGTGTGTCCTCACTTCTATGGTGGGTTGTGTGTTGTGTGTCCTCTCCTCTATAGTGGGGTGTGTTGTGTCCTCACCTCTATAGTGGGGTGTGTTGTGTGTCCTCACTTCTATGGTGGGGTGTGTTGTGTGTCCTCACCTCTATAGTGGGGTGTGTTGTGTGTCCTCACCTCTATAGTGGGGTGTGTTGTGTGTCCTCACCTCTATGGTGGGGTGTGTGTTGTGTGTCCTCACCTCTATAGTGGGGTGTGTTGTGTGTCCTCACTTCTATGGTGGGTTGTGTGTTGTGTGTCCTCTCCTCTATAGTGGGGTGTGTTGTGTGTCCTCACTTCTATGGTGGGGTGTGTGTTGTGTGTCCTCTCCTCTATAGTGGGGTGTGTTGTGTGTCCTCACTTCTATGGTGGGGTGTGTGTTGTGTGTCCTCTCCTCTATAGTGGGGTGTGTTGTGTGTCCTCACCTCTATAGTTGGGTGTGTTGTGTGCCTCACCTCTATAGTTGGGTGTGTTGTGTGCCTCACCTCTATAGTTGGGTGTGTGCGGTGTGACCTCACCTCTATAGTGGGGTGTGTGTTGTGTTTGTAGGCCGTGTAGAGGGGAAACTGGATCTGGAAGATCTTGGCGGCACACAGCAGCAGTTTCTCTCTCTCCTCAGTGCTCCAGGAGCTGAACGGGTCCTGGCTGTCACTACTCCCGTTCGCTCCACCTGCAGCCTCACCGCTGCTCTCCCCAGGTCCAAGTGCTTCCATCTGGGCTTCACTGTGCTGGTCGACCCCCTGACCCTGAGCCTGAGCCTGACCCTGGTTCTGGTTCTTGTTTTGGTTCAGGTCAGGGGCGTCAGCATCCTCCTCGGCAGAGTCCCTCTCTACATTCACGGGTTCATCCTCCCCGGGTGAGGACGGCTGGGGTAGGGGCCCAGGTGCAGCCTCGCCCCCTCTCCAGTCGGACGCGCCCCCTTTGTGGGTGTGGTCCTGGAGCCTGCAGAGGCGGTCTCTGAGGCTGCTGATCTGTGCGATGACCAGGTTGATGAGGGCGTAGACCAGCTGGTTAAAGACCTCCAGGTGTTTGTACTCTTTGAAGCAGCAGAGACATTGTCTGAGAGAGAAGAGGGAAAGGGTTAGAGAGGAAAGAAATACGGCTGAAAACAAGATCCAATACCCAAAGGTCTGCAGAAAGAGGCTGAGATAAATGACAAAAACAGATCAATATGTGACATTAATATTAAGTGACTTTGTCTGGCCATCACATATAACAGAGTGTGTGTGTCTTATGATGCAGAACTTCTGGCTCAGTCTCATCTCTAACATTTATCCCTAATATTGATTTGAGTGCTATCTGAAACAGATTTTTTAACAGCCATCTTGCTGATGATTCATGAGGCACTCTGGGAGGTTTTCCTTAACAGTTTGTTTGGAGTGTGCTTCTAGAAAATCTCAGACTGAAAGGCTGAGTAAGGGCACAGATGGACTATTAGTTAGGTCACACCCCATGTACGAAGGTGTTCCAGGTTCAAGACTGACCTGTGGCTTCTTTCATGCATGTCATTCCCCACTCTCTTGTCCCTGTTTCAGACTCTGTTCAATGTCCGGATGCACCATAGTAAAATACAGGTATCAGCAGGTACAAAAATATATGCTGACATTTCAACCAAAAACTTGATACCAGCAATACGTATATCTGCCAGCATGGGATGTAATTTTCAGATTATATCAGCCGTAAATGTTGGACTACATTGGCTGTTAATATCCACCAATATTGGCTGCAATTATGAGCCTAAATATGATGAATTTTTGAGACATGTGGTCATGCAGTTAAGTAGTGACTGTATGTTATTTTAACGCAATTTTGATTTTTATTTTAAAAAGGTCGTGTATACGTTGATTTACTGCTCTGAAAAAGGCTGTGATGAGCAGTGACATAAACGTGTCACACTGTTACAATGAAGCAGAGAAGAGGAGGAAAGTCAGGATTACGTGCTGCAGCAGTGTGAATGTAGGCCAAAGAAATATCTGTAAATTAATAATTTTACTGTTTAAAACATTTTCTAATAATGATTCATGTCTGGACGTCGCGGACATCACCGTCTCTGATGTTAAAACGTTTCACCAGTGACTGCATTATCCTGATGATTACTTGCCAGGTGGAAAGGCTTGTAAATAACTCGGAAAATAATAATTGAAAGCAAAACAATGTCGGCTGTAACAATGACAACAGTTAGCTATCTGCCTCAGACACTGTACTCCGCTGACTGCGGTATGCTCTTTATTTCTGTTTGAACCTCGGCAGACCGGAGGACGCTGTCTTTAGAGCTCATCCAAAAAAAAAAAAACATTGATATGCTTTGCTCAGATTGTGCAAATGAATATTTTTTTGCACACTGATGGTTCAGAAAACCAAGACAAAGTTTGATATACTTGTTAGTTATAGGCCTATATTGGCTGTAGTTATGGGCCTATATTGGCTGTAGTTATGGGCCTATATTGGCTGTAGTTTTAGGCCTATGTTGGTTGTAGTTATAGGCCTATGTTGGCTGTAGTTATAGGCCTATGTTGGCTGTAGTTATAGGCCTATGTTGGCTGTAGTTATGGGCCTATATTGGCTGTAGTTATGGGCCTATATTGGCTGTAGTTATGGGCCTATGTTGGCTGTAGTTATGGGCCTATGTTGGCCGTAGTTATGGGCCTATATTGGCTGTAATTATGGGCCTATATTGGCTGTAGTTATAGGCCTATATTGGCTGTAATTATAGGCCTATATTGGCTGTAGTTATGGGCCTATATTGGCTGTAGTTATGGGCCTATATTGGCTGTAGTTATGGGCCTATATTGGCTGTAGTTATGGGCCTATGTTGGCTGTAATTATAGGCCTATATTGGCTGTAATTATAGGCTTATATTGGCTGTAGTTATGGGCCTATATTGGCTGTAGTTATGGGCCTATATTGGCTGTAGTTATGGGCCTATATTGGCTGTAGTTATGGGCCTATCTGGGCTGTAGTTATGGGCCTATGTTGGCTGTAGTTATGGGCCTATGTTGGCTGTAGTTATAGGCCTATGTTGGCTGTAGTTATAGGCCTATATTGGCTGTAGTTATGGGCCTATATTGGCTGTAGTTATGGGCCTATATTGGCTGTAGTTATGGGCCTATATTGGCTGTAGTTATGGGCCTATCTGGGCTGTAGTTATGGGCCTATGTTGGCTGTAGTTATGGGCCTATGTTGGCTGTAGTTATGGGCCTATGTTGGCTGTAGTTATAGGCCTATGTTGGCTGTAGTTATAGGCCTATGTTGGCTGTAGTTATGGGCCTATATTGGCTGTAGTTATGGGCCTATATTGGCTGTAGTTATGGGCCTATATTGGCTGTAGTTATGGGCCTATATTGGCTGTAGTTATGGGCCTATATTGGCTGTAGTTATAGGCCTATGTTGGCTGTGTTTCTAAGTTCTTCTTTCTCCTTCTCTCCTGTTGGAACTGAATTTTTATGGAAAAATGAACAGAATAAAACTGATTAAAGACATTAAAAGGTATTTAGAGCTGACCTTTAGGGAACAACTATAACAACTGGACTACAACTAAAAACACCTACAGCATCTTTGAAACATTTCTGTCAGCATTTTAAACAAAAGTGGGCCAGACTGAGTCACATTTTTAATACTTCTCCAATCTCTGACCAAACCTGTAAGATCATAAACGATAACATAATAAATGACATGATTCTAAGTTTCATGTCTGTTGTCATATTCGTGAAATAAAGCCCAGATGTTTCTTCTGTTTGTTGCCATCAGTCATGCAAAAGAGCAGGACGGGCTGCTGACAATTTCCTCTGACTTTCTGCACAGATGGAAGGATGAGACGGTTAACGAATAAACCACAGAACGCTCCGGAACGCTTTCTTCATGCTAACACTGAAAGAATGAGTCAGCAGTTTGTGAATGTTTGGGTCAGCTTCCTCCAAGGCTCCTTCACACAGAAAATATAAATCATCCCAGTAGGACGAATAAAACCAGACTTTAGACAAACCAGAGTCATCAGATCTTAATCTCTGGATTATTCTCTGGAGTCAGGGCTGGAAGGTTACTAGAGTTCACCTGACGGATCAGACCTGACGACATAAAGAGTAGAATGAATCTAGAGGTCTCAGTTGGAGATCTCTCTCTTCATGTGGTACCAGTTTGGCTTTTTTATGTCTATTAGGACAACAACAGAAACAGAAAGAAGGAAACTGCTCTCAAATTGGAGCCTGTTCCTGTCGTTCCAGCTCTTAGAAATGGCATATCCACAAACAGCATATAAGGACTCTTGAAATATCGCTTCAGTCTAACCAATACCCTTAAAGATGTTTTAGCTAAGCAGTATATCAGGGTGTCCTTTAGCAGTGCGTGTAGGGAGAAAAGCGGTTAAAGAGGCACTGATGAAAGAAAGAGATTCTTCATCTCTACCTTTATTAGAACACAGATGCACCAACAATCTCTCCCTCATGTTGACGGTCCTTTGTTGGCAACTTTTGGGAAAGTGGGTGGAGCCTGTCATTACAACTAGGGCTGGGCAATTAATGTAAAATTAGATTAAATCGCAATATGGCCTACTACAATTTTCAAATCGCAGTAGAGATGAGATGCAGTATATAATTCTGCAATCATTCAAGTGCCTTTTTTAGAATAGTAAAAAAAAAAAAAAAAAAAAATCATACTCTTTTCATTTTTATACTTTTTTCTTATCAAAGATGAGAATGACAATACAACAATTCATATCCAGTTAGCAATACAAGTCAAAATCATCACAATAAGGTATTTTTCTAAATTGTTCAGCCCTTGTTTAGTCTATTATTGTGTTAGAATGATTTCACTGCTAGTGTTTGTTGGAAAATACATGAGATGAGGAGCTTAAGGAATAATCGCCACTGCAATATTGGGTAACAAAAGAAAAGGTTATCTTCCCAAATCGTTCAGCCCTTATTACAACCACTCTCCAGTGTTAATTTTGTCGATTAAAACTATGACTAAAAATGTTCGTGGACAGCCTTTTTTCCATGAAAAAAACTAGACTAAAACTAAAACAAATAGATCTGTGATGACTAAAACTGACAAATAAGTTTAGTTTTCATCAAGATGACTAAAACTAGACTAAAATGTAATTTAATTTTCGTCTGACATTCTAAATCGATGATTTTTCTCCACTGTGTGTAAATCTGTCAAAAACAACACATCTGTTTCTATTCTGCCTCTCAGCTGTAGAAAGCAGGGACCCCAGGTTTGGCAGATAACACACTACCATGATTTAGTACCAGATTTAGGCAAGAAAATAAATGCTTGGACTAAAAGTAAAGACTAAAATGTGAGGACTTTTTATGGACTAAAACTAGACTAAAACTAAAAAGGGTAGAAATGAATAAAATGTGACTAAAACTAAAATGCATTTCATTTAAAGACTAAAACTAAGACTAAAATTAAAAATAGCTCCCAAAATTAACATTGTACTCTTCCAAAAGTTGTCAACTATGACCGGCAAAAATGGAGGGAAAAAGCCCCCACCGTCCCCAGCTTCACCAACATTCCGTGTTCAGGCTGGCATTCCCACTGACCTCTGCGTCCAGGAGCTGATGTATCCGAGCACTCGCAGGGCATGTTCCTTCTTCAGCTGGAAGCCTCCTTCACTGCTGTCTGCATCCGATACTGGGGAGAGAGCGGAGAGAAGGATGGGTAAGAAGACTTCCAAAAGACTAGACTGATATTTTTTAGCTCAGATCTGTTGATGACAAACTCTAAAAGAGGGCAAACTTAAGCTGTCACATGACATTTCACTCCTCAACAGTAGAGAAGCTCTCTGAAGTTTAGACTTTAGTTGACCATGTGTTTAACGGCAGTCTCTGTTAATACGATGATTGACAGAATTAAACGCGCTAAAGCCAGAGGACTCGTGACTTAAAAAAACATTTGATTTGGCTATGGTCTGAGTTTCTGTGAGATCTCATGTCTGTGGAATAGTTCCATAAACTCTAGCCGTGGCCTCACCCTGACTGAAGAGTCTAGAGCAGCATTACCCAACCCTCTTCAACCAAAGAGCCAAACTGTTGGAAAATGCCATCACCAGAGCCACAATGCAAATGGTGAAAAGTGACTAAAATGGGTAAAAAAGCTGTAAAAAGGTGAAAAAAGGGGGGAAAGTGGCACTTAATGGTAAAAGGCAGCTGAAATGGACGGAAAAATTGTAAAGAAGCAGGATGAAAGTGGCTAAAGCTGATGAAAAAGGGCAAAAATAGGATAAAAGTGGCAAAAATGGATGAAAAAGTGGCCAAAGGAAGTGTTAAAAATGGGCTAATAGCAGCAGAAAAACAAACTGGTTCATGTAACTTGCAATGATAAATTTCTGAGGTCAAAGTTAAAAGGCGTGATATTTCAAATGAAGACATAAAAGATCCACAGGCGGAGTATCACTGGTCTAGTGTGTTTAATCAGCTCAAACATCCTCATGTCGTTTCTTAGTTAGGATTAAAATCCCCCTCAGAAGCGACTTCACTCCTACAGCAGTCAGAGTCTCTGAGCTGAGAGTCCACATTCATGGTGGACTCGGTTGTTGTGGGTTCTCTTAGCCGTGCCAGGGGGACGTCTTAGCTCCGTCTCCATGCTGACGTCTGGGAACAGACGCACAGGTGCCAACATTAAACCGGGTTTATGGCGGCAGCAGCAGCTCAGTGTGGATAAAAATACAATGAGGGGGAGGACGTCTGCAGCCCTCTGTGATGCTCAGATCAGAAGATGACTGGAGGCGTTTAAATATGAATGTTCCAGCTGTGTCTCCATCATCATCAACTTTCTGCTCACGCTAACATCTTCTCTGTGCTGCTCTTTTGATTTAGGTGTTTTATATCAAACATGAAATGATAACTTTAGTAGATTTTCAGTGCGTTAAAACACTGATAAGTGATATCTAACTCAGTTACAGCTCTACTTCCTCCTGGTTCTGACCTCTCTTCTAGGTAGCAGCCAGCGCTGATGACAGTGAAGGAGTCAGAGACGTATTCATGGCTGACAGGAGACGGAGGAATGGTGATGTTCGTTCACATCCAGCAGGAAGGCGTGGACTCCTGCTAAACTTCAGCGCTGTTAGGAAGCAGCTGAGCGGAGCGGTGTGTTACAGAGGGGGATTCTGTCTCTTACATACCAAACACAGTGACACATGCTGCTGCAGAAAATCCACGGTCACAGGTCACACACACTCAACACATGGAGCTGCCAGTCTCATAGACTGAGCCGTCACAGCTGACGGCGCCCTGCTGTGAAAACACCATCAGAGTCCTCCAGAACAACAGCGGGATCAGAGAAGGCTGTCAGGACTATGATCCTGATCAATACCACAGTCTAAGAACCTCCGTTATGTCCAATTTAGAGAGCACGGAGGAGAACCTGAGGTCTGGAGAGGAGCGCTGATCTACAGTCAGAACTTTGACAAAAGGCTGCCACCAGCGAGAGAGAGAGAGAGAGAGAGAGAGAGAGAGAGAGAGAGACAGAGAGAGAGAGGGAGAGAGAGAGAGAGAGAGAGAGAGAGAGAGAGAGAGAGAGAGAGATGACAAAAATAAGAAAAGAATGCATGAAATTGGCAAAGAGGGGGGAGCTGCCAACATTGAAGCATTAGAAATTGCTCAGATATATTGGCAACATTTGGAAAAATAGGTGGAAGCAATGAAGCAAGGTTTGCCAACATAGGAGCATTTAAAGTTGCACAAATACTTGGCAACATTTGTAAAAATTAGTGGAACTTGGAATGACTGGCAGTGGCCAGCACTGGGGCAATAAAAATTGCATAACTATGTTGGCAATAATCAGAAAAAGAGAATGAAACTGGCAAAGAGAATGAGTTGTCAACAGAGGTGCATTAGACATTGTACAAATATGTTTGCAACAAGTGGAAAGATAAGAGAAACTTGTGAGAAGGGTAGTCAATAATTGGACATTTAAAATTGCACAAATGTGTTGGCAAAAATTACAAAAGCAAAAAATGCTAGAGAACCAAGGGAAGGCAACACTAGTTGATTAGAAATTGCAGAAATATATCGACTTAATTTGAAAAAGTTGGTGCAACTGGTGAGAGTCAAGAGTAGCCAACACTGGAGCATTTAAAGTTGCCCAAGTACGTCTGCAACATGTGAAAAAATGGAAGGAAATGGAGGGAGTGACTTTCCAGTTTAACCCCCTTTATCAATGTTGCCAACAGAGTTATGCAATCTGTCAAAAATCTGACTGTAGATGTTGAATTTTCAGGCGTTTTGATCCACCAATCAAGAACATGATGGAGATCTGATCATTTTGAAACATCCTAACAAACGAACCCTTGACAATCTCAATGTTTGGAAATGTTGCCAACGTTTTTGTATAATATAAAGTAGAAGTTTGTCTGCAATTCCTGATAAAAACACATGAAAACTGTCTAACACTGGAGCCACTGGAACTTCCTCCGACAGTATGAATGCCCCCCATCCTTCATTTTTCTATGGTGTAAATAAACAGGGAGCTTCTTCCTGCCCTAACCTTCGTCTTTATTTAACCAATCCTGCAGGCCAGCTGTGCTGCTGGCCTTAGAGTTCAGCCGTCTCCTTTAAGAATGGAAAATTAATGATAGTGACCTTTAAACATCGTTTAACAGACTCCTGACAAGAGACAACAAAGAGAAACAACCAACCAGAGAGCGTGCAGGCCTGCCCGTGTTAGATGGCGCTTTAATTTGGATATAATGCACTCAAACGCTGATTTATTTATGATTCACTGAGGAGATTTCACTCCAATGACAGACGGAGTCTCTGCAAAGACACGACATCCTTCTGAGCTCAGTCTCATATGAAAAGGTTTAACACAGCAGAACCATGTCATGCGTGCAGGATTGAAGCATTTCCCTGAAGCCAAATTCTTAAAAATCTTGTGGAAAGTCGTCCCAGCAGACAGGAGGCTCTTATAGCAGCAGAATAAAGCCCATTGTTTCACCCCTAAAGGTTTTGGTGAGGTTTGAGGCCAGCGGTCTACGAGTAGAGGTCCAAACTCGACAGACTAAAGTTTGATTAAGTGGAGATTAAACGCCAGAGAAGGATTCTTATTTAGGCCACATAATCAACAGACTTTTCATCAGAATTTATGCCACCATGACAAGGCCTGAGCATTTAAATAAACACTGTGGTGCACAAAAATCCAAATCTAGAGCTTTGCACAAGCACACCGTCAAAGCAAACAGCTGATTAGTCACCTTAGTTGTTGCTTCAATGAAAAGTCTTAATTCACGAATAATTGTAGCATGTCTGCTAAAATAAAAGATAAATACAAATAAAATAATAAACCTCACAGTTTAGGTCTAAATGCTGACCACACAGCAGAGTGAAAAGTTTGCTTTGATCCTCAGGCATCATTTTAATTTTCCACCCTTTAAAGCCATTAAGGACAAAAATATCCACTTCTAAAAAAACTGCTGTAAAAACTAAAAATGAGAGGCTTTTCATGCATAGGCCTATAATGGAAAAATGGCTGATTTTAGTGATGAACAGTAGAGATGACAAATTTGACTATGTTCCTCAAAATTGAAACCATAACATTACAGAATGCATGATAATATCAAGCAGTGGTTATGAGTTTAAAAAAAATGTGGTTTGAATGGGAGTCAATGGGACATTATTGTCCACAAGTGACTCGAAAGGGGAGCAGATTTTAAATCAGATGTTGCACAAAAACTAATAACGCAAAAAAGTCAGTATTTTGGCTAGTGTTTGACATAACTAGGACTGATTTTTAAAAAAAAAACCCACACCCCAAACATTAGTTTTCTGGAAAATAATTGCTGTTTTGTGTATTTTTTTAGAAAAAAATATGATCATCCTGTAATCAACCTGGCATTTAAAGGGTTAAAATCTTGAAAATTATTCAATATTTGATTGTTTTCATAAGAACTGAAGTTGATCAAAAGATTTGACCAAAAAAAAGCAGAAAAAAATACTTCTGTATACTATTTTTATTGCCGTTTTTGGAAGTGGACATTTTTGTCCTTAATGACTTGAAAGGGAAGTAAATTTTAAATCGGATGTTACACAAAAACTAAAAATGCATCAAAGTCAATATTTTGGATAATCATTGACATATCCAGGCTGGATTTAGAAATAATGCCCCAGCCATCCAACATTGGGTTTGAGGAAGATATCCCATTTTTCACTTTTTTTTTCATAAAAAATAACATTGACTTTAAGTAATCAAACTCGCATTTAAAGGATTAAAACACTCACAATGATTATATGTTTGGTAGTTTTGAGCACAGCTGAGTTTGTTAAAGAGATTTATGCAAAAAAAGCAGAAAAAATATTAATCTGTTAAGTTTTTACAGCAGTTCTTTGGAAGTGGACATTTTTGTCCTTAATGGCTTTAAAGGGTAGTAAATTTGTTTCACAGTGTTCCCCTGCCCTAAAAAAATGGGATAAAAGTGGCAAAAATTGGGAAAAAATGGCAAAAAGACGTAGCAAAAAGGAGCAAAAATCGGGAAAAAAAGGGATATTTAATGATGAAAGGTAGCTTAAACAGGCAAAAATGAGGAAAAAGAGGCAAAAAGAAGTTGTAAAATGGACAAAAAAATTGTGAAAACGGGGTATTTAATGGCATTATTACTGAATAAGAGGGAAAGGTGGATGTTTAAGGACATTTGCAAACCAAGATATCCAAAATTATTCATGATAAAATGTCTAAAGATTAGACATAAATGTTTGAAATGTTGCTGTTTAATTTTTTTTTCAATATGAATATTTTTTGTGGGTGGGGGTCCACCGAATGAATCATTTCTTCTTAGGGGAGGCTCACTGTTTCACACTTTGAAAACCCCTGGACTAGTCAGTTAAACTAAATTTAAATGAGTGAATACAGAAATAGATGCCTAGGAACATCCTTAATTCTGATGAATATTATCCCACTAAATCCACCAGTAATAAACGCTTTAATCTACACATCCTGAAACAGTGGGCGGGGTGGCGGTGTACGATCCAGCATTGAGCACAGAGAAGAAGAAGCAACAAAAGTCTACTATAACCAGAGCTGTACCGGCAGGTGCAGCCGTGACTAACGGTTGATGAACTAACTCTGAAGTCGGACAGGAGAGGAGCTCAACCATCTTTCCACCAGGAAAAGCTTCAGTGTGGTTCTTTGCTCTTCTTTAATAAGAAATGTCCAGTTCTCATCAAACTGCTGCTATTGGTTGATGGAATCACATGATCATGAACGTCCACTGGGGTTCAGGAAGTGGAGGACAGCTGTAAGGAAAAGAGGAAAGCTAGAACTTCACAGCTCTACATGGACCTGAATGCTGCAGTTATCATCCCTACTCTGTAAAGAACAGTGATTTCACCACAGGTTCACTAATTTACCCGCAGAGGAGGAGATCCAGATCACTAAGACTCAGTCCTGCAGACCTCCTAGTGTGGTCTATCCAGATGAAGGGAGACCAGAGTCTAGAGGAGTCTAGATCTGAGCTAAGAGACTAGCTGATGAGCCGTTCATGAACGAGCCTGTTCCATTAAACGACTCTTTAATGTGAGCCACTGTGGCTAGCTCCTGTATGAGCACCAGTTTCCTTTCCTCCATCCTCTGTCCTTATTTAATCCACATTTAAAAAGACAAACTGAAGAGAACCAGCTGAGCCACATGATCTGGATCTCTAAAAAGAGATGGACTTCCCGTCACAACGAGAGAGACCGGAGAGACATCAGCTGAGGAAACACGGGGTAAGACCAGAGTTTAATGAGCTAGACCAGGACAGACCTGGACTGGACTAAACCAGCCTGCTTTGTGGAAACAAACCATACAGGATATTTCACTACTACTGGAACACAAAAACAGTTTAAGAATGAAGAATGTTTTTATTTTCTCATGGTCATAAACAGCTCAAACATGGCCTTCTGGTAGTTTCTCTGTGTAGAAATCACTTTTTACCCTCTGAGGGGAGCTCCCCGCTGCTGTGTGGCATCATCTGTAAAGAACCAACAGAACCTGCATCCATCTGATCCCGCCACAGGCAGCAGCCATGTTTGCAGTCACTTTGGCTAAACCACACCCACATCTACCACCTAGCTCTCCTCAAATGATGCTGATTGGTCTGTTAATTTTTCAGACTGGAGCTTTTTGAGATGAATCTGCTTTTATATAACTGTGGTCAGCCAACAGCTG
Organism: Cheilinus undulatus; assembly: GCF_018320785.1. Classification (NCBI taxonomy): domain Eukaryota; kingdom Metazoa; phylum Chordata; class Actinopteri; order Labriformes; family Labridae; genus Cheilinus; species Cheilinus undulatus. The sequence continues at coordinate 54,526,279 of NC_054868.1, read as the reverse complement.
AGCCCCCACGTGGCAGACGAGCCGCATTACAACTAGACACCAGTAAACACAAGCTTTAAACTGAGCTGAAATAAATCTTCATTTTCTCAGTTGACTATTCAAATATAATGAAATCAACCTCTCAACATTTAAACAGCTGTGTTAAGACAGCTCTGCCTCCTGATCAGCTGGCAGACTCCAATTACATTAACATCAAACATTTCTGATCGTTGAGGGATTATAAAATAGACGTTTACATCAGAGATTTCTGAGAGACCAAAGCTGGCCAATCAGAGAGGAGCTGAAGGTAAACGCTGAGGCCCTTTAGGCCAACGTTAGCTAAACCTACGGTCTAACCTCACCTCTACGTCTTCCTGAAGAACAGCGTTTACGGCGTCTCCTTAAACGTGTTCTCCTCCTGACGCGTTCAGCCGTCTGCCTGAGGTTCTCCTCACTGATCAGCATCCCTACAGTCGACGTTAGGCAGTCTTTTCCATCTGCTCCCCTGTGTGATCATGTGAAACCATACTGGATCACGTGCCCCCTGTGGGACTAACTGTAATCTCCATATTATTCTGGAGTGATTGCTGTGCCATTATTCTCTGATCCTGCAGGCTTGAAATGCTACAAGACTGAGATCTGAAACTGGATTTTAGTTTGGTCTTCGTTTTTAACCCCTAATGTCCGAGCATGTCCATGAGGGCACCCAAACTTTCAAAATAAAACCACTTCAAAGCAAAGTTCACCAGGGACCAAAAATCTACATTACATTTTTAGATTTCAGATTTATCTGCCCTTTCCCAGTAAAGCCACAAACAGTCACCACAACACCAGACGTTAAACTCTGATATGATTCTGGTGAAAACCAAACCATATCCAGAGATCCTACACCCCCAGAGTTGGACGTTTCTATTTTAATGTTCCTCCTGATTATTATCTAGGCTAAGTCATAACAAGGCTTCAGTGACATTGCTGTTTATTCAGGATGTCAACATTTTCTATACCAGTGGTACTCCACCATGCTCAGCCAAAGAGACAAACTGATGAAAAATACCTTTGAGAGAGCCACAATCTAAGAGGTGAAAAGTGGCGAAAAAGATGTCATAAAAAGGGTTAAAGTGGTGATAAGAATCAGTTACAGTGGCAAAAACCATATAAAGTGGCAAAAACTGGGTGAAAGTGGGCAAAATAGGCATAAAATAGCAAAAACTGGGTGAAAATGACAAAAATGGGGGAACAGTGGTAAAACTGGGTAAAGTGGGAAAAGCGGTGAACAAGATGTCGAAAAAATGGGTTAAAGTGGTGATAGAAATCAGTTAAAGTAGCAAAAAACATAAAGTGGCAAAAACTGGGTGAAAATGACAAAAATAGGGAGAAAAGGTGCAAAAAATGGGTGAAATTGACAAAAAGGGGGACCAAAAAAGGGAGAAAAGTGGTAAAACTGGGTAAAGAGGGAAAAGTGGTGAAGAAGATGTCGAAAAAATGGGTTAAAGTGGTGATAAAAATCAGTTAAAGTGGTAAAAACTGTGTGAAAGGGGGCAAAATAGGCATAAAATAGCAAAACTGGGTGAAAATGACAAAAAAAAATAGTAGGTAAAAAGGTGGTAAAAATGGTAAAAAGCAGCAAACATATAGGAGTGATTAATGCGATTAATTGCCCAGCCCTAACCAAGACTGCTAACTTTGGAGGTGAGACTAACTTTGTTATTAAATGACCAAAATGAAAAGGAAGAAAGCTTTGTGTGCAAAAGTACTGGTTAAATATATGTTTACAGCTGAGGGTTATTGATGTTAGGTCCCAAAATATATGCCAGATTAACAGATTCATCACACATACAAAATCCTGATTATCTTAATAATTTCAGCTCAGTCAGCCATGAGAAACACGTTTACAATATTTTGGTCCCCAAACATCCTTAATGTATTTTTGCATTTAGGAAGTGAACACAAGTTTTTCTGCAATTATTTGGTAGATAACAAGAAATGAACCTACAGTGTGTGGAGGGGATTTGGTTTTGTTGCACTGGTGTCCCATCATGCATCAGTAACATTTGACTTCTAGTAGTTTCACACTGAAACCTCTGATTATATCATCAGGACAGCCCTAACAAAGGCATTAGGACGTTCTAGTCCATTAATGTTAGGCTGTGGATGAACAATGACACGCTCTGGCTGCAGAAAAAGATGAATAAGGTTTCTGTTTTAGAATACTGCCAATGTTTGTGTGCAAATGAGATTCTATTCATCATGAAAATAACCGCTAACGTGTCGTCTTCAAGGACAGAGAGCTACAAAAGCACTGAGCGTTTCCACAGCCTTCATGAACAGTGAAGGCTTTAAATGCAGAGCAACAACAGAGAGGTGTTGTTTATGTCTAACCCTGAAAGTTCACACCATGGCAATGATAATAGAATAAAATGAAATAAATTAAATAAAAACTAGAGCTGGGCAATTAATCAAAAAACAATCTTAACTGACATTTAGAGCCTTTAATCAATGTAAACCTGCTGTGTTAATTATTTCAATTTTTCCCTTATAACTCTCTCTACTAACGCACCACCCCCTTAAAAACTAACCGGCCGTGTAGTCATGTGATAGGTCGCCAGGTGTTGGAAGGCGTGTAGTCTGCTGTAACCCTGAGAGAAGAAGAAGTACTAGTCATGGGCTCACTCAAAACCCGGCCACTAAAACTCACACACAGAGCCGACTGTGCAGCAGCAAAGTTATTTTCTACTTTTATACAACAGTATAAAAATAATTTACTTTGTTAGAAAGAAATGCAGGTTGTTTATTTTCTAATTTTCTTAGAAAATTTGACTTTTACAAAAAGGATTTTCAGTTCAGCTCTTGTGTGTTTTCATTTAAGCTGTTAAGCGAATTGTTCATCTGTGCCTGTTCCTTTCAGTATTTAGCTTTAAAATTATACAAATATTTGCAGAACAAACCGAGTAGGAGGCTGGGGGTGGAATAATCATTCTGAGGTAAAAAAGGTCAGTTAATTGGGATTGTGATTTTTGCCATAATCGCCCAGCCCTAGTAAAAAGTACGATAAGGCCTGGTTAGTATGGAAGAGGACGGGGGCTGCTGGGAAAAAAGTTTAACCTCCTTTTTTTTATTTTCAGAGAGAAGGTCAGAATCATTGAGCTTTAAGTAGTCTGAAAGTCAGGTCAGAATTCTGACTTATTTCCACAAAATTCTGAGTTTAAACTCAGAATTCTGACGACAATTTTTAGAGATCAATGTCAGAACCTTTTACATTCTTTAACAACTTAAAAGTATTGTGAGATTAAAGTCAGAATTCTGGCATTAAGGTAAGTAATCTGACCTTTGTCCTCATAGTTCAGCCATCAAACTCAGATTTCTGATTTTTCCTCAGAGCTCTACCATTGACCAGTCTTCATTTCATCAACTAAAAGTGTTCATCAACAGCCTTTTTTCCATGACAAAAACTAGACTAAAACTAACGAAAATAGATCTGTGATGACAAAAACTAGACTAAAACTAACAAAAATAGATCTGTGATGACTAAAACTGGACTAAAACTAACAAAAATAGATCTGTTATGACAAAAACTGACAAAAACTAGACTAAAACTAACAAAAATAGATCTGTGATGACAAAAACTAGACTAAAACTAACAAAAATAGATCTGTGATGACAAAAACTAGACTAAAACTAACAAAAATAGATCTGTGATGACTAAAACTGGACTAAAACTAACAAAAATAGATCTGTTATGACAAAAACTGACAAAAACTAGACTAAAACTAACGAAAATAGATCTGTGATGACAAAAACTGACAAAAACTAGACTAAAACTAACAAAAATAGATCTGTGATGACAAAAACTAGACTGAGACTAACAAATATAGATCTGTGATGACTAAAACTAGACTAAAACTAACAAAAATAGATCTGCGATGACTAAAACTGACAAAAACTAGACTAAAACTAACAAAAATAGATCTGCGATGACAAAAACTAGACTAAAACTAACAAAAATAAATCTGTGATGACTAAGACTAGACTGAGACTAACAAATATAGATCTGTGATGACTAAAACTAGACTGAAACTAACAAAAATAGATCTGTGATGACTAAAACTAGACTGAGACTAACAAATATAGATCTGTGATGACTAAAACTAGACTGAGACTAACAAATATAGATCTGTGATGACTAAAACTAGACTGAGACTAACAAATATAGATCTGTGATGACTAAAACTAGACTAAAACTAACAAAAATAGATCTGAGATGACTAAAACTAGACTGAGACTAACAAATATAGATCTGTGATGACTAAAACTAGACTAAAACTAACAAAAATAGATCTGAGATGACTAAAACTGACAAAAACTAGACTAAACTAACAAAAATAGATCTGCGATGACTAAAACTGACAAAAACTAGACTAAAACTAACAAAAATAGATCTGAGATGACAAAAACTAGACTAAAACTAACAAAAATAGATCTGTGATGACTAAAACTGACAAAAACTGAGTTTAGTTTTTATCAACATGACTAAAACGAGACTAAAATGTAGGGATGCACAACATTACCACTCTGATATTGGTATCAGCAGATATCAAAATTTTTACATTGGATATTTTGTCTGTGTATTTCAGCATACACTGACTGTAAATTTTGTCCATATATATTAATTATATTAGTTATATTATAATATATTAAGGCTGAACTAACAGACCTATGTCAGTATAGTTCTATTTCTTTATTTATCCTCTTTCTTTAAACTTTAAAGTGTTTTTAAAGGACTAAAGTTTTTCCTGGCCATCCTCAAACCTTAAAGTGCATCCAAAACGGCTGAACATTATGGTCTGAAGAGCATATTAAATATCGGTATCGATATTGGTATAGGGGTGTAACGGTATCTGTATTCGTCCCGTACCGTCACAGTACTGCCATCACGGTTTGGTGCACGCAATAATACGCCGAATACGTCTGAGTGAGTATTAAAAAAAAAAAAAAGTCGGGTCCTCACTTCAATCCAGGTGGTGGAAATGAGCCTAAAAGCTGCCAGCAACCGTCATTACAGGAGAAGGAGCAGTTACAAAAACAAACGAAGAAGAGTGATGGCGAGTGTGGACTCAGAAGAGCCGCCGGCTTCATTTAAATCATCTGCATTGCAATGGTGCTCTGGCTCTGTGAATCCTATTGACTTTACCTTCAGCTATCAGCCTCCGAGGAGTGAGAGAGGCACTCTGCAGCTGTGTCACAGGTACAGTTATCCTCAGATTTCACCTCTTTATCCTCCAAGATGGGCTGTGAAAAGTTCTCCCAAACTTTGTAGTAGGTCCCATTGGTTAAAAAAGTAGTCCAGTGCTGAAGTCTGTGTTGAAATCGGCAAAAAGGACGCTAATTTGCATACTTAACAAGGTAACTTGCTTGTGTGATGATGCATTCAAGTTCGCTGGGAAATTGAAGTGTTTAAAGAATGGGTATAAATATGTCAATATATCAATGAAAATAACCTAGTTACTCAAAAATGTATTTATTTATTAATATTTTTAATCATTGAAGAACTTTTGGATGGAGGTCGTAGCATTATTTAAAAATCAAACGTAATTTATTCAGCCTATTTATTTTAATTCAATTTATTAAAAAATTAAAATCAAATTTCATTTATCCGCCTCAATAAACTTACTGAAAACCTACCGAACCGTGACTTCAAAACCGAAGTACGTACCGAACCGAAATTTTTCTGTACCGTTACACCCCTAGTATTGGCTAAAATGAATCTTTAAATATCGGCATATCGGATATTAGCAAAAATCCAATATCGTGCACCTCTACTAAAATGTAATGTAGTTTTGTCGGACATTCAAAATCTGTGATATTTCTCCACCGTAGGTAAATCTGTCAAAAACAACACATCTGTTTCTATTCTGCCTCTCAGCTGTAGAAAGCAGGGACCCCAGGTTAGACAGAGAACACACTGCCATGATTTGGTACCAGATTTAGGAAAGAGAATAAATGCTTGGACTAAAAGTAAAGACTAAAATGTGATGACTTTTTATGGACTAAAACTAAACTAAAACTAAAAAGGGTAGAAATGACTGAAATGTGACTCAAACTAAAATGCATTTAATTTAAAGACTAAAACTAAATTTAAAAATAGATCCCATTAAAGTCAGACCTAGTTGATTCTTTCCTGACTTTTAGGTCTAAACTGTAGGATCAAATTCAGTCGTCTTTCTCTAAAACTGTGACAAATAGAGGATGTGTCTCCATAGACTAAGTGAGTGCCCTAACCCTCCTCTGGGGTTGGCCTACCCGGACTAACGGCTAACTTTTGGCGATAGAGACAGGCTGGTACCAGTTTGTTGTCTGAAGTTGATGCTAGCCTCGGAGGTGGGCTGAACTTAGTCACAGAAATACAGCTTATCATTTAACCACCAGAATAAACAAGGAGACGTATTTGATCCTCCAGTATGATCCTAAATGTGTGGACTAACCACCGAGGATTAACGATGAGCTCTGACCCAAAATATGCGCCTCGTTGCAGCCATTAGTTTAGGCTAGCTAAGTTACCGCTAGCTCCGACTAGCTTTGGATGTCACAGAATGGTGAAAACACACAAACAGCAGTGAAATTGTGTGAATAATGACAGCCGTGTTCACCTTAACTGTGTTTGTGACACTCGGAGGGCCTCTTTGAGCTGTGAATGTGACAATGTGTAAAACAATAGGTGGCAGCGGAGTGGACAGCTAGCAGACTGACCTGACAAACACATCAAACAAAGTCAGCCTGCTCGCTAGCTCCACAGGCTAGCCGAGCTAACTTCAGAGCTGCTTTTAGCCACAGCTGCATCCTCCACTTCACTCCTGCGGACCCCATTAAACAGAGATCCTGTCTGATAGACGTGGCGGAAGTGTCACGGATATATCTGATCTTGGTAGTGGTGTTTTAGGAGAATTTATTAGCAGACTCCAGAGAGGACTGTTTGACAGACAGGCCCCGAACTGGTTTTAGCTTTCATTTCACAGAGACGGACTATAACACAAAGACACGGCAGTCATCGGCTCTGAAGTCTGCACACATTTAGTCTGAAGGCTGAAAACTGACAGGAGAAATCCAAGCTTATGAAGAAAACTCAAAGTTAATGTAGCTAGCCTCCTAGCTGCCCATGCTCCTACAGTGTTCATCGATGCTAACAGCAGCAGCTACCTCCTAACCGTCTGATGTAAATAGAAGCTTTATTTACTTACTTTCATTTAAAACCTCCACCAGCTCGGCGCAGTTCTCACACATTGTTCATGAAGAGGAAAACTGAGGGGCCCTACTCAAACCATGGCACTGGATGGAAACTGTTGTTGGCTGGCAGTTGGTTGTTTTTGGGGTAAAAAAGGCCCAGTGGAGGGAGTGATTGGTGAAGGTTATTCCACTGAATGACACCAAGGGAAACCGAAAGGTGCAGAACGGGATTTGCATCCAAGAGCCGTTGATGTAGACCCGAATTAGAGAGGCACTATAAGGTAGAACCCGAGTCAGTCTCCAATCTGAGCGTTACTTGAGAGAGCAGACACAGCAGCCATGTTGAAAAAGGAGGGGGGGGCCGATGGAGAGTGATGAGAGTTCGGTAGTTTCCGTCCCGTCTCCTTCGCCTGCTCGGTTTACTTCGGAAGTCTCGCGATATTTCCCTACGAACTTCTGTTTACAACCTCACCGTGGACTTTCAAGGGCAAACAGTAAAGTCACGTAGATTACTCAACTTCGGCGATAGAATTAAAATGTCTACAATCAATATATAAAATTTATTTTTTAACTTTGAAAATTCAAAATTTCTGAATTTTAAACTTGATTTTACAAGGATTTTTATGTACATTTGAAATTTCTACTCAACATTTCTATTTTTTTTTTTTTGTAAATTTATGATTTAACTCAATAGTTTGAGCGTTTTACTCTGATTAATTTATGCTTTTTTAAACTATAAAAAATGAGATTAGTTTGTTGTCAAGTTCAGACTTTGTAGAACAGTAAATTTAAGGGTTTATAAACTAAAAATTAGAGCTTACAAAGTCAAAATTTCCAACCATTAAAATTGAAAATAGATTTTCTTGTAGAACTAGTTTTGAACCAAAAATAAATAAATAAAAAAATGTAAAAAAAATCTGAGATTTGTTTCTTGTAAATTTATGACTATAAAATTAGGAGTATCTGAGTTCATGTAGCTTAAATTGACAGGATTTGAAACTCATTTTCACATTTTCTTTTACATTCCTGACTTAATACACATTATTTTTTAGATTTTAAATTCAAAATTTGTGGATTTAACCCTTTAAAGTATGGAAATACAAATTATAGCCCGAAATGACACTTTTTAGTTTACAGCCAAATGTAGAGCTTTTTTTCTTAAAAATGTGATCATTTTGTCCTGAAAATCCCAACAATCCCTACAGAGGATCCATGCTCTGTAGAAAGGATCCTCGTATGTCAGGTCCTGCAGAGGTGAGGCCAAAGTCCTCCCTGGTCACAGTTAAACACATCTGGAACAGGCTAGTGAGTGTGTGTGCTAACATCATAGGAATAGTCGACTAGTGGCAGTAGAAATCAAAATAGCTGGGGCTCTAACAACAGCTTATACAACTTTTACCCAGCACTGCTATCATAATCATAAAATCATAATATATATGATCAGATAATATTCATAATATGATATAATCATATTCTATGGAGCTACTTTTACCTGCCCAGCTTTACTTTGATGTCCTAAACCAGTGTTACTCAACCCTGCTCAACCAAAGAGCCAAATTGTTGAAAAACACTTTTGCAAGAGCCATAATCTAAGTGGTGAAAAGGAGCAAAAATGGGTAAAAGTGATAAAAAAGTTAATTATGGGTGGCAAAAATGGTCAGAAAGTGGCAAAAATGTGGAAAAAAAACAAGTGAAAAGTGACTAAAATGGGCTAATAAAAGTCAAGAGTGGCAAAAATTGGCAAAAAAAATAGGAAACAAGTGTTATGTAATGGCAAAAGGTAGATTAAATGGGCAAAAAGTGGCAAAGATTGTGAAAAATGGAAAAAATGGGAAAAGAGAAGCAGCAAGAATTTGGGGAAAAAAGGAAACAAGTGGTGTTTAATGGCAAAAGGTAGTTTATTTGGACGAAAAGTGGGAAAAAAAAATGGTTGAAAAAAGGCAAAAATGAGATAAAGTGGCAAAAAGAAGTTGCAAAAATAGGAAAAATGGGGTACTTATTGGCAAAAGGTAGCTTATTTGTACAAAAAGTGGCATAAATGGTAAAAACAAGGGCAAAAATGGGATTAAAGTGGCAAAAATGGGGATAAATTATCAAAAAGAAGTTGCAAAAACGGGCAAAAAAGAAAGGAAAAAAGGGGGCATTTAATGGCAAAAGACAGCTTAAATGGCCAAAAACTGGCAAAATTTGTGAAAAAGGGCAAAACATGGAATAAAAGTTGCAAAAATGGGGAAAAAGTATCAAAAAGAAGTTGCAAAAATTGCCAAAAAATAGAAAAAGGGGGTATTTAATGGCAAAAGGTAGTTAAATGGGTGGAAAGTGGAAAAAATGGTGAAAATGGCAAAAAGTTTTCCTTTTTAAGGTTTTCTGGGGAATATTTAAAATGAAGACATAAAAGAGCCACACGTTGAGTATCACTGCCCTAAACTAATGATAACGTATTTACAGAGGAAACAGGACATTTTAAAGTGCAATCAGAGCTTTCTCCTGATATTGTGCTGTTTCAATTGAAATTTTGTCTTTTTGAAGAAAAGGAAAACAATGCGAATTGGATTGTGGGTAATTCCTGAGTGGAGGATACATATGTGATTTCTTGGAAATTCCCTGAAGGACTTTTGAGGATCCTCGACATGGGAACAGTCCTGACAGTCGGTGATGTGGGATCCTTTAAAAACGGCCGTTCCAGGATCCTTCTTTAGCCCCGAGAAACAGGACCAGCCTTTCCTTTTCAGAAATGGCAGAGCCCATGGATTTCCATTTTTTAAAGCAAAGTACAGGACCAAAAGGAGCTCTGACACTCATCTAGATCAGTGTTCTCCACTGGCGGGTCGGGACCCAAAAGTCTGTGGAAAAAAAGAAAATTCACACAAAGTTCCTGAAAATCTTAAAACATGCCTTCTCCCCCTTGGTCTCTATTTTGACACTAGTCAAGGTTTAACTGGAACATTTTTCATGAATTAAGTTTGGAGCGCTTCAGAGACCTGGGTCATGATTTCCCTGCAAGGACTAGATGGTGGATCCTGAGTCTGGATCAGCAGAGAACTGGTGATCTAGATCATCAGGTGTTTCGTTTAAACAATGAAATAATGTAATGTTGGCATTTTACAGAGAAAACAAGAGCAGCCATCTTTGTTGTCAAAATTGCCTAACTTTTCCTCTACCTGAAATCTAAAAACCACAAATGTTATTTTAAACCTTCAGGACCTGGACAGTGAGCTGGAAAATCCTTTCTTCCAGGTTTTCCATGACCTTCAGTCTAAAGGAGAAGAAGTAGAAGTGACACGGTTGTTTTTGTAAAAATAGCCAACTTTATATTCTCAGAGTACTAAGACAGCTTTACAAACAGGATGATATGCACACAGCCTTCCTTCTCATCCAAACGCAGAGCGGTCCAACTGAAGCTCCGGCTCCATCAGAGAGCCGACGTAAAAGAAACAACAACAAAAAAGAAAAAAACACGGACAAACCGAAAAACAACAGAGGAAGCAGGGAAGCACACGCCGACCCCATCACATTCATCACATCAGAGAGCAGAGCCGTCTGATGGCTAACCATCATCATCATCATCATATTTTACATATTAACAGAGGAGGGAGGGGGGGTGATCCACGGAAAAGAATCGATCTTTTCCACTTCATGCAGGTGTAAAAGATGAAAAAATAATAAAGCTTTAATAAGCAAAAAAATGGATGAAACACAAAAATGTTTGTATAAAATAAGATGGGGACAAAAAGGAATCCGAGCACGGTGTGGGGTTAGGGTCCATTCTCATTTACATATAGACATTGATTTGGTCGACGTATAACTGAGTGCCGGGGCCCGTCCTCCGGCCCCTCGTTCTCTTTTCAAACACAGACGGGGGGGCTAATTATCAACAGGAGGTGTCCTGGCTCTCCGTCTCAGAGCCGTTCTTTTCACGCCGTTGTCGCTGCCGCTTCAGTCACACATCTCCTCAGGCAGCTCGTGGGGGTTAAGGATGCCGGGCACCGACATCTGGATCTTGTGTTTCTCCTCCTGGGCTTGGCGTAGCGCCGTCTCTCTCTCCTCCAGGAACAGGTCTGTCGTGTCCTCGCCAGCGAACTCCTGAAGGAAGCAAACAGATAGAGCAGTGTTACTCAACCCCACTCAACCAAAGAGATAAATTGTTGAAAAATACCTATGCAAGAGCCACAATCTAGGTGGTGAAGAGTGGCAAAACAGTTTGAAGTAGCAATAACAATAAGTTAAAGGTGGCAAAAATGGTCAAAAAGCAACAAAAATAGGTAAAACATGGGGAGGAAAGGGGTCAGAAAGAAGCAAAAATGGGTGAGAAGTGACAAAAAATGAGTTACAGGTAGCAAAAAATGGTCCAAAATTGGCAAAAAATGAGTCAAGAGTGACTAAAATGGGCAAAAAGCAGTCAAGAGTGGCAAAATGGGCAAAAAATAAAAAACAAGTAGTATTTAATGGCAAAAGGATGCTTAAATGGGTGAAAAGTGATGAAAAAATGGTGAAAAGGGGCAAAAATGGGATAAAAGTGGCAAAAAGAAGTGGCTAAAATGGGCAAAAACTAGGGAAAATGGTATTTAATGACAAAGGTTAATTAAGTGGGTGAAAATGAGGAGGAAAAAAATGAAAAAGGGCAAAAATGGGATAAAGTGGTGAAAAAAAAGGGTAAAACGTTGCAAAAAATGTGTCAAAAATGGGATGAAGTGGTATTTAATGGCAAAAGATAGCTTATATGGATAAAAAGTGGCAAAAATTGGTGAAAAGGGCAAAAAAGTTTCCCTTTTATAAGGTTTTCTGGGGGAATAATATTTCAAATTAAGACATAAAAGAGCCACACGTTGAGTATCACTGAGGTAGAGGATCAGTAGAGGGTCGTCAGAGCTCCGCCACAGTCTGAGCGGATGTTCCCCACAGAAACAGAGTGGAGCGATTAAACAGACACTACACCTTCTACAGTGTTCATTTTAGCAGCTACTTTAAATTTGGTCTTAGTGTGCAGATTTAAATGTGATTTAGTCTCAGCCTAAGGTTTTATTTTTAGCTCTGATGATTCATGCATTACCCTCTGGTGTCAGTGTTTGTCGAGGTGCATTCCTATCGGGTAAATTAAGTCTAATTATGGGTGCACGATAACTATCGGGCGATAACAGGAAATTATTACGTCATTCTTATCGCAACGTTACAATAACAAAATTAGTCTGACAGTCTCCTGATCAATCACTACTTTCATAGGCGTGTACCTGCCTGCTCTGTTTGGTGTGGTTTCATTCAGTCTGATCGACGTTATGAACAGAAGTTAGCCACAGACCACGGTGGACTTTACATTCTTAACCTATCTCTGATATGACTTATGTCAGTGCATATTTTTAATCTTTATGTCAAACATCAGCTTGCTTTAATTCTGGCTGAAGCAAAAAAAAAAAAACAAAAAAAAACAGACCCCCAAGGAAAACCAGGAGCTGCAGCATGAAAATACACGGTTAATTTTATTTCTAAACCTTCAACAAAACTAAAATGTTGAGCACATAGTGTAGCCCATCCTACTCATACTGCTAGCCAGTTTACATTAGATAACATGGGCTAAAGTGTTGTTTTATTTTTTACATTTTTATACTCTGTAGGACGCCGTCAATGATCAATTAACAAGTGATCCACTCTCCTGGCTGCCCAGTATGCATCAAGGTCTTGTCTTTAACCTGTACGTGTCTTTAGCTGATCAGAGGAAGAGGAAGAGGAAGAGGAACAGAGCGCTAATGATGTCCCTGATGTTCACTCTCAGCTGTTTTTAACCAGCGTGTCTCTCCTGGACGTTTTGTCTTAAAAAGCTTGTCAAACATAAAACCTGTGGTCCACAGTCAAGTTCCAAACCCTCTTTTCCTCAGGACAACCTGGGCTTAAAGAACGTGTGAGCAGCAGTAATGTCACTGGAGTTTAAGAAAAAAAAAAGTTATGGGACTATAAAGACAAAAAAAAGTTCTTGTGCTTTAGGGAATTTGAGTCATTATTTAAAGTGCAGAGACTCTGAGGGACACGTCACGGCCTCTCTGGGTCTCCCTCTCTCTTATAAGTCATTCAGCCTCTCTCCTCCAGTTTCTAAGTCGGTGCACATGCTCTGTTCAGGCAGAACAGCCTGCTTGGTTGTCCGGATGCATTCTGGGATACGAATAGACAAAATGACGGCAGGCTAACCTGCTAGCTGCAGGAACGATTGAAAACTGGATTATAAATGGATAAAAAACATCTAATATCTGAATAACTGGTGTGTATTCAATCTTTAAAGATCCCAGAAAGTTCCAGGCTCTCTTGAACACGTTCTGTAAAAGCTACGGAGGCATGGATAGCATCATTCTGACCCCTTGTCATCTGTTAAAAGTTTGCTGTATATGGGTGCGCAGGTGGTCGAGTGGCTTAAGGTACTACCCATGTACGCCGGCGGCCTGGGTTCGAATCCGGCCTGTGGCCCTTTACCGCATTCTCTTCCTGTTTCCGAGTCTATCCACCATCCTACCTCTATCAAATAAAAATCTTTAAAGAAAAAAGTCTGCTGTATTTGATGCTCTTTCGTACCTTCTTAATTGGGATAATTACAGACAGCTCTCCTCGCTCCGATCAGCTGTTGTAGTCCAACCACTGAATGGTGAGCGACACATTTCATACATAAAATGTGTTAGAGATGAAATATATGGCTAAATGGTACTGGTGTAAGATCAGTCAGCGGTAAAGAGAAGCTGTAGGAGGCAGAGCAGAAGTGCTGAGAGAGCAGAGGCACTCATGAGCGTTTGGATCATAGAGTTTTAGTTAAATCAAGCAGAATAAAGTTAACTTTCAAGATGAGATGAAATCAACTGAAAGAAAAGCACTACAGTGGCCCCCTACGTGTCAAAACTTTGAGGATAATCTCCTATGCACACTATTGTTCCAATCAGATCAAGCTGGTAAAAAAAAAAAAAAAAAAAAAAGCCTAAATCACAGAGGTGCTGATTTGCACAGGATTAGGACTACCTGTGGACTTCTGTCTGCTGAAATATTGTTGGTAATTTACCCTGGAGTTTTTACTCTGCAAATCACAGACACGGCTAAAAAACAGACATCCTGTGATTATCACAAACTAGCAGAGATCCACAGGTATTATTATTCCTGAGTGAATAGGGGAGAAGTCAGTAAAAAAGTCTGCACATTTTAGTCTCTACTTTTAGTCAAGGCATGAATTCTTTTTGATTTAAAATAGATAAAAATACTGACATACCTGCATCTAAACAGCAGAGAAAAAACAAGAAGTCTGAACGTCCAACAGCCCAGCACTCACATTTTAGTCTGGTTTGAGTCTCTTTGATGAAAACCAAACATACTCAAGAGTTTTTATTGTTAAAGGTCTATTTTTAGCTCGTTTGGTCCAGTCTTCCTCACAGAATAAAGAAAGACAATCAGAGTTTTAGTCGATGAACCAAGACCAGCAGAAAGCTCTGTCTGACCCACCAGCTCGTAGAAACGGTGTAAATCATAATGTTTTAATAACTCCACTCATGTCAGTTACAAGGTTCAGTTTTGCTCACCTTGATCTGGACCAGGAAGTCCCTCAGGTGCTCCTTGAAGGCCGGGATGTCCTGATTGAGACTGAACAGACCAGTGACAAACACCTTCACCTGGGCGCTGAGGAGAGAAGAGACAGTCTGAACCACAGGAATCAACCAGAACTTCCTGTTAGGACTGGAGACTTCCCCTAATCATGTTTTAAAATCCACAGTCTGGTGTTTAATGAGTCATAAAGAGCAGCGTTTAAAATGCTGGGAGCAAAAACATGTTTGATGACACGTAGACTGTGTGGAGGAGTCAGTCTGGATTTGGCATCCAGTGCTCTTACAGCGTTGAGGAGTGCATCACTGACCCCCACATTTAGCCCCCCACCCTGGCTTACAGACCCTCTGAAGCCCACTTACTCCTGCAGGTGTGGGAAGGCTGTCTTCAGCAGGTTGGCGATGTACTCCTGGACGTGGGCTTGGTTGTTGGCAGAGTTGGCGGCGTTCAGAGCGACGCTGACCTTCCCCTCCTCCACCAGGTTGAACATGTAGGCCAGGATGGTGGCGTGCATGGTCAGACCTGCAGATCAAAATTAGCTTTAATAACTGGGTTTAAAGACTCGTTTCTGTTCTCAAACATCTTCTCTACCACGGCTGAACGTCACCAGGTGCGTGAGCGTACCTGCAGTGTGGGAGGTGTCAGTGACCACGGAGAAGATGTGCTGCAGGATGTCACAGAAGTACGTCTGATAGAAGCTCTGTGCTGCTGATTCCTCTGCAGACACGTTCTGTAGGAGGGTGTAGAGGATCTGCAGACCTGCGGAGACATGAAAACAAACGTACTATAACAATCTCTGTACATGCTACACTTTCAGCTTTATACTAAGAAACATACTGACCCCCTGCACAGAGATTCAATGTTGGCAGGCCAGTTACAGAACAAAGAAATAAAGAAAATAAATACTAAGATTAAAACATAAAGCCTCAGACTTTGGCTCAGTCCAAACTTAACTCCTTTCCTTCTTAGCCCTACGCTTACGTTTGGGCCCCTTTGGGACTGAGCCGTCATTGGCCCAGCTGTTCTGTATTTGAGCTAACTTTCAGAGGCTGCACTGGTTCAGACCTGTGTCGGCCACGTTCCTCATGGTGTGCTTGAAGGCCCAGATGATAGAGTCCAGGATCAGTTTGAACTGGGCCGGAGCGATGGACAGGAAGGCTGGGAAGCACTGGGAGGTGGCAGCTTGTAGGAGGTAGAAGAAATGAGTTCTGTGCTCGGGGAATTCTTCAAAGTCCTGCAGACGAGGAGACAAAGATGAAGAGTTAAGCCATGTACGGTCTGTGTTTACTCTCCCTGAGGGGTGACAGACTCTGACCGACCTTGTTAATCATGTTCAAAGTGCACTCAAAGACGGCGTCAAAGATCTTGGGGATTTCTCCGGTGATGTGGGCACCAAGCTTGTTGACGATTGTTGCCATGGTGCTGAGGACCTCAGGCTCTCGAGCAGCAGGGACGTTCCTCTGGTAGTCGATGAGCACCGCCTCCAACAGGGGGGGCACAAAGTTCTCTCCCACCTGAACACAGGAGCATGTCGACAGACTTAGTGAGGTTTAGATTAAGTTATAGCAGAAAACTCTCTTAGTAACTCTACATGCTGATAGGAATGGACGGGGGCCAGTTAGCCACCAGCTAAGAGGCTAGCGGTGCCTTTTTAACAGCTTTTCTCCTTTGTTTGGTTCATAACATGCTATTAAAGAAAACACAGATAAACTGTTTATCTCCTGAGTCCCTGCATGGACATATGAAAACATTAAATTTTAATTTCTGAGGTCAGAATGTTTAAGATTAAAGTCCAGAATGTTCAGTGAAGTTAAAGTAATTAGCTTGAAATGTGGGGAGAATTCGCTGAGATTTTTGGGAAATGTGCATGGAAATTATAGGGAATGTTTTTGGATATTTGGGGGAATTTGCTTGGAAATGTTTTGAGTATTTTCATGGAAGCTTTGGGAGAATTTTGCTTTCAATTTTTAGGGGGGTATTTTCATGGGAGTTTGGGGATTTTTTGGGCTGTTTAGGACAATATTTAATTGGAAATATATTAAATAAATATTTTGTGGAATTTGATTAGAATTTGGTGGGGAGGGTCCTTTGACATTTTCTAGAATTTTCCAAAAAATTTGGGAAACATTCATAGCTTTTGTGAATTTGATTTGATTTTTGGGGGGGAATTTGCTCTAAAGTTTAAGGATATTTTCATGGAATTTTGGAAAACCTATTGGGATTTAATGAAGATGGGATTTTTTGGGGGGAGAGGGGTGTCACTTAAAAATTTTAATGGAAATTTCAAGGAATTTGTTTTGATTTTTGGGGAATTTGCTTGCAAATATTCAAGTATTTTCATGGAAGTTTTGGGGGAATTTTAATTTCAATTTTAGGGGGGTATTTTCATCGGAATTTGGGGATTTTTTTGGGACATTAGGGATAATTTTAATTTGGAAGTATTTCATATTTACATGTTGGGGAATTTGATTTGAATTTTGAAAGGGGGGGATTTGAAATTTTCTAGACTTTTCCTAAAAATTTGGGAAATATATTTTGGGAATTTGATTTGAATTTTGGGGGGAATTTGCTCTGAAATTTAAGGATATTTTCATGGAAATTTGGAAAACCTATTGGGATTTAATGAAGATGAGATTGTTTTTGTGGGGGGCCACTTAAAAACTTTCATGGTAATTTCAGGGAATTTATTTGGATTTTGGGGGGAACTTTCCCTCGTTTACACAGGATTTTGGTATTTGCATTTGCGCATTCTAGTTTATTTTAGGGGGAATTACTTTGAAATTCTGGGGAAATTTCTTGAAAATGTTCAGGAATTAACAAGGAATTTTTGGGCTAGTTTTTATTGGAATGTTTAGGCTGTATGATAAAGTTTCACAGAAACATTTGGAGAATATTTTAAGAAGTTTGGGGGAACTTTAACATGTTTCAGGAATTTAACAGAAATTTAAGGTTATTTCTTTGTGTGGATTCTGGAAATTAAATTTTCTGATCAATTCAGAACTCTCAGTGTAAATGTAATTGATGCTTGTGGTCCGTCATTAAAATGCGTCCCCCATCTCTCTCTCAGTGACTGACACCCTTTCAGAAGACCCTCTACACCTGCTCTAAAACTGATCCGGGTCTGGATTCTCTGCAGAAACAGGACCCTCAGGGGATCTGTGGTCTAAACTACTTCCTGTTCAAAGACCAGGCTGAGATTTTAAACTGATCTGCTCCTTCTGATCCCAAAGACGATGGAGGAACTAAAAATACATCCAAACAAAAGCTCAGCTCTCAGGAGGATAAGCATAGAAATGCTCCAGTATATTACTCCCTGTTAATGCGTTTAAATAGGGTAAAGGTCGTCCTATTGCATGTTTTAAGGTTATTATCAGACATTTTAAACGTTCTTCCGGAGTAAATAAAGTTGATCTCACCATCTGAGGGTCATTGGAGCGACTGACCCAGCCGGAGATCAGTTTCAGGGTCTCCCTCTTCACCGTCCTCATACTCCTGATCAAAGGTTGTTTGGTCACCATCTCACCTGCAAGAATCCAAAAACAAACAGAAATCCAGAGGTCATTAAAGGTCATCAGTAATCCCTTTTTAGATTCCTAATATCTAGACCCAGCAGTGTGAAGTAGCAGCGGTGTTTGATCAGTGATGTTTTGTTTAATATTCTCTTTTTCAGCTCCATATTTGTCTCCAGTAGCTCCTGATGAAAACGTCTGGACCTCTGGCTGCTAAATGCTCTGATTTGTTTCCTGGCTGATATGAAAATTATTGTTTTCACTGAGGAGTGTTATTGTTTAGCCTCTAACCCTGATTTCAAACCATCCTCAAATGTGGCTGGGACAGAATCTGCATTAAGAAAAACAAACAAAACTCCATGTGAAACTATTATCACTAATTTTAATCTTCCTTCAGTAATTCTCTCAGGTCTAAATGGGATGAAACAGATCTAATTCAAGACTCAGATCTTTCTCAAATTGTCTGATGAAGAGGAGTGAGCCTTGGAGTTCAAACTCTGACAGACGCTTAAACACGGAAGGCGTCATGGCAAGTTCTCTGTCCCCCTTTAAATCTTGATTTAAAACATCAAAACAGTCCTTTAAAGACTCAGTAACTACCTCATAACTCTTGTTTTAAGAGGGGATAACAGTTACTCTGTTTTTACAAACAGTTATCCCACAAATACACTCGAATTAATGATGAAGGTCTAACCGTTGGTCTGGACAGCTGAGGAGATGTTTTCACTCAGGCACTTGTAGACGTTGAGCATGTCCAGGTAGATCCGTCCGAGCTGCACCACAAAAGGATGGCCGACAGCTTTGCAGGCTCTGACGTTGGTCTTCAGGATGCTCCCTAGCTGACGAACCGTCTCTGCGTCCTTCAGGATGTCCACGTTCTGCAGCACAAAGTCCACGAGTTAGAAAAGAAGCAGGTTCAACTAAAGCAGGCTTAAAGATGGAAGTATCAGAGATCAGTCCTCACCTTGGTGGCCTGCTGGATGATGCTGTCCCACACCTGGTTTGGCAGCAGCATGTACTTCTCTATGAGGAGCTCTTGGACCGCCTGGTCCGTCTGAGCTCCGATCATGTAGCCAACAGCCTCGTAAAACGTGTGGACCTGCAGAGACCAGAGTTTTATTCACACCTTCACTGGGCACTCATAAGGCCATGTTTACATGTCGATTTTAGATGCTACAGCTTTTTCATGTTCTTTGCGACTGCCTCAGTTCTGTGGAGTCCAGAGAAAACATTTCATAAAACTTTAACATCTAACTCATCAGTGAGCCGAGACAGAAACGGACCTGCTGTGGCTGCAGGTCACAGATGATGGTGTTGATGTTGTTGAGGATCTCATCGATGAAGGGCATCACCTCGCCAACCTGAACCTGGACAAAATGACGGCGGCACTTCTGGGCGATCTTGATGAAGGTGTCACACGCCATGTCCTGGACTCCATCATGAGTCTCTGATGAGGAAGAACACAAAAGATCACATTCAGTAACAGAGAATAGGTGGTCTAAATATGACGCCCACCGGTTTGAGACGAGACTTAAATTTCGTTTGTCTCTCTGAATGGTCCACCCCAAACATTTTAAACACCTGGATAAAGATCCAGGTGATCTGATCTGTGTGGTTTTCTCACCGTGCATGAACTCAAACAGCTTGTTGACGACGGTCTTCAGAAACTTCCAGTGAGCTCGGAGGAAGCGAGGATACTGGCCCACGATGTACATGATGTTTGAGGCTATGATGGCCTTGTTGTCCTTCCCTCTTTTCTGCTCACACAGGCCCAGCAGGTCCTGAAAGGAGAACAAATGTACTTATTCTGTTACCTCCATGCAGGCCGGTACTGTTTAAATGTTCTAGTATGGTTCTGTGTCCCACCTTAATGACGGTGACCAGGAACCTCTTCTCGTCCTCCTCGTGCATCGCCCCGCTGATGGAGCCGATGGCCCAGCAGAGCATGTTCAGGTTCCTCCATGACCACTCGGTGCCGTTCACCTGGTTGTGGAGCTTCTCCGTCATGATGCGTTCAGTGTCAGCGTAGTCCAAATGGGTCAGATACACTGCAGACAGACGCAGACAGGTTCATTTGAAATGTTAGTGAATATTTTTACACTCCACCAGTCAGCTTAATTCCATCTCTAGCCTGTTTTATTTGCCATCCATTCACTGTGTCAAAAAAAAGAATTCTTCTTTAAAGGTCGACTGTAGCAGCAGCTTATCAAACACCCAGGATAAAACTCCTCATCTTTGTTTATATGACCTACAACACATGCAAATCTAATGAAAAACAACAGAAATGTTTAAGGAGGCATCAATAAAGAAACCTGGTTGGATTAATACACCCCCACAAAAACACATGCACATCTGTGGACTCACCCAGCGTCTCCCTCATGTTTTTATAAAGGTTGATGGCATCTGTGTCCTTCATGAACTCTCTGACCACCTCGCCCTGGTCGTTCTCCACCACCAGAACCTCCTCTGGTTTGGCCATCCGACTCACCATCAGCAGACGCACCTAAGAGAAGAAGAGGATGGTGGATTAGTCCTCATCAGCCTCTTCCTGAGACAACTACCCAAAAGACAAACCGATCGGCACTCGTCAAACCAAGCCAACTACCCAACCTTGATCATCTGAAGTAGGGGCGTACAGATGTCACGGTTCTATACGAGCAACGAAAAGGTCCCTTATGCAAAATTCTCACCGTCTTTGCACAACGAGTCTGTCATCACAAGAGATGTCCCCATTACTGAGGTGTTGGGTATCAGCCAATACCAAGTCCTGATCCGATACCAGTGAGAACTTTCTGGACCAGTGATACTCAACGTGTGGCTCTTCCGTGATGATTTGTGGCTCTTTTATGTCTTCATTTGAAATATTATTTCCCCAGAAAACCTTAAAAAGGGAAGCTCTGACCTCAGAAATGATCTATTGCTAGTCACATCAATGAGTTTGTTTCCTACACTTGTAAAGTTGGCTTTATAGTCAACTTTAAGTTTTTGTCTGTATATTTCCATTGCCTTTATTTGCAATTTTTTGCTTTTTTTCATTTTTTTTTGCCATTTTTAATCAGTTTTTATGGCTACAAGCCCATTTTTGCCACTTGTTTATGCCGCATTGTGCCCATTCATTTCCACTTTTTCCTGCTTTTTGCTATGTGCAATTTTTTTTACCCCTTTTTGTTTTTTTTTGCCACTTTTGCCAGTTTAAGCTGCTTTTTACCATTGACTGCCTCTTTATTCACGTTTTTGCCTCTCTTTGATGCTTTTTGCCCGTTTTAGTCTCTTTTCAATCATTTTTGCCATGTTTTTGCCGTTTTTTGACCATTTTTGCCACCTAACCCATTTTTTTGTCCTTTCTCACCAGTTTTTGCCACTTTCAGCAGCTCTGTGACCCTGAAGTTGTTTTTCTGCTGATTATTGAGTTTTACTGCTAAATATTACAATAACAATAATACAGGGGGCTGCTTTACAGGCTCTCTCTCTCTATTATGCTCTATTCAGGCAGCTCATGTGATTACAGTACAGCCTGCCATTGACTAACAGACCCTCACAAACAGTAAACAATATGACTGTTAGCATTCACACTAGCTTTAATAAATGATCATCATTGGATTAAAATTGATAAAAAAGACGTTCAGTATCAGGTTTACTGGTGTGGATTTAATCATTAAAGTTCCCAAAGGTCACATGAGTTCGAGGCTCTCTGAAAATGCTGCTGTAAGGATTCAAAGGCATCAATGAGACAGCACAACGGCTAGCTTCAGGAGGAAAAACAAGTGAGAGGCAATGATTTATGGTTCAAAAGTTATTTCACTTTTGATAAACTGAGTCACTTCCTGTCGTAAACGACGGCGCCGGTCTGGAAGACGTTTTAACGATCACATTCAGAGAAAAACTGTCACACATCCTCCAGTCTTTGCTGCTGCAGTGGCTCCTTTGGTTCTTCTTCTCTGCTCTAAAAACTGTAGCCCATGCATGCAATGCTTTCCAGCAGTGAAGAAGAATTGATTTCCAGTTTATAGCACTAACATGTAGCATGGCTAACTAAATAAAAATATAAAGTTGAACCAAACGGTATCGGATCGCTGCATAGACTCATGTTCTCGCTGATATTAATAGCTGCGTCGTGCACTCAGACCGTGAGGTGTGTGACCGTCCTACCTGTGAGAGCACTGGCAGGTAGAGGTGTCTGCGTGGGGGGACGTCTGACAGCAGAGGGGTGCTGGAGGTGGAGAAGGGACTCTCCCTGTAGAGCTCTGCTGCCAGGTGGTTCCAGTACTCCAGACAGATCTTAAAGATCTCCGTCTCCTCCACCTCTGACACCAGCAGCATGTAGTGCAGAGCCTGCAGAGGAAATTAAATAACAGGGTTTCATTTCTAGTCTACATATGAGGACCGAGCATGTAGTAAAACATTACAAAACTCTTCTCTAAGATCATTTGATAAGGTTCATGCACCCATCCGGCTGCATCATGAGCATTCCTGGAAATATACTCGCCTCTACACGATGCTTTAATAGATGGCAGTTTTTGTACCAGTTCCTGCTCCTGCAGCTACGTTTCCTGCTTGTTTGCATTGAAAAAAACATGGCAGCTACACCAAGCATATTCCACTGGAGTTGTACCTCCATTCTCCTCCAAACCTGGACGAAACTACCCTGGTGTTATAGTATAACAGGTGACCGTGTTAACTGGTGGCATTAAGGCAAATGCATTCAAAGATGAAAAAGCAGCCAATGCAACACGCTCAGTCAATGTCACCATCATTGATATTTGGACCCACATTTCTTAAAACTACTACTAAATACACGTGTGTTAGTCCTAGTGGTCTCAGGGTTTATCTTCTCTTAAACTGTGTGATTTCCAG
Organism: Cheilinus undulatus; assembly: GCF_018320785.1. NCBI lineage: Eukaryota > Metazoa > Chordata > Actinopteri > Labriformes > Labridae > Cheilinus > Cheilinus undulatus. Next base: position 54,503,156 of record NC_054868.1, on the reverse strand, counting down.
TGGGGAACTCTGGTTTTAGTTGATTTCTGGTCGATGTTTTCTGTTTCTAAAACTCATCTTGAATAAGCTTCTGCACAGAGTCCCCGTCTTTGTCCTCCTCCAGCTTAAACATCTCCTTTAAGCTATAATTTCTGAATGAACTGTTTATAAAGTGGACTAACAACTGCTATAATCCATCCTCTCATCAAGCCTGAAGCAGAGGAGGAAATGACTCAAAGGAATGCCTGAGAATTAAAAATGTATTTACACAAGCTGACAGGCTATTTTTATAAGAGAAGGGCTGCGGTTACCTCCATGAGCGTCTCCCTCAGGTTGGGTCTCTTCTCGATAAGTTGGCCATGCTCTTTAAGGAACGTGCAGAGGAACAGGCTCAGGTTCTGGATGAAGTTCTGCTCGTCGTCCTTCCCGTTGGCGTAGGCTAGTCTGATGTTGGTGTTCAAAGGCAGCATCTGAGCAGACGAAACATCACAATCAGGACTGTTTATTTATTCCTAGGCTTTGTTTAAGGTTTAGTCTGAGAGACCTGAGCCATGAGACCACCCAGGATCAACATTCATCTACATCAAAGAAACCACACAGACCCCGTATGATCCTGTACATGCGTGACCTGAAATAAACCAGTCTCCTGCTGTTTAGATAGTCTACTCTGATTAGATGCTGGTGCATGCAAGTCATAATAATGTCACTTTAAACTTGGTGGCCTCCTGGTGAGTTTATAAACTCAAATTACTCAAAAATGCAGATATCTAGTGAGTTTTTTAGTTCAATATACATACAAGAAATACAAATATCTATCCAACAAGATGAACTTGTCTGATCATGCAGGGTTCCTTTAAAAGTGTTCATTTTCTGCACCTGTACTCGAGGCGCTTTCAGAGGAAAAGTCAGAAAGAGAGGAAAAACAGAAAAGATCTTAGGACCCTCATGCGTTCAGAGCTCTTCAGATGGGTTTTAGAAAAAATGTTTTTAATGATCACAGAGTTTCTGAAGGTTAAATCGTCACCTTGACTCTCCATAGTGAAAAAGCCTGTCCTCTCTACAGCATACCTGTTTGAGCTGGCACATGGTGAGGGTAAACAGGTTGACAAACTGCTCCTCGTACTGGTTGACGCTCACTCCGGCAATTTCTGTCAAACACTTCAGCGTCACGTTACGGAACATGGGAACGTTCAAGAACTAGAAGACACAAAGAGGACAAATTCAGAAGCTTATATTAGCAGGTCTTAGTGTCCTAAACATTTAAAATCTGAGGAATAAATGGGCCTTGTTTATTTTGTTTTTCTGGGGATTCATTATATCCTATAGAAGATCTGTAAACTTTATCCTTTTTAGTCTTTTTTTAAAGAAGGTATTTAAATGTCAGGGCTGATTTTAAAGACATGTTATTACATATTCTGTCCAGCAGAGGGCGCTCCATCCTACTTCTCTCCAGTTAAAATCAGCACTATCTGCAGCACAGCCAAGCTGAGACACCAGGGGTGAACTAGAATGACTGGTGTGTTCTGTGCTAAGAGGCCTGAGTTCTGTGATAACTTTAGATCAGCTAAAGGTGAAAGGTCATTCTGATTCAGTCTGAAGTTTAAAAACTGTGGTGAAAGTTTTACACGTACTGGATGATGATAAGCCGGTTTACCTTGTAGACCAGAGTGCTGATGAGCTTGGTCTCAAAGATGTAGCCTAAAGGAATCCAATTTAAGAAGCGGAGGAGAGTCTCCAAAGTGGCATGAACCAGCGGGGCATTCTGGGAATTTTCCTGAGCATTAGAAAGAAAGTAAATTACTGTGAGAATAACTGGTATTTAAAATCAGTGATAAATGGAATTTTAAAAACGGTCTTACCATCACAAACTGGCACAGCTGGAATATTTGGGAGAACTCGTTGCACATGCTGAAAAAAATGAAGAAGAACAAAGATGATAGGAGTCATGTCACAGCTGGTGGAAGTATGAAATATATCCAGGAGAATTCAACACTGATCTGCTGTTGACATGAAAGATGGTTTGGGGTATTCAGATAGAAAATGACAGCACTTTATTCCATGTGTCCTCCTCTTATTCCAACAACAGCTGGCTCTCTTGGTAACCATGCATGTTCATAAGAATGAACAGGAGCCAATTAGCCATGAGCTATTAGACAAGTGATGCCTCTTTAACAGCTTTTCTCCCTCATGTTCTCATAAACATGCTTCCTTTCAAACACATACAGATATACAGTTAAGACCAATGTTACTCTACGTGTGGCTCTTTTATCTATTAATTAGAAATATTATTCCCCCAGAAAACCTTAGAAAAGGAACGTTGACCTCAGAAATTATCCTTTGCCGAGTCACATTAATCAGTTTGTTTACCAGGCTTGTACAGTAGACTTTATTTGGCCACTTTTAATCAATTTTTGCTGCTTTTAGCCCAGTTTTGCCACTTTTGTCCTGCTTCTTGCTATTTTCTCTCAGTTTTTTTGCCATTTTCTGCAACTTTTCACCCATAAAAGGTGCCTTTTGCCATTAAATGCCATGTTTTTTCCAAGTTTTGCTACCTTTACACAGATTTTTGCCTATTTTTGCCATCTTTATGTTGTTTTCTTGCCAGTTTAAGTCATTTTTACTTGTTTTTTTGCTACATTTTGCCGCCTTTGACCATTTTTGCCCCCGTGACTCATTTATTTTTGTCACTTCTCCCCCATTTTTGCCAGTTTCTGCCCGTTTTTCCTACCTTTTCACCCCTTTTCACCCATTTATGCTGCTTCCAGATAATTTTAGCCACTTCTTTTTGCCACTTTTGTCCTAATTTTTGCTACTTTCCACCTTTTTGGCCATTTTCTGCAACTTTTCGCCCATACAAGCTGCCATTTGCCATTAAATGCTACGTTTTTTTTCAATTTTTGCCACCTTTTTACAGCTTTTTGCCCATTTTTGCCACCTTAATGCTGCTTTTAGCCTGTTTTAGTTACTTTTCCTCCCCATTTTGCCACCTTTTCTTATTTTTACTGCCAGTTTAACCTTTTGTGCCACTTTTCACCACATAGATTGTCGCTCTTGTAAAGGTATTTTTCAACTACTTGGCTCTCTGGTTGAGTAACAGTGGTTTAGACAATAAACCTAGTAGTACTGGGGGGTAGACTGACCTGCATGAAAAAGGCAAGGATGGAATGTTTTATAAGCGTTAAAGGATGAACTCATTCTAAAGTCTATTGAATGATTTAAAGGATGACATCATCAAAGAGGACAGAATGTTGGTGAAGCTGTGGATGTTGGGGGCCTATTCCCCAAATAGTAGATCACAGACGGCAACCACCCACTTTTCCAAAAGTACTGTAAACACAAGGGAAACCCTGTTGGTACATATGCACTCTAATAATGACATTAAAATGACAACTCAGTTCAAGGAATCAAGTTACAAGTAGGGCCAGGCAATTAATCGCAAATTAGATTAACTTGCAATATGGACTGCTGCAATTTTCAAATCACAGAAGGTGCTATTTTTCTTTAACCTGAAACTTGCACAAAAATACCAATTTAAAACTTTTTTCCCAGCAGAGATCTTATGCATTACATATCATGCAACCATTCAAGTGACATTTCTTAAGAATAGTCTACAATAGTTCTTACTCTCTTCATTTTTGTAGGTTTTTCTTATTGAATATGAGAATGAAATAAAAATGATCACTCCCTTCAATACAAGGGTTCATGTCTGATTTGCAATACCAGTCAAAATCACCACAATTAGATATTTTTTTCAAACATGTTTAGCCTTTTCAACTAATATTGTGTTGGTTAGAATATAGAATGATTAATTGCTTGTGTTTGTTGGAAAATACATAAGATGAGGAACTTCAGGAATAACTGCATATCGAATCGCAATAGTGGGGAAAAAAAAAATTACAGATTATTTTCCCAAATGGTTCAGCCCTAGTTACAAGGGATGTATGGTTCATGTATGAGCTAGTTCTAGCTGGTATAAAGCCAAAATGGTACCAAACAAAGAGCCATTTGGGAGCTAAAAGATCAGCCTTTGGTACTAAGCTGAGTTAATCCAGGTTTCTTAAAGGAGCTGCAATTCAAATCAACCTGAGAAAGGCTGGATGGACATAAACAGAGCCACGCTTTTAGTTTACAGCAGATCATGACGGGGCGGTCTTTACTGTGAGCCAGTATGCAGTCTGAGCTATCAGGTATCACGCTGTTTCCAGTTCACACTGAGGTACGTCCAAACCATTAAAGACCACATGTTGGGATCAGATATTAATCCCTGTTAAAGGATCTGATTCCATGGCATGAAATGCTACAAGAACAAGTTCTCTTTAGGTCAAATCGTCGCATATTTAAATGATGTAGGAGAGCAACAAGGCTCATGTTTAGTTTTATTGGGATGACAGCTCTGGAAAATGTGCCTGGTATTTTATTCTTAATTCTGTTCTGCAGCACCAACTCGCTCTTATTTCAGTTCTTGTTTGTTGGATATAAAGTAAAAAAAAGGCTTACCTGTCTTTGAGGTGCTTTGCTTTGACCTGGGTCATCTGTCCACTGGAGAAGTCGAAGACCTCCTCACTGAGCAGTTTGAGGATGATCATGTTGTTCTGGCAGAGGCTCTCGCTTGTCCGACTCGCTCCTACGATGTCGCTGATGAAAGTGGGCCAGTGTTTGGGCCACTCCTGCTTCAGGATCTGGAACGATACAGAGTCAGAGACGGCGTGATCCACCGGCCTCATCAAATCCTGTAACTGTTTCAATAAAACAATGCTGAATCTGATTTACCTGTACGAGGATCATGTTGAGCTTGGAAATGTACACTCCCTCTTTCTGCAGATGAACATGGAAAAAGAGAGGTAAGTCTCACAAAGTTTATTTACAGGGCTCTGAATCACAAGCAGGAATAACTCACCTCCATGTTTGTAGGATCAGACGAAGTCTTAATGATCAGACCAACAACATATTTCTTGATGCCTGAAAATTGATGAAAGCGTTAAAATAAAACAAGCAGCCCATTTCAGACCAAAAGAATCATAAAAAGCTGTACATGTGAACCAACCTTCACACTGATTCCTAGGGAGAATCTTCCAGCGTGTTTTGATGACTGTCTCCAGGATCTGAAGAGCGTAATACTGAGAGAGGAAGAGGACGCATTAGAGAGCTTAAAACAGTGCAGATGCATTCATTCAGTAATCAGTTATGTCATACAGAGCTGTGAATGATCGCCCTTCCTGGTTTCTTTTTTTCATATTTGTCAAACTTAAATGTTCTAGATCATCAAACTAACATTAATATCAATCAGAGATAACCTGAGTAACTACTAAAGTCAGAGTTTAAATGATGATTTCATTACTCAGGGTAAATCCATCCAAACCTACCTGGTCCTCTGTGAAACAGTCATCCCTCCCTAACCCTAATAACTGGATGTTCCATCCTTGGTTTCTGTGATAACTATCAGTGAGTCTTTCCCATCACTGTGGAGGAATGTTGTCCCACTCTTCTCTGCAGAATAGTTTTAACTCAGCCTCACTGGAGGGTTTTACAGCATGAACTGCCAGTTTAAGGTCATGCCACAGCATCTCAGTCTGATCTAAGTCTAGACTTTGACCAGACCACTCCAGAACCTTCATCTAGTATTTAGTCCATTCAGAGGTGGACTTGCTGGTGTGTTTGGGATCATTGTCCTGCTCCAGAACCAAAGTGGTCTTGATCTTGAGGTCCTGAACTGATGGTCGGACATTCTCCTTCAGGATTTTCTGCTAGAGAGCAGAATTCATGGTTCTAGTGGTCCAGACCATCACACTGCCACCACCACGTTTGACTGTTGGTCTGATGTTCTTCTGATGAAATGCTGGGTTAGTTTGACTCCAGATGGAACGAGATGCACACCTTCCAGACAGTTCCTCTTCTGAGTGGTCAGTCCTCAGAATATTTTCCCAGAAGTCTTGGGGATCATCAGGATGTTTTTAGTCAAATCTGAGATGAGTCTCTGTGTTCTTTTTGATCAGCAGTGGTTTTTGCCTTGGAACTCTCCCATGATGCCATTGTTGCCCAGTCTCTTTCTGATTGTTGAATCATGAACTCTGACCTTAACTGAGTCAGTGAGGCCCTGCAGGTCTTCAGATGTGGTTCTGGGTTCTTTTGGGACCTCCTGGATGAGTCGTCCATGTCCTCTTGGAGTCATGTTGGTAGGCTGACCTCTCCTGGGAAGGTTCGCCACTGTAATGTCTCTGTAACCTTTTCAGACTGATAGATGTCAGTGACTTTGTTTCTCATCTGTTCTTGAATTTCTTTAGATGGCTCCATGATGTGTTGGAGATCTTTTAGCCTACTTCACTGTCAGACTGGTTCTAGTTAAGGGATTCATTCATCCAGCAGGTCTGGCAGTAATCAGGTCTGGGTGTGGAGAGTCAAACTGAACTCAGCTTTAAAAAAAATGTGGTTAATCAGTTAATTTAGGATTTAACAAGGGGGGGCCAATGACTTTCTCACAAAGGGCCAGGTAGGTGTGGATGAAATAGAATCACCATTTAAAAACAAACTTTTGTGTTTACTCAGGTTATTGTTGTCTAATATCAAAATTAGTTTGACGATCTGAAACATTTAATGGTGATATGTATGCAAAAAATAAGAAATCAGGAAGGGACCAAATATTTTTTCAGAGTTGTAGATGTGCTGCAGCGCTCACACACTGAACATGACTAATTCTGCAGGCCAGCTCTGATTTAATCACAGTAAACTTCCATTATCTGGAGGAAAATCCTGTAAATACAGAGACTCTAGACCGCAGTGAGAGCTCAGACCTCACTGCCTTAAAAGCCTCCGTCTGATGTGGATAAACATCAGCTCACATTATTAAACGGACGCTGAGACATGCCACCGAGCATCTGATTTAAATTCTGATCTTTTTCCTGCTACAACACCAGCATGAGTCAGGTTGGTACCTACTTTAGTTTTCATGTTCTGGGAGAACTCCAGGATGGTGTCGACCCTCGTCCAGGCATCTGGATGGTCCTTCAGGTTGGTGAGAACTTCTTGGGCCACTCGTTGCTGCAAAAGAGAAAAAGCACTCCAGTTATAGGACTTTAATCTTTGAGTTTTAGGCATTAACATCAGGCTTTTTTCCTTTATTAACATCTCATATTAAGTCAGAAGCCAACCAATCAACTGCACCGAGAGGCTTAGCAACCAATCATGTCTCACTTGCTCTTTATCCCATGTTTGGTCCTTACTATGCAGACGTTTTTGTTCGTCTTGCATGAGTTCTCTGTCGGTCTACGGATGGATTTTAGCAACTCAGTAAATCTGGTAAGACCATGTTTTCATTTACTGTGTATGAATAATGGATATGATTGCACACCATCCCTTAATAAATGATTAACTGAACAAAAAGTCTTCATTTTCAGGAAGCACCAATGCATAAGAAGATCATCAGTATTGGGCAGTTTCAGATTTATTTCGTGTCAGCATCAGCTGAGAGACTGAGAAATAGGCTTAACACTTAAGAAAAAGTTGAAAATCTGTGGATTTTCAGAAAACTAAGGTTTTACAAGACTGTTTTCAGACAATACATAGGTTTTAGTATTTTTAAGACAGCATTAGGTCTACTACACAAAGATCCCCAAATCATTTCTGTCAACACAACACATGACAGAAAGAAAGATCTCTTCCTTTTAAGTTAAAATGGCCTTCCCTTAAACCCTACCATGTGCAAGTCCACCAGGACATATTCTTACATTTTGACATACCGTAGTGCAATTTTTGGGAGTATTTTTTTTGCTTTACATTTATATAACCCTTATATCCCAAGTTTTAATAACATGTATTGATTTATGTCTTAACTACTACAATAAATGGCTTACACGTGCAATAAACCTAAAAAATGTAGAAAATTGTTTTTGTGTTTTTCTCATATATTTCAAAATACAGAAACTGCACAGCTGTATCCCTCCAATTTGTAAATGTGAAAAAAGTTGCAAAATATCTTTTGGAACCAAAGGAAATTTATTTGGAGTCTGTTCATAACTTGCTTTTTGAGATATAGTTAATTTTGTAACCTGTAAAAAACCGAGCCAGATGAGTTGTTGGACTCTTCATCTGATGCTGTATTTAGTTCGAAAGCTTCACGCCAGCAGTAAAACCGTTTGGAGCGACCAGGTTTTTGCGAATCCATAACTACATATGTGTGGAACTGTGTCAAAGGTGTGTGATGGATGTCTGGTGTGTGTTTTTGTAACAAAGTAGGGGTGAAATGAGAGCGAGGCAGAGTATGTGTGCAGGGTAAATTCTTCGGTGTATTCCGCGGAAAAAACTACAACTCCAAGGAAAACTGCCATTTCCTGTTGTTGAGTGGGGCGCTATCGGGTAGGGACACATAAGAACCATGTGACCTGTCATGCCCACAACGTGACGATGTTTATTTCGACATAGAAGTGCTGCAAATACCCGTAGCCTTGTTTATAAAGATTTTTTTATGTGTGCTTTATTGTGTATTTTTACAAACCCATCACTGCAACAAAAAAGCGCTCTGAAACATGATGAATGTGTGAAATGTTAGTGTAACTCCCCAGATTTTATATGCAAAAAGAATGATCAATCAATCCATCTTATCCAGTTTCAAACCGCCAATCAAAAATGAATATGCTAATCGCAGCACCGGCGCTACGCTGGGTTCTATGTGGATAAATCTTTCTTGATGTCAGCTGGCAGCTCTTATGATATTTGTACATAATCTGTAGAACACTCAAACCATGAGGAGCTCAACGGCGACACTTGAGGTGGACGCCCACAGTGAAAAAGAGCCACACTAACCTGGGATCCTATGTCGTGGTACATGGAGTTGACAACATTGTCCAACAGGTTGATGTCAAGTTTCTGACTGAAGTCCAGCAGCTGTCTGGCTGGGTGATCGGCCAACATCGTCATTTCTGCTGGCATAGAGCTTCTGAGGGGAGGGGGAGAGAAATTATTTATACATCAGCCATGGCAGCATGGATATGCTTTAAAAAACAAACAATGTGCAGCCACATATCAGAGTTTAGTCTGTCATACTTATTCAGAATTCCAAAATCAAAGTCAGAAGTCTGCCTTTTTTTCTCAGTAGCCCTCATCCTCTTCAATTTTGTATTTAAATTCTTAGTATTATTCCTGACATGATTTTTATTTTAAGTGTTTGAGAAAAGCTGAATCTTAATTGCGCATGCATAACATAAACAGCTCTGTTTAATACAGCTGGACATTTACAGGTGCATCTCAAAAAATGAGAATATCACAAAAAAGTTAAATATTTTCTGTCACTCTTTTCTGAAAGTGAAACCCATATATTATATAGACTCATTACACATAAAGTGAAATATTTCAAGCCTTTTTTTTCTTGAAATGTTGATGATTATGGCTTACAGATAATGAAAACCCAAAATTCAGTGTCTCAAAAAATTAGAATATTACATAAGATCAATTAAAAAAAAGGAGTCCTCCAGACTCTGGGACCTAGAAGAGTGGAGAGGATCAGAATCCACGTTGCTTGAAGTCCAGTGTGAAGTTTCCACAGTCAGTGATGATTTGGGCTGCCATGGCATCTGCTGGTGTTGGTCCACTGTGTTTTCTGAAGTCCACAGTCAACGCAGCCATCTACCAGGACATTTTAGAGACCTTCATGGTTCCTTCTGCTGACAAGCACCATGGAGATGCTGATTTCATTTTCCAGCAGGACTTGGCACCTGCCCACACTGCCAGAGGTACCAAAAGCTGCTTCAATGACCATGGTGTTACTGTACTTGATTCTGACCTGAACCCCATAGAGAATCTATGGAAGATGAAAGACACCAGACCCAACAATGCAGATGACCTGAAGGCCGCTATCAAAGCAACCTGGGCTTCCATTACACCTGAGCAGTGCCACAGGCTGATCGCCTCCATGCCACGCCGCATTGATGCAGTAATTCATGCAAAAGGAGGCCCAACCAAGTATTGAGGGCATAGAAATGAACATACTTTTCAGAAGCCTGACATTTCTGTTTAAAATATCCTTTTTTTTTATTGATCTTATGTAATATTCTGATTTTTTGAGACACTGAATTTTGGGTTTTCATTATCTGTAAGCCATAATCATCAACATCTCAAGAAAAAAAGGCTTGAAATATTTCACTATGTGTAATGAGTTTATATAATATATGGGTGTCACTCTCGGAAAAGAGTGACAGAAAACATTGAACTTTCTTGTGATTTTCTCATTTCTTGAGATGCACCTGTAAATGTCCAGCTGCATTAAACAGAGCTGTCAGTGCAACTGCAGATATTATACATGTAAAAGTGAATGTAAAGCGCACAGAAGTTTTAGTATCAGATTAAGTACCATGAGCTATCAGCATAATAGAAAGAACCATGGTAAAACACGCTTGTCAATGCAGAATATGCAAACATAGCACAAACGTTTCATTTTATTTAAATCATGCCCTTAAATAACAAACAACAAGCAGAACTACGCCCCCTGCTGGTCAGATCAGAGCTGAATTACCCTAAATCAGACTGTTAGCTCTGAACCCGTCCACGGAGAGTAGTTTAATGTCCAAACATTTACTGAAACCAGTTCTTAGAGTGAGTGAAGGTGACATATTTACAGACATGTATACCTCCACTAACCGTTAGCCCACCACAATGATAAAAAACGCATTACTCTCCACGCTAACGGATGCTAACGTTAGCCTCGCTGGGTGAGTTCCGTTACCGTTGCTCAGTTTAACTTACCTGGTGCGTTCGTCCACTCGTCGGTAACAGGTAAAGGTCAGCTCCTGGTTAGAGCTTTAGAACAGGGATTTCAATCTCCTAGACGCGTTCACAGCAGCAGAGCAGTGTTATCTCATGGCACACGGTAAAACTGCTGCTAGCCGCTGGGAGCTAAAGGCTAATGTTAGCTTCAGTCTGACACTCAAACACGGTTCCGTTTATAACTGATCGATTCTTATTTATGATAAGCTGCCCGAAGCTTTAAACAGCCTGTTGTTTCCTGCCTCAGCCCAGTTTTAAATCTGTCTCTAGCTATCAGTGATCACAGCCGACTCCCACCACACTAGCAGCAGGTTAGCATGCTAATAGAAAGTCAATGCTGGTTCTAATGTAAGCTAAGCTAACAGCACAGCCTCACGGAGTCACTTTAAGGCGCTATCCCGGCTCATAATAACGGAGTCAAAGTCTCGTTTTTATTTCTGGTTCTATTCGGATTCACTGGTGGAGAGCAGAGATGTTTTAGTGCGTGCAAGTGTGCTCTTCCTCTAAGCTCATGCTTCCAACCACGGACCGGTTGAAACCGGTTGAGACCGGGATATTCATTCTCGGTGTTTCGGCCCGTCGCGCGCCGCGTAAAATTTGGACTATGTACCCGCCCACTGAGAGTCTGATTCGGTGTATTGGCGCTGACGTCATCTAGCGTCATAGGCTGTGCCATAGGCTGGGTACAGCTGTCAATCTGTCTCATCTCCCTCCCTCTGGTTATGTGGAGCAGTGGTTGTCAAACTCTTAACCCAAGGCAATGTTAATTTCATCAACTAAAATAGTTTTCAAAACATTTTTTCTATGAGAAAGACTAGAGGAAGACTAGCTTTGGTGATAAGACTCTGATGAAAAATCAGTTTAGTTGTTGTCAAGCTGCCCTAAATTAACAGCATTGGTAATTACTAAAATCATTTTTCATGTTTCTGCAATGGTTAATACACCAATATGTAGAAGCTCTTTAACCCAAATGATATTTTTAATGCTAAAATAGAATTATTATTGTTATCCATGAATTTTCAAATTTACTGATTAACAAAAAACCTGAAAAAAATAGTAAAGCACATTATTGTTTCTTGATTAATGTGTCAAATTATAGTTATTTACTGTCATTCCTGAACAGAAAAATGAGTTTTAGTGCTTGAATGTTATGCTTGATTCATTTCTGACTTCTCAGAGAAGACCAGTGAGCCGGCTCAAATTTGGGTATAAAAAGGTGAATTCAGTTTGAAATTCCTCATTCCTGTTCAAAATGGTAAAACGTGGAGAGCTGACTGAAAATGAAAGAGTCCGTATTAAAGCACTTCATGATGCTGGATGGTCTCTGAGACAAATATGACAGCTGGTCTAATACATTTGTTAAGCACTGTATGTGTGCACACCTTTCACATGAAAGAAATTATACCATTGCTTTCTTTGTTACAGGGTTAAAAACTCAAACATTTCTGAACCAGTATATACAAACCTTTATGAGAGCATCATGCTTACATGAGGAGCTCAAGAGATGCTGCAGAAAACATGAGAATAAATTACATCTCCTGTTCATGCACAACGGTGTTACAATAATAAAAGTCATATTTAAATGTCAAAATCATGTATGATAACCAAATCTCATTTGTCTGCTTCATATAATTCTGAGCAGCCTGTCTACTGCGATGAATACAGAGAGGGAAACTGAAGCAAAATCAGGTGGATTTTTATGGTCATTCTGTTGATGTACACTGATTTTTTATACTGCTTTTACAAAACAATGCTCAAATCTGGTCAACCAGGAACAGGCATATCAGCATGGAGCTCTACGAGACTGATCCACCTAATGATGGACATGAATCTGGACTATCTGAGGAGAAATGTTGTGGTAGGTGGAGTTCAACATTCTTCAATCAACAGTTGGATTCTCCCCTGATACCTGTGTACTGGGACAAGTACAGAAGTTCAGTCAAACATCCTAACAGAGCTGATATCTCAGCTCGGAGTGTGAATGTACTGGGTGATCAAACAGAGGGGATTCACACACCTGAAAATTCCTGTTTTAACTCCTTACAGCACAATATTTACAACAGAATATAAATTCTTTATCATTCTGGGAGTGGGAGGCTCCCTCCTTCCTTCATGTTTGCAGCCTTTCTCAGTCAGGAGTTTTTGAATTTAGCCCTAACATTCAGTAAATCTCTCATATCATTCTGGTTTGATGGCCTCAATCTGCCACTTCCTGCTGTTTCGTGTCGACGTCGTGCTCGCTGTCGTCGGAGTAGTTCTCGTGATCGTCGGAGTAGTGGTAGCTGTCCTCTGAATCGTGTTTATCATCATCAGAGTGCTGACTGCTGGCATCCTCTCCGTCTCTTTGGTTAGATGAAGCCTCGTCACTCCCTCCCTCTCTCTCCTTTGGATCTCCGTCAGAGTCTTCATCGTCCAGGAAGACTTTTCTGTAGAGCACAGGCTCATGTCCGATGTCTGTGTCATCTTGGTCACTGAGAAAAAGAACAAAAATATCTGATGAGATCAAAATAAAACTTTACTCTTAATTATAATAATGAAAAAATCGAATACACAGATGTCGATTCCTAAAAGACTAAAATAAAAAAATATAACATTATCATTAACATCCTTTCAAGATGCCATCCTTTGAAATCAAGAAAACAACCCATCCTTTAAAGACAAAGTTAAACTTCAAAATTAAGAAACATTCCATCACTTAATGAAGATGCAGTTCTTTAAAATCAAGAAAAAATTCCATCATTTAAAGATGTGGTTATCCTTTAAAGTTTAACAAACATTCCTACTTTAAAGATGTCACCCTTTAAAATCAAGAAAAAAATTCCATCATTTAAAGATGATGTCATCCTTTTAGGTTTAAAAAAATTTCATTCCATAAAGATATCATCCTTTGAAACTAAGAAAACATTCTATCCCTTAAAGATGATGCAATTCTTTAAAATCAAGAAAAAAAATCATCCTTAAAAGATGATGTCATTATTTTAAGTTTAAAAACATTCCATTCTTTAAAGATGATGTCATCCTTTTAAGTTTAAAACATTCCATTATTTGAAGATGATGTCATCCTTTGAAATTAAGAAACATTCTATCCCTTAAAGAAGATGCAATTCTTTAAAATCAAGAAAAAAAATCATCCTTAAAAGATGATGTCATTCTTTTAAGTTTAAAAACATTCCATTCTTTAAAGATGATGTCATCCTTTTAAGTTTAAAACATTCCATCCTTTAAAGATAATGTCATCCTTTAAAATTGAGAAAAATTCCATTCTTGCCTTTTGCATAAGGCATTGTATTTCAGTGTGTCCTTTAAAAGCATGTTTATGACATCATGAGGGAGAAAAGCCATTAAAGAGGCACCACTTTCTTCTTTGCTGGTAGCTAATTGGCCTCCATTCATTTTTATCAGCATGTAGAGACACCATGCACGGTAAGACAGCCACAGAGATGATGGATGGGCTGTTATTAGAATCAGTGGAGGGACAGAGCGTTCTAAAATCAGGTCATTAAAGATGAACTATAATGAGTATGGATGCATGGACTAAAGAAAAGCAACTTGGCATGAACAGATTATAAATGAAAAATGTATACAAGGCCTTTAAACCTGCATGTTCAGTGTTCTGCACCAGGATTGATCCCATACTCACCTCTGTTTTCTGCTGGAGGATGAGGAGTCTTTGTCTGTAGATCCTGACTTTCCCGCCTTGCTGCTGACAAACTCTTCAGTCAGATCACATCCATGCAGCGTGTCTGTGTAGCGCTTCTCTGCAGCCTGCTTGGCATTCCTCTGTTTTCAGATACATCAAGGAAATTAACTTTACAGCTGTTATTTTAGAAATGGCACACTCAGAAATTGATGCTGGATTGCAATTAAGACAATAAAACTCTTGTTTGGATTCCAGAAGACGGGAAATCTACCTACCGGCTTCATAAAGCCAGATCAGTCGGTACCAGCTTATCTGGCGATGCTCACATGTTTAAGGTGGATTAAAATCTTAAATATGACTGCTAACATACCATGTGATGCCCTCATATTTTTGTCTTAATTCACTTTTGTTCTATGTGAGCACATCTGGATAAAAAGGTAGCAGTGGATTGACTAACCTCTGTTCTTCATACTGTAAACCTATTTTACAATGACAGGGCCTTAATTTAACAAGCTGATATCATACAGTACCAAAGGGACTTGAAACTGAAGATAGGACCTACTCTTCATTAAAAAACTCAGATGGTGAATTTTCCCATAGGATTATTCATACACAGACTTATTTTTGGACCCAGTGGAGTCGCCCCCTGCTGGTGGTTGAATATGAAGGTGGCAGCATGTTACTTGTTGTTTGTAGTTGTTTTTTTCACCTGTGTGACCTGCTCCAGCAGCAGCGGCCTCCCTTTCACTCTCTGCTTCATCTCTTTAATCTCCTGTTGGTACTCCTTCCTGCGCTGAAGATCCTGTTTCCTGTGGAGGACAAACATGAACTGATCTTCCTGTTCCACCCACGGCCATTCAGCTCATGGAAAACTTAAGCTGTTTTTGAAGAAAGGGAAACTTTATTGACCCCACTAATACCAGCATTGGCGCACACACTCTCTGTGAAGACACTTTATTAAGTTTGAATAGCTAGCATTAAAATGCATCAGGAAGAGTCCCCACAATCTAAATCCAGTCAAAATAAGTCCAAAATCAGAATTACATCCAGAGAGATCCATGGACTAGTGTAGGGCTGAACAATTTGCAAAAATAATCTAACTGTGATTTTTTTTCCCAATATTGCAATTTAATATGCGATTATTATTAGGTTCCTCAACTATGCATTTTTCAACAAATTCAAGCAATAAATCATTCTATATTATAACATACATTCAGTCAGGAACACTCATCATACATTTAGCCATTTTATTGTAAAATGGAGCTACAGTTTACTTGGTGGAGAACACTCTGATCTAAAGACGCTCCCTGGGTTAGTCAAGCAGCTGGCTTTGACTTTATAGTGAGCACATGGCTAGAAACGCCCATATGGACATATTTATTTATGAAAATGTGTATTGTAAACAATAAAATTATTTCAGAACAATCAATCCATAGTAGCATGAAACCAAATGTGAGGGGGCAGCAAGCTTTAAGCTATAAAGGAGGTGGCTGGGGTGGGGGAGGTGAAGCTGGCTTGGCTGCTAGAATAGAATGAGCTAGTTATTTCTGCTCATATTGCAAATTTGATACTGATTGCTTTATTGAAGGGGATTATCATTTTTATGTCACTCATGTTGACTAAAACAAAACATATATGAAACACAAAAAGAAGGATTTTTGTCTACCACAATTTTAAAAATTGACATTTGCATGTTTTCATAGTGTGCATAAAATTTCTGCTGCTGCAAAAAATGAATGTATTAAACTGCTATTTTGACACATTTCAAGTAGAGATGCACGATATTGGATTTTTGCCAATATCCGATATGCCGATATTTACAGATTCATCTTAGCCGATACTGATATCAATACCAATATTTAAATATGTTTAACCTAACTTAAAATCCAGTCCTTTGAACATGATTTAGGTTTGAGGATGAAAAAAGAAAAAAACTTTTTTGTTGAAAAACACACTAAAGTTTAAAGAATGAGAATGAATAAAGGAAAAGATCTCAACTTACATAGGTCTGTTGGTTCAGCCTAAAACTCCAGTAATTTATTAGTATATATGGCCAAATTTTACAGTTGATATATGCTGATATGCATGGCCAAAATATCAGATGTAAATATTGGCAAAAATTTTGATATCTGCCGATACTGATATCTGACCGATAGTATCGTAAATCCTGATTTCAAGTTAAAAAAATATTGCAACTTCTGCGATTTGTAAATTGCAGTAGGCTATAACATGATTAAATCTTATTTGCGATTAATTGCCCAGCCCTAGACTGGTGTATAATTTCAAATGTGGCACTGATGTTCTCCAAAGTCAGCTGTATTTGCTGTAATAATCTTGTTTTTCCCATCCAAGTATTAGCATTACTATAGAGAAAAATGTCTGCCAACCTCAGGCCTTTAGATCAACCCTCATTTGACCAGTTGAAACATTTCTGACTCTGTCTACAATAGCCAATCAGTGACTTGGTTGAAGGGAAGTCCCCACCTCTCTTGTGATATCATCAGCCCTAACCGTATAAGGACTGGTATGATGTCAGTAACATGAAAATAGTAGAATAATAAATATGTTTCTAGTAATGTAAATATGAATGCAGGATGATATGTCAATGTTGAATTCATATTTCTATTTTTCCACCATTTTTATTTTGTTAGTGTCAAAAAAGCTCTATATTTTATTAATTACTCTCTATTTCTGTTCCAGTGATTATGGTGGTGACTCTGGACTATGGACAGATTCCTCTGAAGGTCACCTTTCCATGGAGACCAGGATGATGTCTGTATGTTGAAGCGTTCAGGAGTAGCAGCCGTTTTACCGTAGGCATGTGACCATGGTTATTATGAGTATCCAGGTTGAAAACACCTGAAATCTTCCTGATAAAAACAGGTGAGAAATCCTCATTTTCTGCTCTATTAGTCTCATCTTTGAACCTGAACTAGCTAAGCCTTTATACTTTGATCTAGTTGAGTTTTCCAGCTGATCCCTCTCAGCTACAGTGATCTACAGGGTTGGTTCACCATAAACGGTCATTACTCAGTACCAGTAGCAGCTACAGTGAGTCTGACAGTTTGGGATTAAACTTCAGAGGGTTACCTTCTACAGACAGCTTAGATGAGCTTGGACTCCACATAGTTCTATCAGTATTCAGTTTGTTTTGGGTATGCCTAGATAGGAGATTTGGACTGTTCTACCCAGGTTTCTAAGGGGTTTTAAGGTACCTGAATTCCTTGAGTTTGGTGTGCTGAGTCTGAGACAGCGCCTGGTGGGGGTCGTTGGCCTGGGCGCGTTTCACCACCACCCTCTGCAGCCTCTTCTCCCTCTGTCTCTGCCTCTCCTTCCACCGCTCCTCCTCCTCCTCGGCCTTCTTCCTCTGCTCCAGCACCTTTCTACTCAGGGAGACAACCTGGTCACGGACGCAGGAAAGCATAGACGGGGAGGGGAAGGGCGTGACAACCAGCTATAGAGGTTTGGAATGGGTCAGACGGACAGCTATGGGGGTCTGGAGTGGGTGAGACAGACAGCTATGGGGGTCTGGAGTGGGAGTGGGGCTGTAGGGAGATGTCTGTAGATCCACAGGGATTCTGACCACAGGGCGTGTTGAAGTCTTGATTTCTAACGGTCAATCAGATCTCTGAGGTTCTTTCTATCTCGACTAGGATGGTGGAGGACTTTGGACTCCTTAAACGGTACCTCACGGCCTCGTGGCGTTTCTTGGTGGCGTCTGTGGCTTTGGTGGGCAGGATCTCCAGGCTACCAGAGAGCGATGAGCAGAGACTGGAGTTGGGCGTCCGGGACAGCCTGGGGCTGATGTGTGGCCAGCGCAGAGACCGCGGGCTGCTCTGCTCCTTCTGGATGTCAGCCAGGATGCGGTCTCTGTGGGAGGAGATCTGGGACGTCCTCAGTTCAAAGGGCTCACACGCTGTGGTGGGCCGGACCTCCTTCTGCTTCTCCAGGTGCTTCTTGAAGCGCCTGTAGCTGGCGTCGAAGTCAGGCACCTCTGTGTTGATCTGGGGTTTATGGGAGAAGTTGTCGGTTCCGGCTGAGCCGCCGTCTTTGTTCTTCTTGCGCTCGCTCAGCCGTCGTTCGAGCATGCTGGGAGGCATGGCGGCGCTGTGGAGCAGCTCCTGAGCTCTCATCTGTATTTTGATGGAGCGGTAGAGCTGCTCCTCCTTCATCTGCTCGCCTGACGCTGCCGCGTACACAGACCTAGGCACCGGCTTGGCCTTGAAGGGTTTGGCTTTGTCCTGGTTGGCCTGCTGAGCCTGGCGCAGCTGTCTCTGCTCCTTCTTTAGTCGCTCTCTCTCCAGGAAGCTGAAGGGTTTCTGGACGGTTCGATGAGGCTGATCTTCTCGCTCTTTCATGGAGCGCCGCCGCTCTTTCTGCTCCTGCAGCTCTTCATAAAGCGGGAGGTGAACATGAGCGGGTACTGGGCTGGCCCTGAACTTCCTCTGACACTCTGTCAGCTCCTCCAGCTGTCGCCTCAGCTCTGCGTTCTCCAGCTCGATCTCTGAGCGCGTCTTTATGCCGCGTTTTCTCCTCTCAGCCTCTCGCAGCATCATCTGGAAAGGTTTGGGTATGGTCACTCTGTGCCTCCAGGGGTCTTTGTGCCTCTTCCTTCCTCTGCCCTTTCTGGGTCTCTTCTCGTCTGTTTGCAGGCTGTGCAGGGAGGATGACGACAGGCGGCGGTGGTGCGGGGACAGTTTAAAGTCCTGCCACATGTTCTTAATGTGTTCTTTAGGAGAGAAGAGCAGCCCTTTCTCCACATAGTTACCGGCAGCTTCATCCTCATCTGAGGAGTCCGACTGTCCGGAGGCCCTCCTGAGCTCGAAGGCAGAGTACGATTTCCTGAGATGGCGAGAGGCTGCTGGGCTTCTGCTCGACCACAGGAACCTGAAAGAAACACCAATCACTGAACATCAGGAAGCACCCACCATCCTCAAATCTACACATCACTCAAACTCAACACTGGATTACACGCTGAGACTCTCGGTTCAACCATAGACCAACACAACTGGATTTTCAGTACAGTGGAGCAAGATGCAGCACAGGTAACTAGCCGCATAGCTAACAACCAGCAAGGTGATTTGTTTCACACATCCACCTGGGAAAGCTTTAATAGGAAACATCTGGGAAAAGGCAGAGGCGTTGAAAAAAACTCGGAGTGTGATTGGATGAAGGTTCTGTCACATCTCTACGGGCCAATCAGAGCAACAAAACATGTGACGTAGCCACTATTGAGCTGCACGTGAGCAGCTACTGAGGAATAACGCGAAACATGGGGGCCCAAAATCTCTAGCTACGCCCCTGGTTGGGGGGCCCCGAAAATATTTTCATCTGCCAAAGGTGGGCCAAACTAAAATAGTTAGGGAACCACTGCTCTAAAAATGTAAATTACATGAGGTAAAATGTTAATTTTTGAGACTATAGAGTCAAAAAGTTGAAGATGCAACCACTGTTTTCAGTTTGGTTTAATTTTCCTTACTTTACATTATTGTAAATTTACGATTTAAAAAACTTCAAGTCAAAATTTGAGACTTTAAACTTAAAAATTTGAGATTTTCTTCTTGTAAATTCCCTACTCTCTGAAGTCTGAAATTTTGAGTTTGTTATCTTGTAAATATTTGACTTTATAATCTAAAAAATTTAGATTTTTGCACAAGATGAGCAGATTCTCTTCATTTTTTCTTCTTTCAGGTTTGCCCTAACACATTATGTTTCAACATAGTTTTAGAATAATATATATGTACATCTAGTTTTGACAGTCAGAGCAGACAGGGTCCTGTGCCCCTATCTATGGCATCCCTCCTAGAGGGGTCTGGACCACCGGTTGGAACCAGTGCCCTAGAGCTATGCCAGAGGGAGCCCTGGTCACCCAAACTGGGCAGGTCAAAGAGCAGAGATCTACTGGTCCTATGAATGTTTATCCACATGAGACCTGCCTCTGGTTTCTGCCTCCAGCCCTGACTTCCCTCTGCAGGTATGTAGGTGTGTTTTCCTCCTGAGTGTCAGATTGTAGCTCTATTTTCATGCAAATCAAATATGGTGGCTGCCATGACAAGACTATTTTTTCTAACTGAGACACTTCAGAATAAAAACGGTTCATATTTGACCTTTAACACTGAAGGACCCTTACATAGCAGCTGCTGCTGTCAGTGGATGTGTTGTTAATGGATGACTGTGGCAGGTGTCAGGTGTCATGAACAACGACTGTGGGTCTTTTCTTGTTGTTAGCGTCTAATTTGTGCAGAAGGAAGAATTATACAGAAATAAGCCAGAGAAAGCTGACAGGACTCCATCTGAGAGTCTTCTCTAAGACCCTGATCCCACCTGTGCCCAGTCTCCATGTCCAGAGGCTCCATGGCCTTGAGCTGCAGTTTCCGCTGGTACATGCTCTCCAGCTCCGCCATGGTGCGTAGGTGAGCCCTCTTCAGCTCCTCCAGCTTGCTGTAGTACTCCTCGTTGGAGAAGAAGATCTTGCTCAGGTCGAAGCGGTCTCCCGCCGCCCCGAAGTCCGCCATCATGAGAGAGGCATCCCTCCCCAGACGGTCGTCGTCGCAGTAGTCGGAGCCCGAGTCCTCGTACTCCAGCTGAAAAAAGGCCAGCAGTAATTTAAAGCTCATTTTCCAATCAGGGGTCACTCTCTAAGTCTCAGGCTAGAGCGTCTCCATTGGAAACTTTCAGCTGTCTATGACTTCACTGGTTATTGAATGAGTTTTTATGGTTTATTTTAATGCTTGGAGAGAATTCCTTTGTTTCAGACTCTTTATTTGAACTCTTAGGCCTCCTGGAGCAGTGCCACGCTCCGTCTCCAGGATTAAGCCTATTATGGAGCTGCTCCAGTGACGTGAGCCATATGGTGAAGCACAAAGGAAGGCTTACACTCCACAAACACACACGTCTGATGCTGCTCACACAAACAGGACACGTTTGTGAAGAACGCCACTGAGGAGGAAAAACCTGCTGGACGTACAGAGGCAGAGCAACGGCGTTAATAAATCAGCGATATTAAATGTTTGGGATTATAAACCAAATGTGGAGTCTGGTTGGCTGATGAAGACGGAAGTCCAAAAATAGTCCAGCCAACAAATCATGCAGGTCAAATCCTCTCCCACATGCAGACTGACCTGAAACTGTCAGCGCCATGTCAGCGGGAGAGATCAGGCCCGACGTCGCTGTTTACCTCCAGAACAAAATAAAACTGTAGAAAAATGTGCACCTTATAACTCTGTTAAAGAGATGAATAACTGTTTACCCCCAACACTAAACAAAACTGTTGTAGAAATAAAACTTTATAACTCTATTATAGAGAAAATTTACTCTTAAAGAGGGGAATAACTGTTTACCTCCAAAACTAAATAAAACTGTAGTAAAATGTGCACCTTATAACTCTGTTATAGAGGAAATATACTTTTAAAGAGATGAATAGCTGTTTACCTCCAAAACTAAATAAAACTGTTGTAGAAATAAAGCTTTATAACTCTGTTATAGAGGAAATATACTGTTAAAGAGGGAACCTCTCACTTTTTTCACTTTTTAAAGTAAAAACAGGTATTTATTTTAAACCCAATGCTAAAATAAAAGTTATAGTATTAAAAACGTGTGAAAAAATGTAAGCTAGAGGTTTTTGCTTTGGAAGGATTATGTCAGTTTTTGCACCTATGTTTTTTGCATGGTTCAAGCCCTAAATTTTGTAAATATTGTATCATATCTGATACACACTTTAATTGGAACTCTATCTAATCATAGTGATCAATAAAATACTTAAAAATATTTTTACTACAGGCAGATAAATAATAAAAAAAGCCCTACAGTGGATTACCAGCTGCCAAAAACACCTTAATGTTTCAAATGTGATACAAACAAAAATATATGTAATTTCATGTAATTTTTTTTTTTTTTTTTGGATTTGGGTAGAAGGTCAAATAAATATTTCACTTGCAAAAAAAGAGAATTTTCTGGCTATTATTTGAGTTAACAGGCTTTAAGGGGTTAATTGCTTTTACTAAGAAGGCACAGATGCATCAGTCCTTTTGTCAGACATCGGCCATCAGTAAATAATAAAAGCATGAACGGATGTTTTTCTGTCGTGTCCTAACATTATGAACCATTAAGCACAGCCAGCAGCTGATTTAGAGAAGAGATTTATTTCTGTAAAGATGTGGCCCACTCTTCCATCATCTATTATTCTTTGTTTCCACCAGACAGTGTATTTCATGCTCTTATCTTGTTCTGAGTTACTCTAATGTTGTCTCATTGGTCTGACTCATTGTAGTTAAATTTAGTGCTTTATTATTATAGTAACTCTCTGTGTCTTGGTTCTGCTTCACTGTTTTTAAATGTGCTTTATAAATAAACACTGACTTGACGTGGCCTAGACCAATGGTTTTCAAACTTTTTTGCCCAAGGCAAAACAAAAATCAAGCTGAAGTCTCAAGGCAGTGAGACTTAGGTCCACTTAGGTCTGAGAAAAGCTAAGCCCTCCAGGACCCACTTGGAAAAATTAAACTCAGTGTGAACAGTTTTTATTTCCAAAATCAGAACAGAATAGGCCCACATACACTTGTCCTTGCTAAAATAAATGTATAAACTACCCATTATTATGAGTGTATTGTGGCCACTCTTGAAAACAACAATAAAGAAGATTTGTTTATTTTAAGAAAAATGTAAGTGAACCATAACGTAGTGTTTTTGAGATTAAAAAGTCAAAAATCCAACCACTATTATCAGTTTCGTTTCTTGTAAATTTTGGCCTTACACTATCGGAAATGTTAGATTTTAAAATTTTGACTTTTTATGAGCTTCTATTATCCAAGTTCAAGACTTAATAAAATCGTAAATTGCAAGTTTTTCTTGTAAATATCCTCGGCTTCAAATCTGAAATTCTGAATTTCTTTTCTTGTAAATAAACAATCTTTATATATATATATACATCTAATTTTGACAGTCTCAGAGCTGACAGGCTCCCGCCCCCCTGAGATCTTTGGCCGTACAGGTAAAAACCTGTGGACTAGTCTAACAGCCAGTGGGACTTTAAGAATGATTCAATCTTGATTTGTTTGTCAGGATGTCAAGATTATCATTTCAATTACAACTGGATTAACTGGTCATTATTTTAGAAATTTTATCATTACATACAATTTGCATTGGTTTTAAAGCTCAACTGCACATTTTTAGGATGATTTTATGATTTTCTTTTTTGACAGGTCAGCTAAAGAGAGAGCAAATATGGAGAAATCATATAACAGACAGGGCCAAGTTCAGGACTTAATCCTACGACCAACTAAGATATACAGACACCCAGCCATATATTTCGCTAAATGCAAAAAATATTTAGGTATTGAAACTAGAATACATATTAAATATATAAATATATATAAATATATATATTAAAAAGCATGAACTATTTAATGTGTTGCATAATGTTTCTCTTAATAAATATTTCTGAAATATATTATTCCAAAATGTTGTATTTTTGTTGATGATAACATATTTTGTGCAGGTGAAATATGTTTTGCATACGGTGTTTTATCATTTTATCAAAGGTAAAAAAAAAATGGAAAAAGAACATTTTTTTCCAAAGGTAAAATGATTTTTAAAGATCAAACAATTCTAATAGCACTTTTTTTTTACATAAAGTGATTATTTTTGTTGCAAATAAAATATTTATAACTTTATGAAATATTTTCGATGTTTTATTAAATATATCTGTTTTAATGTGTGTAAAAGTGTTATAAAATACCTTAGCACTAGGTGAAATTATTTTTTTGCAACCATAAATAATTTTTACAGTTAACCTTCAGGGCCACCGTATAATCCCCCTACTATGCTACACCGTCTTCCTTGAAGGAAATATCAAGGTTATTATGGGATTGATTATCTTATTTTCTCTCGTTGTGTCGGCCTCTAGCTTTATCAAAAGTACCAGACTTTAATTTTAAATTATTTAAAGTTCGTGAATCTTTGAAATAAACGGGATAAGTGGTTCTACAGTTATTTCACTAAGGCGGTGGGACTGTAAAGTTTGTAATGTTCCTTTAGACCGGATTTCTCCCTCAGACGGTCTCTAACCTGTCCCTTTATTAGGTTTTCCTGTCGTTTTTACCTCTTTCTCATAGTCCCGGTTGTCCATCTGAGCTGTAGCCGGGTACGGAGCTCCTCTCTCCCGCTCATAAGAAGCCAAAGGTGCCTTGGTGTGAGGGTCCACCGGCGTCTTCAAACATGAAGTTACCAACACGTTAGTCCGATGAGGATTCGCCATGACTTCTTTAGATCACTCTAATGTTTGAAAAACAGATAAATTTAACGGTAAAATACCGGATATATGACGGTATTTAGAAGTTCAGCGGAGACAGAGCCGCTGTCCGCGTGCTAAAATCTGTCAGTAACCAGGGTGAAGCTTGTCGCCTTGGCAACGAGAGATTGTTCGGGAAGGAAGTGACGTAGCGTGACAGGAAATCAATTGAAAAGCTACTAACCCATGCTTCAATCAATCAGTCAATCAACTTTTATTGTAGAGCCCTTTACAACACAAAAAGTGACCTTTAAACTGCTTTCCAATAGAATCAAAACATAAGAATAGAATAAAAAAACAGTATAAAACAACATAAAACCAATAAAATGAACCAATGAACTTGTGAGTTTTTGGAGAGTTTCTGCTTGAATTTGTTTGCAGGATGTCAGAATATCCTCCCAGAGCTGCTGTTCTGATGTGAACTGCCTCCCACCCTCATAGATCTTTAGCTTGAGGATGCTCCAAAGGTTCTCAACAGGGTTAAAGGTCAGGGGAGGATGGGGGCCACACCATGAGTTTCTCTCCTTTTATGCCCATAGCAGCCAATGACACAGAGGGATTCTTTGCAGCATGAGATGGTGCATTGTCATGCATGAAGATCATTTTGCTATGGAAGGCATGGTTCTTCTTTTTGTACCATGGAAGAAAGTGGTCAGTCAGAAACTCTAGATACTTTGCCGAGGTCATTTTCACACCTTCAGGGACCCTAAAGGGGCCTATCAGCTCTCTCCTCATGAATCCGCCCCTCCTTGCTGGTGTCACAGCCTTGCTGGGACATGGTGGCCATCCACCAACCATCCACTACTCCTCCATCTGGACCATCCAGGGTTGCACGGCACTCATCAGTCAACAAGACTGTTTGAAAATGAGTCTTCATGTATTTCTGGGCCCACTGCAACCGTTTCTGCTTGTGAGCATTGGTTGGGGGGGCCTGAATAGTAGGTTTATACACGACTGCAAGCCTCTGGAGGATCCTACACCTTGAGGTTGGTGGGACTCCAGAGGCACCAGCAGCTTCAAATACCTGTTTGCTGCTTTGTAATGACATTTTAGTAGCTGCTCTCTTAATCTGCTGAATTTGTCTGTCAGAAACCTTCCTCATTACGCCTTTATCTGCAGGAACCCGCCTGTGCTCTGAATCAACCACTAATGTCTCCTATGTTAACATGGAACTTGGCCTGTTAAGATGTTTTTGATTGAAATAGCTTTCAGTAAATATGATTGCTTAATGCTGCAAATTCAATGAATGACCATTTTCAGTTCTTTATGACCTAAAATATGTTTTAAAACTCTGTTTTGCATAATAATATGGAACAGTGCATTTTGAGGTTTTTATTTTTTTTTAAAGAAAGGTTATCATTATGAAGTTTGTTCAAAAACATTTGAATTATGCTCTAACTGCTGATGACTTGAAAAATATTCTGTCATTTGCATTAATATTTAGGAAAAAAGAGAAAAATGTAATTTACATAATAATGTGGAAAGCAGTGTCTCTATCACAGCTTAACTTTACAATAGACCATGATTTTTTTGTCCTTGCTCTCAAATGTATGTTGTACATTTTCCCCAGTTTCCCCCCCTTATGGGTTCATCCACCTTCAGGTACAGCGGGGGTCCCCGGTCTCTGGCACCTTTATTTTGGGGGTCGCAGACTGAAAAGGTTGAGAACTCCTGGTCTAAAGGACATTCTCCCAGTGGCTCTGTGGCTTGTTTATATGCATTTTGGTAAATCTCTGTCCTGCTGTTTTTATGATCAGCTTTCAACAGTTGAGTCTTCTCTGTCATCATCATTAAGTCCACTTTGGCTCAAACAATGATGACGGTACTCATTTCAGTGACCATTGTGGGTTTGTCTTTCTTAAATGGAAGTGTACCAACTACTTTGTCCATGTGTACAGTTTAAGTTTGAAGCCTGTGCAAACTTGACTGTTGAACAGATTAATAAAACACTGCAAGTTTAATGAACAGTCAGAAGTGAGGGGGATTTCAGCAAAAATAAGAATCTGTAAAATCAAGCTTCACTGAACCATCTTAGAGTCGCTGTTCATTCAATAAAATGGTTTGGAATTAAACTAGGATGTGAGAAGTGCATCATCTTGTAATTTTTAGTATAAATTCAGTCACATTAAAGAAAGAAATCAGACAGGCAACAGCTGGAGTGTCAACAAAAAACAGCCTTTTTTTATTAAATTATGCAACGTAACAATAACAGTGGAAATCTGAGCGGGCTGACGTCAGAATCCTCCGATCCCCGGCGGTACGAGCAGGCTTACTACAGAGCTGACAGGACGGACACACGTCTCTTACCGGGTGTTTACCTGGAAGGAGAGAGAGAGGATCAGAGTTCACACTGAGAACAGCAGACTAAGGAGTGTGCAGTTGTGGATGTGTAATTTAAATGTTCTAGCTCAGTGGTTCTCAAATGGTGTGCCGTGGCACACTGGTGTGTTTAAGGCAAGTCTAGGTATGCCTTGGGAATTTGTCTAACTATCCAGTATTACTACAACTATGCAGCAACTAAAACTACTATAACCCATGTCTATACTGCATGAGAGATTGCATTGCATCAAGCAACATTGTATGATCACTATCTGTTACCTGTTAAATATGCAATTCTCTGCCCTGTAAATGGACCGTTTTCCACATGTAAAAATATGATATTTCATGCTTTACTTAGAAAATGGAAAGTCTGAAGTGTGGCACCTAGTATTGACTAGCCTCTAATGACTGTGAGCCACATAGTTTTGTCTCCATGTTAGCAAAAGTCAGATCATAAAATGGCATAAAAGGATATGGAGAATACACATGCATCACAGTCTCCACTTTGTAAAACAAGATAAGTTTAATGAGTGAGAAAAGTGAAAGAAAATTAAGAGTATCTTCTGGTAGGACACTCCTGGTTCCTTGTCATCCTCTGTGCTACCTCTTCCTTTACTATTTGTCCATCTCAATGCAAGCAACAGAGAGGAAAATAAGAACAGGGAGACTTGGGATAAACCTCGCACCACTGAGCTATATTGCAGTCCATCGCTCTCAGGCTGTTGGGATACTACAAAAGGAAACTCTGTAACCAAACTGATTTTGTAGCTGGCACTCGCTCACGTTGCATAAAGTTTGGACATATTGCAACATATGTAAAAGAGGCTATTTTGCAAGGACATGGAAATGGTGTGCCTTGAGACTTCCATTTGATTTTTGGTGTGGGCAAAAAAAGTTTGAGAACCACAGCTCTAGCTGGATGTGATTTCTTGTGATAATTGCTGATGAAATAATTATTCTGACAAATAATCTAAAACTGATAATTCAAACAGACCTGAACGAATAAAAGCAACTGTCTTATAAGGATTTTTATTTTCATATCTGGGAAATTTCTCCTTTTTCCACCTTTGAAGCGGTCTCTCTACGGTCCAGCTGAATTTTGGAAAAGCTTATCGGTTGATGCAGTTTAGTTAAAAATAACTGGCCTTACCACATCATCGATCTTGAGGATGCTGCGGACCGTCTCTGTGGCCAGGGTCAGGGCACTGATGGAAACCAGTAAAGGCTGCACCACCAGCTCCTCCAGGATGTTGGAGATTCCTCCCTGTTAGAGACAGGACAGCAGGCAGAAGGTTACGGCAGAGAAAAGCACAAACAACCAGAGAGATCTGCCCATCAGAGAAATAGTAACAGTTATCATTGTTCTATCCTGGGTTAGAAAAGATGAAAACCTGGCCTTCAGATTATTCTCTGATGTTAAATGTGGGATGTAAAGGCAGAAGAAGAGCAGACCTTGCGGACATTGATGCCGGCCATCTTGTCTCCCTGGGCGTGCCTGTTGCGGAGCTCCGTCACCGTGGAGATGGGGTTCAAACCGGCGTTCTCAGCCAGCGTGGAGGGGATGACCTCGAGGGCGTCGCTATACGCCCGCACACAGTATGCCTCCATGCCGCCAAGCGTGCGCGAATACTCCGCCAGACGCACCGCCAGCTCAATCTCTGGAGCTCCGCCGCCAGCTATCAAAGCCCTGAGGGGAGAAGGAGGAGACGCTGAGGAGAGGACGGCCAACGAATCATGAGGAGATACAGGACCTCATTTAGTTCACCCAAAACGAGCACAGTAATCAAAAATAAATAAGGAAACACTGCCACATGCTACAGAGATTTTTTTCTACAGCCCAGGAAGATCATTGTAATTTCATGTTTATTCTCAGTGTCATGCAAATTAACTTGTAGACAGAGAATTTTTAATTCCATTCCCTGCATTCAGTCAATTTAACACTTTTAAATAATTGGATGATTTGCACAAATGCATGGCTTTAACCTGGTCAGGTATTAATTTAAACACGCAGTGTTTGATTTTAACGGTAAAATGTTAGATTATAATATAAATGCATGCAGCAGTTTTACCATTAGACCAGTGGTTTTCAAACTTTTTCGCCAAAGGCACATATAAGGTTAAGCCAAAATCTCAAGGGCCACCATATTTAGATCAATATAAAATAGATTTTAGATATTTTAAATGATGTTACAGTCAAGGTGGCCTATAAGGGGAGATAAAGGGGAGAGCTTTCTAGGGCCCAGCCAACTGGGGGATGATGGAGATAAAAATATTGGGCAAAAAGTGGCTAAACAATGGGTTGAAATTGGCAAAAACCGAAAGTGTCAAAATAGAGGCAACTATGGGTTAAAAGTGACCTAAAAGGCTTTAATGTTGTTAAAAGGTGGTAAAAATGGGCAAAAATTTATAAAACAGGGCAAAATTGGGCAATAAAATTGGTCAATCAAAGGAAAAATGGGCAAAAAAGGTGGTATAAATGGGTTGAAAGTGTCAAAAAGGTGGCAAAACAGATCACATGTGGCAGCAAAGTGACAAAAAAGGGTTAAAATTGCTGAAAGTCGGTAAAAAATGGTTAAAATGATTGGAAAAAAAATGACCAAAAATGACAAAAACAAGCAAAATTTTGGGAAAAGTAGCAAACATTGGGTTAAATGTGACAAAAAGTGGCAAAAATGGGCCAAAAGTAGTAATAAAAAGTGCCAAAAATGCTAAAAAGGAAAAAAGAAAATTTTAAGTTGTAAAAGAAGGGGCAAAAACGGGTAGAAAAATTGGTTAACTTGGTTAAAAATAGCATGAATTAATAATTTCAACCCAATAATAGCTTGCCATCTTTTTCAGCTCTAAATGAGGTAACCGTTAGCCAGGATGCTAGCACCAATGCTACTGATCCAACACACACACACACACACACCCACACACACCCCCCCCCACACACACCCACACACACACACACTGATAACATCAATAAATCCCAACTGGGAAGGTTCCATTCTCTGGGGTTTTTCAGGGGTCCAGATCTGTGGGCAGGCCTGGTTACAGTACTTGCCATAAAGTTGTAGTAATAATGTATTGAACAAATTCCCACGACACACCTAAACTTGCCTTAAGGCTTACACCATTTGAGAACCACTGCATTAGACAATAAAAACCCATCAGTATACACAGCTGGGTGTGCATCAGCATGTATAAATGTGTTTAGATGATGTTCTTTTTAAAGAGTCAGGTTTTAGAATAAATCAAAGTTTTGATCCAAGCACATTCACTTTAGTGTGCAGCCAGCCCTACAGGTCTTTCAGGTGTGTGAATATAAGGCACAGGATTAAAAATAGTTAACATTTCCTTCCATTAATTTCATGTATGAAGGCTCCCCGACCAAGTTGCTGAAACAACCAGAGATAACCAGGAGAGCTCTCCACTTCACTGTTCCTCCGTTCGTTACGCTCGTGCAGGATTAACAGCTGCAGGAGCGCCTTTGTCAGAGGTAAATATTACGGTCTCCTTCAGTTAAATACACCGACCTCTTCTTGACCAGGCAGCGGATGACACACAGAGCGTCATGGATGGAGCGCTCCGCCTCCTCGATCACCAGCTTGTTGGACCCTCGGACCACGATGCTCACCGTCTTCCCCGGGCTGGAGCAGCCAGTGATCTGAAACCAAACCAGAGTCTGTTTGTCAGACTGAGATGCTCTTTCTAAGACGAGACTGTAACTCGTGTACAAATATGTGGAACATATCCAGGAGCACAGTCATTTTTTACCTTGACCAGCTTGCCGGAGCCGTCCAGGTTGACCTCTTCAGCGAGCTCGGCTGTGCCGAGCATCTCTGGAGTGAAGTGGTCGATGTGAGCAATGGGCTTCGTGCCGATGGTCTGCAGAGGAGGGGGCGTTTAGGTTAACTGGGATTTTTGTTCATAATGAAGGCGCTAACACTGTTTCGATCTCCGTATTTAACAGCAGATCATCTGAACCATAAACATGCAGCAATGCTGACCTTGCAGATGAACTCGATGTCCTCTCTCTCGATCTCCTTCACTACCATGATCTTCATTTTGTTGAGGAAGTGCAGGGCGAGGTCGCTCAGGGCGTCTCTGTGAGAGGGGACGTTTGTTAGTGTCAGATAGTTTACAATCCATTTCTGGAGACCAACAACCAGGTAACCAGACACCGTGTTTCTGTTTGTCTGCCATGTTGGTGTACCTGAGAATGGACTTCTGGATGAGCAGCACGTTGCAGCCGGCTTTCTTGATCTGTTTCACCAGGTTAAGGATGTACGCACGCTCCTCCCTCAGCACGCGGTCCATCTGGGCGTAGTCTGACACTACGATCTGGTTATCCATCTGCAGGAACACAAACACAGGGCAGGTCAGGATGAGCAGATGCACTATATGGACAAAAGTACCTATCCCTGCAGTCTCAAACATCTGTGATCCTAAACGGCTCGTTCTGAAGAGCTCAGACTGCTAGCGTGCTAAGGTGATGATGCCACCTTTGCAAGAAGACAGTTTGTGGCAATATCAGAAAGTGGTAGAGTTTAGGAACAACAGCAACCCAGCCACAAAGCAGAGGACCACGTAAAAACACGTCTGCTAAGGATCATGGGTAAAAGTCTCCAAGTCTCTGCCGATTCCATAGCTGAAGAGTTCTGAACTTCCACTGGCATTAATTTAAACACTAAAACTGCAGCAGGAGCTTCGTGAATGGGTTTCCATGGCAACAGCTGCATGCACAGAGCCCTGACCTCAACCCCATCCAGCAACTTTGGGTGAACTGGAGCAGAGACTGTGAGCCAGGCCTTCTCGTGCCTGACCTCATAAATGCTCTACAGCAGTGATACTCAACGTGTGGCTCTTTTGTGATGATTTGTGGCTTTTTCTGTCTTAATCTGAAATATTACCTCTGAAAAACTTAAAAAAGGAAACTATGACCTCAGAAATTATCCATTGCAAGTCACATTGATCAGTTTGTTTCGCACATTTGTAGAGCTTGCTTTATTGTCAATCCTAATTTTGTCTGTTTATTTCCATTGCCCTTGCAATTTTTTGGCACTTTAAATCCATTTTTGCTGCTTTAGGCCCACTTTTACCTTTAAATGCCACATTCCCACCTTTTTGCCTGTTTTGTTCGCTTTGCACTCATTTTTGCCATGTCTATGCCATTTTCTGACCATTTTTACCACCTGCAACTCAGTTTTTGTCACTTTTCACACATTTTAGCCACTTTCTGCCCTTATTCTGTCACTTTTTCTGCCTAGTTTTGTGACTTTTCACCCAAACTTTGCCCCCTAGGCCAATTTTTGCTGCTTTTTTTTAACCATTTTTGCCACTCTGCTGCTTTTTTGCCCACTTTTAGCTCATTTTAGTCACTTGTCACTAATTGTCCTGCATTGTTTTTGCCGCTTTTTGACTGTTTTTGCCACCTGTGACTCATTATGTAGTCAATTCTCACTAATTTTTGCCACTTTCTTTCCCTGTTTCTGTCACTTTTCAACCAGTTTTGACCTTTTCTTCACCATTTTGCCCCCTTTAACTTATCTTTTTTTTGCCACTTTTAATCCATTTTTACTGCTTTAGGCACACTTTTGCCTTTTCTTGCCACATTTTCCCATTTTTTGGACAATTTTTCCCACCTTTTTGCTTCTCTTTGCCTGTTCTATTCACTTTGCACTCATTTTTCCATGTCTGTGCCATTTTCTGACAATTTTTGCCACCTGCAACTCATTTTTTTGTCACCTCTCACTCATTTTTGCCACTTTCTGCCCTTATTCTGCCACCTTTTCTGCCTAGTTTTGTAACTTTTCACCAAGTTTTTGCCATTTTATACCTAATTTGCCCCTCTTGACCTATTTTTGCCACTCTCTGCTGCTTTTTGCCCACCTTTTACTGCTCTTAGCTAATTTTATTTGCTGTTCACTCATTTTCCTGCAATGTTTTTTGCTGCTTTTTGACTGTTTTTGCCACCTGTGACTCATTGTCAATTCTCACTAATTTTTGCCACTTTCTTTCCCCGTTTTGTCTCTTTTCAACCAGTTTTTGCCACTTTTTTGCCTTCTCTTCACCATTTTGCCACCTTTAACTTATCTTTTTCACCACTTGGTGGCTCTTGTGAAGGTATTTTTCAATAACTTGGCTCTTTGGTTGAGCAGGGTTGAGTAACTCTGCTCTACACAATGAATGGGCACACATTCACACAGAAACACTCCAGAATATTGTAGAAAGCCTTCAGAGAAGAGCTGCAGAAGAAGGCAGCTCCATATTAAAGTACATGGATGTACAATGTCATTACAGTCCATGATGGTGTAACGGTCAGGTGACTGAATACTTTTGTGTATTTGAAGCAGATAACAGCTGAGGTGACTTACATCAGTTTTGGGTGGAGACAGGCAGAACTGAATCAGGCCGATCTTTGCTTTCTCCACTCGGGACACGCCGCTGTTGGCGACCCTCTGAGTCAGAACCAGACCTTCAACGAGCTCACAGTCATCAATCGTCCCTCTGTGGGCACAAAAAGACATTTATACTTTATTTAATACAAAGGAGCTGCTCTACAAACACTCCTCTGAGCATGCTCACTTTTCCTTTTAACAGTTCTAAACACAGTAATTCATCTGATAGACATTTGTCTTCCCCAGAGTAAATGTGAACGTTTTAAACTCACCCTAGCTTCTTAATGATCTTGATGTCCTGCAGGTCCACGCTGGTGGCAGTCGCTGGGTCGATGACCCTCATAACGGCATCCACGCTCATGGGCGCCAGCAGACTGGAGTACTGTGACACCACCTTGGAGCACAGTGACGTGGTGGCGCTGTTGAGCAGCGTCTCGCGGTCGCTAAGCTGCACCGGCTGGCTCATGGCTGTCAGCACCTCCACGCCTTTCTCCACCGCCTTCTGGAAGGACTCGGAGATGATGGTGGGGTGGATACCTGAGGGATGGGACGCCACGGATGTGTTAGTACTCTAACAATGAAACAAAAATATCAATCTAGAGGAAATTAATGAAACTAATGGAAGTCTAATAAAGGGATGACCAAATCACAGGAGTGTTAACAATGATGGTCTTTTTTAAATCTTATTTTGGGTGATTTCTGTGCTCTGCAGCGCTCACCTTTCTGCAGAAGCTTGTTGCAGGCGTCCAGCAGCGCTCCAGCGATAACGACCACAGAGGTGGTGCCGTCACCGGCCTCAATATCCTGAGCTTTGGAGAGCTCCACTAGCTGGAAAATATAGAGTACACATTTAAATACCAGGGATTGGTCATGAGTTGTGACTACTTAAATAGCCAAATAACTGAGTATCTCTGAACAGTTGTTTAACTTGAAATGCACATCCCTGATGAATACATGTTAAAAACAGTAAAAATAATTCATGTCTCATATAAAAAGGGGAATCTAGAGTTGTGAAATTCTGGTTTTATTTAAATGTCTATGCCTTTGAGCATCTTGTGGAACGTACCATTTTGGCTGCAGGGTGGAGCACCTGCATCTGCTTCAGGATGGTGGCGCCGTCGTTAGTGATGGTCACATCACCTTTCTCATCCTGGATCTGAAACAAACAAAAACACCTGATTTAGGAACGAGTATTACCCAGGAGGAAGTCAGCCTTCAGGAGAAGCGCCTTTACTGACCATCTTGTCCATTCCTTTGGGGCCCAGGCTCGTTCTGACGGCGTCCGCAACAGCTGTGAAAGAAGCAGGAGAGACGTCAGGACAGTGAGCACCATCAAGCCACCAGCCAAGGTTATTAGCATGAGGTATTAATAAAAACGACAGCATTATGGTGCCACTAATTTGATTGCTACTCCTGGTGACCTAATGTTTGAAGTAAAAGACAGCCCTTTTGGAAGCTTTTATGGGGGATAAAGGCAGGGATGCACGATATCGTCGGTCTGGTATTGGTATCGGCAGATATCAAAATTCTGCCGATATTTACATTTGATATTTTGCCTGTGTATTTCAGCATAAATCGATTGTAAATTTTGTCCATATATACTAATAAATTAGTTAGTCTGAACCAACAGATCTATGTCAGATGAGGTCTTTTTCTTTATCTATCCTCATTCTTTAAACTTGAAAGTTCTTTTTTAAGGACTAAAAATTGTTTCCTTGGTCATCCTTAAACCCTTAAGTGTCCAAAAGGACTGACATTTTTTGTCCGAAAAGGGTATCTAAATATCGACATCGGGTAACGATAAAAATCCAGTATCGTGCATCCTTAGATAAAAGTGATGAACCGCTCTCATTGGACACTTGTGACTGGGCAAAATTTGTGCCCTGTATAGCTCGTATCTACCTCCTCCTCCTCCTCAAATGATGCTGATAGGTCTGGTCCACTCTCAGATCTGGCACAATGCTTCAGAATGGAGTTTTGCAAAATGGATCTACCTGATGACAAACCAAACCAGTCCATCTGCCTTGCAAGGTTAGTGCACTAGTGCTCCTTCACAGACAGCAGGACCCTTTTATCATTTATCCCTGCCCCGTAAAACATCCTGAGCCCACCACTGGGCATGTGGAGGCCATGCAGCATCAGAGGGGTAGCTCTGTTCTAAGGGAGCTTATATTATATATGAGCTTTTATTTTGAAGAATAAAGACTATACCAAGACGGTAGTACTTATGATAGTAGCAAGCCAGTGAAAGTCACAAGATCACATATAAATAATTCACAAGCAAAATCAAAGACACAAGAAAAATCCACCTTAAATACCTCAGCTTTTACCTCGGCACAGCTCTAATTTCTAGCATGCTTTGTATGCAGGCTATCAGAGTACTGGGTTAGCCAGTGCTGAGATTGTGTTGAGTCATGGAGGAGGAACCACACCAAACTGTCCAACACCAAAATCATGGAGATTATGACTTCTGCATGATTATTAAAGCTGACCTGCACCTTCATTATATAAAGTATTATCTAGATCAATTATAGGAGTGGGATATCATACAAAGTAAAGCCACATTAACTTCCGTATCAGTCCCAAACGTTTAAAATAATAAATTATTGATATTTCAGGACTGGTCACACCCCAATAACAATGAATAACTACAGAATAACTAATGCAGGCTGCAGTCATGTATGCCAGACATAACTGAGGCACTTCATGCATAAATTATCCCTATAAACGAGGATAACCTCCATTTTAGTGTAAAACAGAGACAGGAAGCTAATTTAAATTCAGGTTCGGTTTAAATTCAGGCTGATATAAAGAGAAAGATGAATAACGGCTACATATCCCGGTCTACAAGTTAAAATCTAAATAAAAGGTAGTATTCAGTGGTCGATATGTGCATTTTAAACCGTTTCAATAACTACCTTTAGCAGCAGAGATGTTACTGAATCTGATCTGGGCCGGCTTGTCTCGGTCCACATACGCCCCTCCATTGTTTTTGCCCATGTTTGCCGCTCTCGGTGCCGCCTTAGCTTCGGGCATCGCGTCGGTATAATCGGTGGAAAATGTAGGGAGAGGTCTTCAGAACGGGACAGTTTGGGTCCCGGGGCTTCAACACCACGGTTCGGATGCGGATGGACTCAGATTAACGGATCTCCACCCGGTCCCGTTTAGAAGCTTCCAGAGCCGCCGGCTGCTGCGGGGAGAAGAAGGACCCGGCTGTCAAACTGCCTCGCGCTTGGAGATGACGCAGCTAGGCAGTAGCTATCAAACGCCGATGTGCTTTGAACTTCTTTAGCGTGTTTTCTTTACAGAAAATCCTTTAATTTCATCCACATTCTCAATTACTGTGCTTTATAAGGGAATACCAGTTAAATTTGATAAATTATTTGCCAAATAATGCAAAAGTTAATGCTTTACTAGCAACACGAGCTGATCATGCTTGATTAGTTCTGTCTGTGTGGACTAAAACAGCAGGGCAGAGCACTTTTGGATGGAGATGTTCTGAATTTATTGACTCGTTTCTGAGTATTGTGGGCTTATTTCTTCGTGAATTTGTCATCTCTGTGTCCGGTAGGTTTGAGGCAAGTCTTCTGAAATATCTTTAAATGTTCCTCATGATCAAGCGTTTGAATAAAATTAATTTAAAGCACAGTGTTAGCAGAATTAGCTTAGCATTCAAGAGAGAGAAGAGCAGACAGGCATGTTTTAGCGGCTGTTTTAGTTACTGGAGCAGGTATGGGTTAAAATCTTTATTGTGTAGCATCTCTCTTACTTATATGGAAGCGGAAAGGGGCCAAAGAGTTTTAAGAAAATGAGACACAATTTTCTTTTAAATTCTAGGAGGGGAAAAATCAGAATTCTGAGATTGGTGCATCTCTGCCCATCTTTACTTCTGAGAGACTCTGCCTTCTAAAATGCTCCTTTTATACCAGAACCCATTAATTAGTGTCAAAATGTTCCTCCAGCTTTTTTCCGTTAGTGCCATTTACAATAAAAATGAATCAAATATGGGTTTATGAGATTTGACAATCATTAACTTCTGATTTGATTTACATTTTACACAGTGTCCCAACTTTTTTGGAATTAGGGTTGTACGAAAACATACTTTATAATCAATTTATTATTTATTTTACTTTTCTCTGAATTGAAATGGATTTGGCAGCATGCTGTAGGTCAGGGGTCATCAAGTACATCTGCACAAGGGCCAGATTTATTCTCAACAGAAACTCTGAGGGCCGGACTTTCAAATACACAAAAATTAAATAAATATTTTGGTCTGATTAAAATATTATTGTTGTAGTATTTGTATTTTCTTTCAAAATGCAGGACATTTTTAGTCACTGCCAGTGAGATCTATCCCTATTATCTATAACACAGAAGATCACAAGGAGACTGACATGACAAGAGAATCGGCCGGAAAATCCA
Organism: Cheilinus undulatus; assembly: GCF_018320785.1. Lineage (NCBI taxonomy): Eukaryota > Metazoa > Chordata > Actinopteri > Labriformes > Labridae > Cheilinus > Cheilinus undulatus. Next base: position 54,465,373 of record NC_054868.1, on the reverse strand, counting down.
AGAGAATGGGCCCACCCCAATTAGCATTTAGCACCAATATTAACCAGTTTCTTTACACTTTTAACCTTTTTTGACATTTTTTGCCTCTCTAACCCAATTTTTTGAAAGATTTTAACCAATTTAAATCACTTTTCCTGCATGTTTATCCCCTTTGTGACACTCTTTTATCCACGTTTTGCTACTTTTCTAATTCTGCCACTTTTTAACCCTTTTCATCAATTTTTTCAAATATTTTTGCAACTTAAAAATGAATTTTTCCCACTTTTAACTCATTGTTGATACTTTTTGCCTCTTTAACCCAATTTTTGAAAGATATTAACCAATTTAAACCACTTTTCCTGCATGTTTTATCCCCTTTGTGCTGCTCTTTAATCAATTTTTGCCTTGTAAGCAGTCATAATTTCGTCGACTAAAACTATGACCAAAAATGTTTGTCGACATCCTTTTTTTCCATGACAAAAACTAGACTAAAACTAACAAAAATAGATCTGTGATGACTAAAACTGACAAAACTAAGTTTAGTTTTCATCAAGATGACTAAAGCTAGACTAAAATGTAATCTTGTTTTCGTCGGACATTCAAAATCTGTGATATTTCTCCACTGTGGGTAAATCTGTCAAAAACTATGCATCTGTATCTATTCTGCCTCTCAGCTGTAGAAAGCAGGGACCCCAGGTTCGACAGAGAACACACTACCATGATTTAGTACCAGATTTAGACAAGAGAATAAATAGATGGACTAAAAGTAAAGACTAAAACGTGAGGACTTTTTATGGACTAAAACTAGACTAAAATAATTTTGGGTTTTCGTTGACTAAAACTAGACTAAAACTAAAAAGGGTAGGAGTGACTAAAATATGACTAAAATTAAAAGACATTTCAACTAAAGACTAAAACTTAGACTGACATTAAAATTTGCTGCCAAAATCAACACTGCTTGTAACCAATTTTTTGAAACCTTCTGTGCCTTTTTTTCCTCTTTTACCATTTTTTGCCACATTTTAACCTCTTTTCACCTCCCCATCTGGTCATTTTTTAAATATCAACTAATTATGACACTAAATCTCTGTAAAAACAAATCAAATGTTAAGTCATTCTAAAACTATTTCAATGTTAATCTTTTGTAGGATGGATGTAACAGTTGCAGACATTTAAAGCCAATAGATACTCTTAAAATCCTCCTTTTCTGAACTTAATGATCCTTCAGGGGCCGGACAAGAAGCTTTGGCGGGCCTGATGTGGCCCCCGGGCCGCCAGTTGATGATCAGCGCTGTAGGTTGATCACCTGTCAGTTTTTATTTTTATTTCTGCAGGCTGTTGTAGTCATGCTGCCGCTGAAGGACAAGGACAAACCTATCATCCAGAAGCTTCTGTCGGCCGGCTGCTGTGCTCGCTGCATCCTCAGGTTCTGCTGCGTAAACGTTCAGTCTGCCTACCGACGGCCCCACCAGGTTTTCATTTACACAGCTGTTTTAACACTGCTGTTCTCTCTCCATCGTCTACCGTCTGATCCATGTGTTATTTCTTATCTTACAGGAAACTCTCAGAGAGCTTCAAGCCTTCATCAGTGACACAGAAAAAAACACAGAGTCAGCAGCAGGAGAATCTACTGAAAACAACAGATCCCATGATGCAGCAGGGTCAGAACCACCGGAGGACCCACCCAGTAAAAGAGCCAAACTGGAGCCAGGTGGGGCAGAGGCTCCGTCAGAGGAAGACGCTGCTGATGGAGACGGAGTGAAGGATGAAGAGTCATGTGTCTGTGTGGTGTGTTTGGGGATCTTACAGGAGCTCTGTGGCACGGCGCAGGCCGTAAAGGTGAGTTTACTGCTGAAAATATTCCCTGCAGTGCCAGGCTGTGTCATTGTTGGGACTAACGTGGTGTTTTCTGTCTGATCTCACAGATCGCTGAAGCAGTGAAAGCAGAAAAGTACGAGTTTGACACCCTGGTGCTGTCTGTGTCTCTGCCTGCTCAGCTGTGTGTCCGAGAGGTCAGCCTCTGACCGTTTACTCCTTCTCTGAACATCTACTAATGATTATGTTTATTTCTTACTAAGATTTTCAGTGTCTCTGCAATTCATAGTTTACTCTTCAGTCTGAAAAATGTCAAAAATGTAAAGAAAGGGGCAAAAACATCAGCCCATACATGATTTCTGTGGCTCTCTTACCCCGGCTCGGTATCCCTACATGCTGATAGGAATCAATGGAGGCCAGTGAGCCACCAGCTAAGAGCTAGCAGTGCCTCTTTAACAGCTTTTCTCCCATATGTTGCCATAGATTTAAAAGCGTTTAACTTAAAGGATTAAAACGTCTGCTGTTTCAGTCATGTTGTGGGTGTTAATATGTCTTTTTGAATCCTGCAGCACTCCTGCTGGCTCCATGTGAAGAAAGAACTGAGGTTGGTGGATTTTAAAGTATTGGAGCATAACTTTGGCTCAGTCAGGCTTCGTGTGAAGTGCACTCTATCTCTGTTCACTCCCACAGAGAGAAGAGCATGGTGGTCGATAAGGACGACATCGTTCAGGTCAAAGAGGCCTTCAAGTGGATCATGCAGGGCCTAGTTTCTAAGGAGCTAGGAGGCACCGCAGTGGTTACCAGGGTAGGTGACTCCCATGAAGAGGGAGGCTATAAATCCTGCTAATGTCTAAATGTGGTCATAGTTCCTTGAAGAGAAGTTATTGGTACTTTTGGTCTAAATCAGTGATCAGTGTTACTCAACCCTGTTAGACCAAACTATCACAAAATGTCAAAACTAGAGCCACAATTCAAATGGTGAAAAATGACTAACATGGGCAAAAAAGCTGTAAAAAGGTGGGAAAATGGGGGGAAGTGGCATTTAATGGCAAAAGGCAGCTGAAAAGGGCAAAGCAGGATAAAAGTGTCTAAAACTGATAAAAAAGGGCAAAAATGGATGAAAAAGTGGCTAAAGGAAGTGGTAAAAATGGGCTAAAAACAGCAGAAATTGATCAAAAGTGGCAAAAAATGGGGGGGAAATGGGGCAAAGTAGGCATATGATGGAGAAAAATGGGTGAAAAGTGGTAAAAATGGGTGTAAAGTAAAAAAAAATTGAGATACAGGTGGTCAAAAAGCGGCAAAAATTTAGTGAAAAGTGACTAACGTGGGCAAAAAGCTGTAAAAAGGTGGGAAAACGGGGGAAAAGTGGCATTTAATGGAAAAAGGTGGCTGAAATGGGTGAAAAAACTGCAAACAGGCAGGACAAAATGTCTAAATATGATGAAAAAGTGCAAAATGGGATAAAAGTGGCATAAATGGATGAAAAAGTGTCTAAAGGAAGTGGTAAAAGTGGGCTAAAAGCAGCAGCAAATGGATTAAAAGAGGTAAAAAATGAAAAACAATAGAAAAAATAAAGGTAGACAATTAAGTTTGACCATTAAAACCTTCTGTATACATGTTTGAGACAAACTGGTTAATCTAACTTGCAATGATAAATTTCTGAGGTCAAAGTTAAATAATGTTAAAGAATAATATTTCAAATTAAGACATAAAACAGCCACAAACCATCCCAGAGGAGCCACATGTGGCTCTAGAGCCACGTGTTGAGTATCACTGGTCTAAATGAACATGATTCAGTTCAGTTCTCCAACTTCATAAACCCTCTAGGTGTGATTGGTTTGAGCAGCTTGTACATAAAAACACAGAAAAAGCCCAGCGATACAGAGCAGCAGTGTGTGTTAGCTTAAATACAAGACATGATCTAAAAACATACAGGTATAAAATAGGCTGACAAACTAAAATCCAATGATGAATAGTCACCTAAAAGGGTTAAAGGATCTGTGAGGATGGCACAGACTCTGTTTTTTAATCATTCTGATGTTTTTCTCCAGAGTTTATTTGAGGTTGGTGTGGAGTTCGTTCATCCAGAATCAGAAGCAGACTGCCATTTCCTGTGAGTCCTCATCTTCACTTAATATTCACCAAGACCATGGTATAAACACATGATAATCTGTATGAATGGTCTGTATAAACAGTCGTGTGTATGACATGTATGAGTATCTGTACGGCTGTAAGGTATAAATGTATGGTTGTAAGAATGAAAGGTTTGAATAGCTGTATTAAATGTTGAATGTATGCATGAATAGTTTTATGAATGCTATGTTTAAATAGCTTTATGGATGAATGTATGAATATCTGTATTAATCATTTGCATGAATATCTATGTGGATTGATAAACTGTATGGATAACAGGGATAAATTGCTGCTTTTTAACACATTTTCTGCCTTGCCTCATTAGTGCGTTGACATGTCCAGACTGCTTTAAACCCACCAAGAACAAACAGGTGAGGAAATATCAGAGGGAACGGCATTTTGGAGCTTCATAAAAACAGAATTTAAAACACATTAGAATTATAAGAAGTGACCTTTAGGGTAAATATCCAGTGTAGGGCTAGGAAATATTTCAAGTTTAAAAAAATATGTATATATTTTCGTTTGAGATAAATGGTAAGGACATGGGTCAATCTAGAAAATAAGGCTAGCAGGTAAATTCAGTCCAAAAGAGACCATAAAATGAGTATGTATCACTACAGGTATCATTATTGGTATTAGCTCCAATAATTTTAAAAATCTGATATCAGTTATCCCTACCAAATCATCATAACTGGGATTATTTTATCCTGTATCTCATGTGAAAATATTCAGTAAAATCCCTGATATTGCCCAGCCCTGCTGTGGTCTGGGGGTCTGCCAATGTTGATCCTTTTTATTCTCCTCCTCCAGTCCGTGTTCACCAGGATGGCTGTGGTCAAAGCTCTGGAGAAGATTTCTGACGCCAAATTTCTAAAGTAAGCGTCGTGATTATTTCTCTGCTCTTCATGATTTTATCTCTAAAGTCTTAAACAGGGTATCCACGGGGTCTTGAAAAGTATTAAAAGGTGATAAATCTATTTTGGGAAAATTAAGACCCTTAAAAAGTATTAAAAAGTCTTACCACAACTTTATAAAGTCTTAAATTTTGAAAGTATTTTTTCTGAATTAGCTGTCCAAGATTTTGAGTCCCAAAAACATCATAAGTGTGTGAATTTATTCATTTTTATTAAAAAACAAAGATGAACAGGTACATAAAAAACTAGGCTATTGTGGGTGTGTTCGTAAATTGTCTCTGAGAGCACCAGAGCAAGTTATATCACTGATGTAAATGGTTACAGCTTGAAGTGGCGGTGAGGTATTAAAAAATATTGAGAAGGTCTTGAAAAAGTCTTAAAAAGGTATTAAAATTAACTTCAAGATTCCTGCATATACCCTGTTAAAGGTTTGTTCTTGTTTCAGACATTACCCCTGTCCTCCAGCTCAGCCCGGCAGCAGCTGCAGCTCTCAGGACGTCCAGTGTCTCCACGTGTCCATCTTTGTGGCAGGTATTAGAGACTCACCCCCTCCCACCGTCCATGCTTCTTCTGATGTCCTACAGGCTTTTAGAGCAATGCTTGTTGTAGAAATGTCCAGTATTGTCATGTCTGTTTCCGTGAATGCTGTGTATGACTGATTATGCATCATCACTCCCCCGTGACTCTGTTTGAAGAGAGGAGGGGCCGCTGACAGCTGTGACATTTGAAGTTTTCCCCACTCACTTCCTTCCCATGTTTCAGGACGGTACAACAAGTTCTGCCGCAGTCTTCCTCAGACTCCGTGGCTGATCGATGGAGAGAGGAGGATGGAGTCGTCGGTGGAGGAGCTGATCGCGGCGCCCATCCTGTCTGCCTTTAGAGCTGACGGTGAGTCCAGACTCTGCAGCAGAGAGCTGTCCCAGGACACCATCAGACTGGACAACAGCAGGATCCTAAATATTCACTCTTCTTTGGTGGGTTCAGGGTTAAACTTCTAATCATCTCTGTGTTTTTATCAGGATTTAATTTCTCCTCATCTGGCAGAGAGGACGTGGATGTCCGGACTCTTGGGAATGGTAGGATTTACACTTTTGTTTTTTATTTTGGAGCTGTACCTGCAGGATATTCTGTCACCTGGTGTAGGAAATGTTTAGTTTCTCTTTGGTGTGATTGGGCAGGTCGTCCGTTTGCGATGGAGCTGCTGAATCCTCACAAATCCAGGCTGAGCAAAGTGGAGATGAAGCAGCTACAGGAGGTCTGTGTATTTACCAGGAACACATTCATCATCTTTGTTTCATATTTTTACATAAAGAAACTTTAATAAAACCACAAAAACTCAGGGAAAAGATGCACAAAAAAATCCCTCAGCTTGTTATAAAGGAAAGGTTGATCACTTACAGTCACTATCACTTACGGTGGTTGGTGTCCTTTGCCTTTTGGAGCCTTGGTGCAGAGGGTTTTGCACCCCCACTCCCTTAAATTGCATCACGCAGACAGGTATAAATGAAAGACCTGCATGGGGGGTAGTCCTGACCCTGCAGGTTAGGACAGCTGCACAAAGCTGGTGAAATTAAGGCCCTGAAATACATTTAAAATGATAATAATAATGATAAAGCACTCATGGATGATGATTTATCTTTTTCAGGCTATAAACGCGTCTTCAGATAAAATCAGAGTGAGGGACCTGCAGATCGTCACCAGGTGAGATTATGAAACAGAGAGATTAGACCTGCAGATGTACTCCTAAACACTGACCTGCAGATTTATTTATCAGACTGTAAATGAAATAAAGGAGTGTGTTTAATATTTAATGAATGTGTTAAACTCTAGAGAGGCCATGAGCCGCATGAAGGAAGGAGAGGAGGAGAAGACCAAGTCGTACACAGCGCTGATCTGGACCCAGAAAGCCATCGAGAGAGAAGACATCACCTTCATCGACGACATCAAGGTCACGGCTCATACAGAGGCTGTTCTGATAGATAATGAAGCTACAACCCTCCAGATTCTCAGCGTGCCAGTGGTCGAGCGGTTGGGGCGCGCGCCATGTGCGCGGGCGACCCGGGTTCGAATCTGGCCTGTGGCACTGTTTCCTGCATGTCTCTCCCTGCTCTCTTCCCTGTTTCTGACTCTGTCCGCTGTCCCTGTCCGCATCCCTGTCGGATGGAGGCAGGAAGGCCAAAAATAAATCTTAAAAAAAAAAAAAAAAAACCTCCAGATTCTCTGACTTTAGCCTCATATATATGGGATTATTTCCCTTTTACTCCTCTGTAACTGTAAACTTGATCTAACACCAGAGGGTCACTCAGGCTTGGCAAATACTACCTTAAAATATTGTCCGGTTTCTGGAGTTTTATGGACCCAACAGTTTCTGGATTAAAGCATTCTAAAAAGGGAAATACTGACAGTGACGTCTTTCTAATCACAGGATCTGACTCTGGACCAGAAGACTCCTCTGAGGGTTTTACACCGCCGAGCCCTCGCCGTCCGCCAGAGAGTCATCCACAGCATGAGCACGCGTTTCCTGGACTCTCACCACTTCTACCTCGGGCTGAAGACGCAGGCCGGGACGTATCCTGACACATAATCCATGGTTTTATTCCCTACGTTCAGTAAAAATAGTCAGAGTAACAGGAGGGCGACAAGGCTGTGGGGGGGCGGGTAGAATCAGGATTTATGAATCTGATCTACATCTACTCTCAGATATTTACATCGTATTTTAACCCTTGTGCCCTCCTCAAGTTTACAACCCTCTGGACACCTTCGAGGCAAAATGTACACGTTCAAAAAAACTGTCATTAAATCACCATATATCAATATTTTTTGTACTTTTTTCCATAAATCTCTTTAACAACTTCAGACCTGCTCAAAACTACCAAACATTCAATCATTTTTAAGATTTTAACCCTTTAAATGTCAGTTTGATTATTTGAAATATTTTATTTGTTACCTCAAAGACACAAAAAGTGTTTTTGTTTTTTGTTTTTTTTCATAGAATTAATAGTGGAAAGATGGGGCTTTGGGGGTGATAAGAGTCTTGGATGGGTCAAAGATTAGCAACAAAATTGATTTGACTGCATTTGTATTTTTTACGTAGTGCCAGATATACCCTCTGGACACCTTTGAGGCAAAAATGTACATGTACAAAAACTGTCATTACATCACCATACATCTATATTTTTCTCCTTTTTTCATGGGGCTACAATGGGTAAATGGTTGAATCTGGTGGAATACGGTAAAAATGTCAAATTTCACTAGATTTCTTCACATTGAAATGCTGACATTAGAGAATGCATGATTTTATACTGCAATGACAGTGAGATTAAAAAACATGGTTTTAATGGAAGTCAATGGGGGCATTTTTGCCTTGAAGGTGTCCAGAGGGTATATCTGGCACTACGTAAAAAATACAAATGCAGTCAAATCAATTTTGTTGCTAATCTTTGACCCATCCAAGACTCTTGTCACCCCCAAAGCCCCATCTTTCTACTATTTATTATATGGAAAATAATCCACTTTTTGTGTTTTTTTTGCAGTAAAAAATGAAATATTTCAAATAATCAAACTGGCATTTAAAGGGTTAAAATCTTGAAAATGATTTAATGTTTGGTAGATTTGAGCAGGTCTGAAGTTTTTAAAGAGATTTATGAAAAAAAGTAGAAAAAAATATTGATGTATGCTGATTTAATGGCAATGTTTTGTACGTGAACATTTTTTCCTCTAAGGTGTCCCGAGGGTACAAACTGCATCAGTAGCATATAAATGACACGTAAGAGTAAAACATGTTGGATTTAAAAAATTTAACTAGAAAGAAAAGTTCCTGCATAAATTCATGCCACAAGCTGTAAAACTGACAAATGATCACAAATAAAAAAAAAAAATAAAAAAAAACAGTTGAGAAAAATGCCTAAGGAGGGCATGAGGGTTAAAGGGACATTTTGGTGTTTTTTAGTTGGGTTGTATGAGGTACTAGTCAGTATCTAGTGCTATTATCCTCCTGAGATTTTAGAGACCGTTGACCCTTCAAACAGGAGAAGCTTAGAGAAGCTAAACTGCTACAGACGGCTACAGCTGCTCTAATTCAGAGTTTAAGGTTAAAATCAAGTCTGGAACAGTTGAACTATAACAAACATTTTTTAGCATTTTGATTTTCACCCAAAAAGCCTCTGTGCTTGGAACTATTCTGCGATGTGTGCTTCAGCTACGTGCTCTTCCACCTCAGCCTTTCTGATCAGATCTAAACCTGGCCGTTTATATTCCTGTTTACAGGAGAAAGACTGGTGCTCTGGTTTCTGATCGCTGCATCATTACTGAGCAGGCATCTGTGAATGTTGATTTTAGAATTAATACACATCAGTCTGGGGCTGTTGGTGAGGTTTGAGATCTTGCAGTTAAAACTTTTTCAAAGATTATTTTTATTTTTAGGCTTACGTAAGCAGCAGCAGTAGAGGTTTATATGGAGGTACATTAACATTGCATCTACACTAGGGCTGGGAAGTTAATCGCAAATCAGATTAATTCACAATATGACCTGCTGCAATTTTCAAATCGCAGAAGTTGAAATATTTCTTTAACTTGAAATGTGTCAAAATACCAGTTTAATAAATAAATTTTTTGCAGCAGCAGAGATTTTATGCACATTATGCAAACATTCAAGTGTACATTTATTTATAATGGTTTTCAAAAATCCTCCTTTTTTGTTTTATGTTTGTTTTTTCTTCATCAAAATGAGTGAAATAAAAATGATAATGCCCTTTAAAATAGGAAATGACATCACATTTGCAATATGAGCTAAAATAGCTCATTCTATCTAAAACTGATGTAGCCTAGCGTTACTTCACTAAAGTCATACCTCCCCCACCCCAGCCTCCTCCTTTATAGCTTAAAGCTTGATGTACCCTCATATTCAGATTCATGCTACTATGGGTAAATTGCTTCTGAATTAATTTCATTGTTTCAACACAAATGGTCTTATTAATGAAATTATTTATTGCTTGAATTTGTTGAAAAATATATAAGATTAACCCAAGAGTAATTGCATATTAAATCATAATACTTGGGGAAAAAAATCGCAGTTAGATTATTTTTGCACATTGTTCAGCCCTAATCTACACATGGTGAATTATTCAGCTGTCTGTGTCACAACCATCTGTGTTTTGGGTTTAGACTGTCTTTGGGATAGATTTAAAGTAAGTGAATCTGATTTTCTGGGTCTTTTCTGAGCGTATTTCCTTGATTCAACGTGACAGCTACATTAAAGAGTTTGTCCACGGAGACTTTGGCCGTACTAAACCCAACCTGTGTCAGCTGTTAAAGACCGACACGGACATCCTGGAGCTGGACGTGGAGGTGAGGCTGGATTTAGAGCAGTGATTCCCAACCTGGGGTCCGGGACCCTCTGGGGGGGTGGGCTTTAGTCTGCTCTGAGGTTGTTCTAATTAGATTTGCATATATCAGGTAAAATCACGATAAAACTTGAGAGACATTTTCTGAAGGTTTTATCAGGGAAACTTCAGTGAATGCTGATTTTGTCAACAAGAACATGTTGATGTTTTTAATGCCCCTCCTGTGTGGGCCAGGCTCTGCCTTCAACACCAGTAGGGGGAGCTCTAAGTGGTTGGAACCACTTATCTACAAGGTTTAATGTAGCTGCTGAACATGAGACGACTACATTTAAAAAAAAACCTCAGTGAGAACTTCCAGATTTCCAGATCAACATTTCTAAACTCTAATAACTTCACTTCAGTGACATTTTAGTGTTTGCACATTTCTTCTAATTTCTGCATTTTAAACCAGTGGTTCTCAACTGGTGGGTCAGGGCCTAGAAGTGGGTCGCAGAGCTGTTTGTTGAAAAAAACAAGTTAAAAGAGCATGCTGTACATTCATACTCTTTATTTTACCCTGTTTTTCATTTAAAGGTCACATATTCTACTTCTTTAAGACAAGTTTATATCGGTCTCAGAGGTCCCCTTAACATGCCTGTGACGTTTGTTGCTGAAAAAAAAAAAAAAAAACACTCCAGTATTGATTTCTGCGTGTCTAAAAACCCCTCTGTTTCAGCCCTGCTCAGAATGAGCTGTTTCTTTGTCTGTGGCTTTAAATGTTAATGAGCTCTCTGACTCCGCCCCTGACCACGCCCCTCTCAGGAAATGAATGTGGCACTGCTGATCCTCTCAGCTACGATCAGGAGAGTGGGGCAGAACTTTCCTCCTTGTGGGGAGGGCCAACTGAACCTGGGGGCGGGGCTAACTCCCCACATGACATCATGAGGGGAAAATCTGAGAACGGCTTGTTTCAGCACACATTTTCTGAAAGCTGGAGAAAGAGAGGGGAGGAGGAAATGGATTTTTCTGATTCTTGGGGGGATTGTGGACAGGGGCACAGATTTTTGTTAGGAAAGCCTGAAGAAGTGATTTTTGCATATGTCCCTTTAAGTTTTTTTTCTCAACATTAACCGTTTCTGAGAAAAAACAGGTTTCCATACATTTATGTTTTAGTTTCTCTAAATCTCTGGAAAACATCCAGAAAGTTCTGGTCATCATGGGAGTAAAATACAGCGCATGCATGCGTGTCAGTTTAGGGGTGTGTAATGGTGGTTTTTTTGGTCATTTTTGTTTCAATCAGATAAAAACTGAAGCAGTCATTGTTAAATAAATCTGACATGTTGAATGTTTTCAAAGTTTGTGTTGCAGCAGCTCATTCAGGAACTGGTTTTGGGTTCTGAGACCAGACCAGTTGAGAACCAGCGTTTTAAACTAAACCACAAAGCCTGTTTTGTGTTTTTTGACGGTCTAACCTGATACTGGTTCTTCCTCCATGGTGCTGAGTCTTTGCTCCTGCATTATTTCTGTAAACCTCATCAGTGTTTTGTTATTTATTTATTTTTCTTTCAGTCTGTAGATGTAGACTGGCCTCCACCCATACCGGAGTGAACTCTACCTGGTCCTGGTCCTCAGAGAGTCCATAGGTTCATCCCACCTGGACTGATGTGGATTAACCAGACTCAGACTGTCTGAGATGGGAGAGAGAAGTGAGGGATGAAGACACCGATCCAGGAGAGGAGACGGAGGACGTCTGATTTATGTTTTCACTCAGAATGACCCAGACCTCAGTTCTCAGAAGGTCGTTTTCTGTTAGATAAAACAAGGGAACTCACTTTTGAACCGAGTCTGTAGAAAGACTAGGAGGCTAATAAAGACTAGAATGTTCTCAGTGTGTTCCAGTCTGATGGATTAAAAATATAAAAGCCACATTCCAGTTCTTATTTCTGATCTGACCGTAGAGAGGAGGATCGATGTGACTGACACCAGAGGAACCGTCTTGTAAGGCATCATGAGGCTGTCTGCTGTGTCCCAATCCAGGAGTAGCCTCATCTGAAGGACCTTACATAGTCCACTTGGGCTGTTAGTGTCACCTATCTTACCTCGTACTTTTTTGTTTCGAAGCACCGTCCCAACAACCGCCACAGCGGCGTTTGAACTACTCAACATAATTTATGTCACATAACTTTTACTACCTTTTATTAACCTAACCTTTTATGAAGCTAATTTAGAGTGTCACTGCCCTTTAATTGTTTTAAAACCGTTACTGCACCACGCCAGAGTCCACCAGCTTGTCTGAATCACCGTACAGGGAAGAAGCCTTAACAATGGGACAGCACACTACTGTGGCCCAAACCAGCCACTAAACGTGCCCTTTAAAGCAGTGGTTCTCAACTGGTGGGTTGGGACCCAAAAGTGGGTCGTAGAGCTGCTTTCAGTGAGTCGTGTTTGTCTGCATCTAAAAATGCTGGAAAAGTCTGAAATACCTGTTGTCAATTTACATCCATTTAGTTTGTTTTTTTATGATAATGGGTAATTTCATGTTCATGGACAACCATGGACATGAACTCTCCTCTGAGAGAGAGAGAGAGAGAGAGAGACCGACCACACAGTTGCTCACAGAAGAGATCCACAGACATCAGATCTCACAGAAACACAGGACTAAACAGACTTCAGAAATAAAAACATTCAGCTGACAGCAGTGGCATTGTTGGCTGACTATCCTGGCAGGCGTTACAGCTAAAATGCTCACTTTGAGCTTCTGCAGCATCTTAACCATGCCCATATGCTTCATTGCTGTCATGTGATTGGCTGGTTGGATATAGGGGTTGGTGAACAGGTGTACCTAATGAAGTGAACAGGTGAGAGCAGTGAAACTGAGGACGTTTGGTGAAGATGTACAAAGGTCTAAAAAGTAAGAAGGATCTGTTAACTTTGGAGAAATGAACCCCACATTTTTGAGATTATTAAGTCGAAAATTTAGAAAAAACTAAACTCAGAATTTGTTGAAAAAGATGTGAAGAATCCAAACTCTGGTTGGATCAGTCGTCTACTGGAGACTGTCGGTCTTTTTCTGAACAGACCCACAGAAATGTCTGCAAAGATGAAAATGTGACTGCTAAAACCAGGAGTATTTCCTTACTGATCAGTCTCAATCACAGTGTAATCTAGGAGGATTTTCCTCTTTACTCTCAGCTTCAGACTTTATAACTTCAAATATTATAACCTTTAGTTCTTGTTCATTTATGACTTTTGAAATGTAAAACTTTGAGGTTGAAAAGTTGTACTTTTTTTTTAAAGATAAAATAATGCAAGTTTTTCCTTGAAAATTTGAGACTTAAAAAGTTGTGTTTGGATTCAAGTTAAAGTCAAAAAAAAAATTTATTTTCTTGAAAATATACAACTTTTTAAAATTTAATTTTTTTTCCATTTTACAGAATTTAATAAACTTAAAAAAAAACCCTGAGCTTGGATTTCTTTTTTAATTTAAAAATTTTAAAATTATCTTTTCTCCTGTAAGATTAAAACTTCTTTTTATTTCATATTTCTAATTCAGGACTTTTGAAACTTGAAGATATTGCTGGGAGTGACTAATAAACTCAGGTGTCTTATAAATTCAGCAATTTGAAACAGATAAAAAAAAAATAAATTATGACAGATTTAAATCAAGTAAAACAAAATAAATGCAGATGGTTTCTCATAGATTTATGACTTTCAAACAGAAAAAATATTAACATTTCCACATGAATTTGACTTTTTTTAATGTAAAACATTCCTAGAATTTTTTGTTGATTAACCTAAAATATTTTGTTTTTTCCCTGTAAATTAGTGACTTTTTAAACAAAAAAACCCAATTTTTTTCTCATAAATAACATCTAAATAAGCTCAAACATTCTAAATTAGTCCGGATTTATCACAAGAACAAAAAATTCTAGTAAATTAGGGAACTGTCTTTGGCACTAAAATGCCGCTGTAGAGACGCACCAGTGGGTTAAGTTTTAAAACTAGAAACGTCTTTTTTTTGTGAATTTACAACTTAATAAATTTAGAATTGTTAAGTTTGGTTTCAAGTTCTTACATTTAAAATTTCGATTTTTTTTTGTTATTGTATGACCTGTTTAAATAAAAAAAAAAATTCTCATTAAAATGTACAAATTTAAAAACTCAAAAAGTTTCAGTATTTTTCATAGACATTTCCATTATTATGACTGATCAAAATAAAGTAAAATAAAATAAATGCAGATGGTTTCTCATAGATTTATGACTTTTAAACAGGAAACAATATTTATATTTCCTTATGAATATGATTTTTTTATTTTAAAAAATCCTAGAATTTTTTGTTGATTAACCTAAAATATTTTGAGTTTTTCCTCCTGTAAATTAATGACATTTTAGACAAAAAAACACCATACATTTTCTCATAAATAACTTCTAAATAAGCTAAACATTCAAAATTAGTCTGGATTCATCTCAAAAAGTAAAAGTTCTGGTAAATTAGGGGACTGTCTTTGGCACTAAAATGCCACCATAGAGTTTACCTGTGGATTAAGTAAACAACTTAATAAAGCCTGTAGGGACACCATGGAGCTGACCACCTCTGATAATCTGATAAAATCCCCCAAAACAAACCTCTGGTCTGAAATAAAGAACCACGACAGCAGGAACCCTGAAATGTATTTCTTTTAATTTAATTCAAAATAAATACTACCACGGCAACGCAAGTCCACTACTGGGGTCTTGCCCTAATGTTTTGGTAAGAAAACAAACAAACAAGCAAACGATCAAAAAAAAAAGAAAAAAAAAGAAAAAAAAAAAGAATAAAAAGAGACTTCAGTTAATGCATCCATCATCATCTTCATCATCATCATCACATCATCCTCAGCGACTCTCCACAGGTGCCTTTTTAACGACGTACAGGTAACACTGCCTAGAATGACCAACAGAAATAAAACAGATACTATGGTACAAAAAGAACAGGGCAGGAGCAAAGGATGATGGGATTGGAACAACCTGATGAAACCAGCACTGCAAAGAAAAACAACGTCATCCACGGTCCCTTTTTAGTTTTTTTTCTTCTCAAACGGCGTGAAGGGAAACGAACGAGTGCAGACTCCACAGTTAACATCGTGTCCTGTCACCGGGAACCATGGCGGG
Organism: Cheilinus undulatus; assembly: GCF_018320785.1. Taxonomy (NCBI): domain Eukaryota; kingdom Metazoa; phylum Chordata; class Actinopteri; order Labriformes; family Labridae; genus Cheilinus; species Cheilinus undulatus. The sequence continues at coordinate 54,450,060 of NC_054868.1, read as the reverse complement.
GGTTAGGGTTTGTCTCCATGGAAACAGAAACGATGGAAGAGTCCGGTTTCTGACATTGTCTTAGTTTTTTTTTCTTGGATGCAGCTTTGAGTCGTATTTTTTTCTTCAGCAAGCTTGAAGTCGAGTCACACGGAAACGGAAATGTCTGGTTGGTGAAGATAAAGACGAAAAGGCATTGCATATTTACACCCAGAAGAAGGAGAAGTTTGGGACAGTCTCCTCACACCAGAGTCTCACGGCTCAGTTTTCTGCTGATCTGTGACATGATTGGTCGTTTATTGATACCTTTTTTCACATATTCAACATGTGTGAATCGATTATTTTAAATCCACAATACTGACAGGAGAGACGGGGGCTGGACCCCGGCGTGGAGCTGGAAGCCTCGTTTCTGTTAGAGTCTGATAAAGTTCTGCACTCTTGATTTATCCTCTGAAACAGTCTTTGTGAGTGTGTGTGTGTGTCTGAGTGTGACGGACGGTTGTGTGATCAGGACTCCTGCACAGGGCTGGGCAACATATCCAATATCATCCCCAGATTTAAGACCAGATACAGGACAAGACAGAACCATTTCTACTGATATACAACAGGTTCAATATAACATTTACTCTCACTTCGTCTGCTGAGTGCAATGAAGAAAATTAAAGTCAGACTGACCAACAAGAGCAGAGAGTTTCCATCCAACACGCTTTCCCGGACAGGAAACGCTGCGAATACGGACAAAAACACCCAAAATGCTGCAAAAATGAAGCTAAGGGGTTCTGGACCCGTGGATTAAACAGCCAATAGATTTGAAATTTTCAGTGAGAAATGCAGAAATAAGCTGTTCTCCATTAACTATTTAACCCTTAGAGCTCACACCCCTTTGTAAATTGCTTGGTAACTTTTGAACCGTGATTCGTAGACACTAACTTGTTTTTTCCCGTGAAAGCTCTGTGTTGTGCCTTTTTAAATATGTTCTTCAATCACTCATAGCTCTTACAGAACATTTGCTCATGAGCCCGGAACTTGGCTGACTTCCTGGGGTCTCTGACAACTGAGTTGTTGTAAATAACAAGTGACAAGTTTATAACAACGTCGATAACCTTTGAACCATACGTCGTCACACTTTTTTTTTTTGTGTTTCCCCTGAAAGATCATTTTGCTGTCATTTGCTACCCTCGATGTCTCCGTAGCCCTTAAGGACGCCGTTCTAGCAAGCACAGAACTTCACTGACTTTTCAGGGTCTTTAAAGAATAAATCCATGGCGTTAGATCCGATAATAAGCATCTTTTTGTCCATTTTTAATCCATTTTTGATCATTTACTTTGGCTTTTTCCGGTGAGTAGCGCCATATATTTGTTGAGGGCAATGTTTGCATGCAATGCATTGTGGGAGGGGGCTGTCCTTCAATAGCAAGATGTTCCATCTCTACTGTTTAAAGGAATGGCACAAATGAATCTAACTGCAAAAATGCACATGGACTTTTCTTTGTACATATGTAGATATTTTGAAAACCGTTAGTCACAGAATATTTATTTTTTCACAGTTTTGTCCCCAAGAGATGGAGAACAAATCTGTGCAAAGAAAAGGTTAGTCACTGTTGTTTACTGTGTGTTATCAGTAAAAATCTTGAAGTTTCAAATTCTGATTTTTTTCTTAAAGCCCAGGCTGTCCTGAAAAAAAAAAAAGATGTGTAGAGCTTGACTGTGAACCACAGAGTTGATGTTTCATAAACGTTTTAAGACAAAAGTCCAGACAAGACATGATGGTAAAAAAAAAAAATAGCTGTGAGCTCTAAGGGTTAAAAAAAAGAAAATAAAACATGACAATAAACTGCTCTTGGTCCATTTAGGCAACTCATATTTAACTGAGAGTGTTTAAAAAAAAAATATTATTTGTTTAAAAAAAAAAAGAAAAACTAAAAAATGAAAAATGGTTTGTTTTTATAATATTTTACTTTTTTGTTGTTCAGGAAAAAAAAGAAAGATGTGACATTCAAAGATTATGTAACATTCTTTCCTTTCAAAACACATGAGCCAGGTGACACAGAGAAAAAAAAAAAAATTACATCACCACTGCTCTGTTCTGTGATATTTTTATGATAAGGTGAAAAATTAACTGTTTTTCCAAACCTTGCAGTAAAAATAAACATCCTTTACTCCCAGTGTCAGACATATTGTCATCTTCAAAACTGCCGGCAGATTCCTGCACATGGTTGAAATTGCACAATCACATCAGCAACATTAGTTTCCAAATGTGTCAGTAATCAGAGTTTATAATCCCGTTTGTTGTTCTGTTATTGATGATAAATCCAGATATTGATCCTGAACCACCATGCAGCTTCAAGTATGTCGGTCTGATTATTGGTCTACATTGCCCAGCCCTATCACTACAGTTGATCCACTTTCACATCGATATGTTTCAGTCCCATTCCTCTGACCTGGTTCAGGAACTCCAAGAGTCCAAAAGCCTTTCACCATCATAATGGACTTTTTAAGTCCTGGAGACCACAGAACCGATCCCCTGAACCATTGTAGATGTGTGCAGGAACCCTGAAGAGTCAGCTGACCTAAAGGAGATCAAGTCGGCAGTTTGCTCCAAAGACATCTTATCCTCACTGCTGACGGCTAGAAACAGCCAAACAGGAGAGACGGACCCACGTGTGACCCAGTTCAAATTAAAGCCAGGCAGAGAATCAGGTACAGGTGCTGAGAGCTTGTTCTTTAAGAGCCCTGCAGATATTCTAGAATTTTACACTGTCATGAGGATGAAGCCAAAGATGGAGCTGTGTCTGCAGTGAGGATAAAAGTAGAACAGACTAATAAAAAAAACACTGATAAACTATCAAGAGGAGAGCTGAGGAACATCTGATCAGATGAAACCAACTATCAGATTAATCTAAGACCTGTAATCCCTCCCACCACCAGAGGGCAGCACTGACTGAGTCTGAGTTTAATACTGACACTGTCCCTAATCAGCCACAACATTTAGATTTATCAGCCATAATGTCAGAACCATTAATGGTTACAACTCAGGAGCTAGAGGCATGGGGGAGACACTGTTAGAATATTATTAACCTCATTTTAAAACATGGTTTATCCTTGACAGAACTACATTACCCATAATCCCATAATTACCCCATCCCATAATTTAAGAAAAGACGGTTTAAATTTGGGTAACAAAGATAGACATGATTATGTAGAAGGCTTAAGTTTGAATATTATCAACTTAATTCGAGAAAAAACATGTTTATTCATGACTGTGGTCAACAGTACTACATTACCCACAATCCTAGAGTTTGAAAACAAAGTTTCTGATTGGCTGAGCCTGCCTCTGTTCCTTTATTAAACAGGGTGATGAAGATATACGGTTATGAAGAAAAGAAGTACATAACGAACCTTCTATTAAGCACTACATTACCCACAATCCTCAAGTGTGACAGCAATGTCTCTGATTGGTGGGGCATGAACTCCAGCTGTGGGCTGCTACCAGTGAAGTTAACAAAGTTACAAAGTACCTGCTGAGCTCTGTGGTGACCACAGATGGCGCCACAGAGCAGCAGATCAGCCAGGAGAACATTACCAAAATAACTGAGACGCTCTCAACCTGGAGGGGGCAGTCGCTATGCACATTTAACACAAAATGAAGAATTTAGATTATTTGTGCTAAGATTTTGAGATTTGGAGCCTTACTGGTCAACAGGACTGCTGAATCCCCATGTTAGTAAGTTTTTGTGTAAAAAATGGCTCTGAGGGTTTAGTTGGTTTGACTTTCTTAACACCCATCTGCTGTTCTCAGCTCCTGGATCTGCAGGTTTTCAGGTAAATCAGGATTCTTTCAGTCTGGAGCAAAGTGCCGACTTGAGTCCTGACTGTGCGGTTTGCTGTGTCTGTGTGCAGATAAATATCTAGTGATGAGTGTTTGTGTGCTATGACAGCATAAAGTCCCCCCCATGTCCCACACACATACATACATACATAGATAGAGCCATACGTCCCTGTGTAAACACCCATTCCACTAATCCTACAGCTACGATGAGGAGACAGAGAGCGGCGGAGGTGAAGAAGAAGCGGTGAGAGCAGAGAAAGGCCTCGTTCCCTGCCGGCTGTGGAAAGCTGGAGCGGTAAGCTGAGTTTGAACGTGGTTGTGCTCTGTGGCGCCTGAGTGAACTGTGCAGTTTCTGGCAGTTTTGTGTTTCCTGTTTCAACAAAAAGACGAAGTCAGAGGAGTGAAGCACGCTGAAAAAAGGTGGGGTGGAAAAAAGAGCAAAGACTGCAACAATGAGGGGAATGATACAGACGCGTCCGTCCTCATTTACGCCTTTTTTTGTCGTTTTTTTTTTCTTTTTTTGTTGTCGACAGTGATTTTCATCGCCATGGGGTTGGGGAATGTGCACTGCCATGGCAAATGGATGAGAAAGAAATATTTTTTTGTACTTTTTTCTTTTTGAGTGAACCACGAGCCATGCACTTATTCTCAACTAAGAATGACCCCTCACATCCCCGAAAACCCGCCCGCCCTCTCCCAAACCGAAACAAAAACACCCTGTCGGTATGATACGAAACATCTGCACACGTAAGGCAACATTTTTGGTTTTTTGTTCCCTAAAACGGCTCTTCCAAACCAAGTGCAAAAAGTCAAAAGAAGAAGAAAAAAGGGCAGACACGACAAACGAACAGAAAGATGCAACCCGGGTCGACGACTTAATACTGACGGAGAGAAAATAAATAACAAAAACATTGCCTTCTGCAGGAAATAGCGCTGAAAATGTAGGAGACTTCTTTTTTAGTGTGGGGAGACCGGCTGGAGTCTATCCCACTGTGCAAAAACCTCTTTTAAAGTCCCTAAAAAGACTTCTCCCCGTCTGTGAGGAGGCAGAGAAGGAGAAAAAGAGGGGAGACTGGTATTTTTTTCCTAAAATGGCTACGTGTTTTCCTCAAATGGCCACGGATGGGGGCGATACTGGCTGGCTGGGCCGGAGCGCTCACTCCCGCCCGCTGGCTGAGTAGGAGAACTGTGGGAAATGAGGCCTTCGCTCGTTGTCCGCCGCATCCATCCCGTCCTCGTCGTCTGTAGAGACAAAGACAAGTCAGTGTTCTCTAAAGTCTTTGCGTACAGCACATTAGCTGAAACACGTTCAGTATTTATAATCTCTGCAGCAGGAAGACATCCTTACATTTCTCTGGCGGAGTGATGGTGATGGTCTGTGCTGTGAACTCCTCATCGAAGTAGCGCGTGTCTGTCTCTGAGGAGACCTGCGGCTGGAAGGGTGGAACCAGCTGGAACAGACAGGAAGAGGGTCAATAAGGCGAGGGTTCAACCATGCTGGGTAAATAAACATCTAAAAAAACTAGGGCAGCAGGCGGCACTGAAGCACCCTCACACCACGGTGCATGCTGGGTCTGTTACAGTCGTAGGTGTGCAGATTAAAAATGACAGATTTTACCATTTTTCTGAATAATAAAACCATAACATTACAGAATGCATGATAATATCATGCAAAGGCTATGAGATTAAAAAAATGCGTTTTGATTGAGAGTCAGTGGGACGTTTTTGTCCACAAGTGACTCGAAAGGGAAGTAAATTTTAAATCAGATGCTACTCAAAAACTATTAATGCATCAAAGTCAATATGTTAGCATGCAGGCGTGATCAGTGTGAGGCAGCTGTCTTGCCAGAAAACGAAGAAAGAATTATGCTTACAAAAGTAACAGGTTTGACATTTGTTTAGGAGGGAAAAAAAAATCCTAAGAAATGTTTAATTTCCTGAAGGGGGCGCTGAGACGAAGTCCGATATTAATGCATGAATAGATTCTGGATCAATGTGTGATCATCCTGAGATTTTTGGTGATGACTGACATCAGCACTGCAGAGGTTTGAAGAAGTAGAAAAATATGTGGAACTTTGGCCCTGGTTATGGCTCTGCCCTACGGCAAAAACTCATAAGGAGCACAACTTTTGATCGGCAGCTTGTCTAGAATGAACAAAAAAAAAAATCTAGAGTCAACCCGACGAATACGCATGTACTGATAATGATGTGTGTAGCTCTCTCTCAGTCCCCTGACTGGTTTCTGGGCCCCTTTTGCAAAGGAATATTAGGAAACCACTAAAAGAACAAACATTTTTGCAGGGGCTGAATTTTGTGCAACTCTGGTGAGTTTTTAAGCACGTTAAGGCTCCAAAGTCAGAGGTCTTTAGGGCTGAATAATGGCTAGAATTCCCTCAGTTTCCTTACTCAGAGGTCAGTGCTCCGGTCCTAAACCTTAGACGTCTCAGATCATTTACATTTTATGTCTTTTTAGAGGAAAAATAATCGTACATTTTTACTTCCTGCCAATCATTCATTCATTCATTAAAAAGGCAGTCCATCCATTTTTTACATCGCTTATCCCGTTTGGGGTCGCGGTGGGTGGAGCTTATCCCAGGTGAGAGGCAGGGTACATCCTGGACTGGTCAATCACAGCTGACATATAGAGACAGACAACCAGGCACGCTCACACCTACGGGCAATTTAGAGTTAACAATCAACCTAATGAGCTATCTTTGGTGGTGCGGAGAACCCAAGCATGCACGAGGAGAACATGCAAACTCCCTGACCATGATGAGAACCAGGAACCTTCCTGCTGTGAGGCAACGGCGCTAACCCCTGCACCGCCATGCAGCCCAAAAAACAAAATCCAGTCCATGCAATTCTATTTTATTAACCTGGCGAATGTTTATGGGACAAAAAACACCTAAAGATAAACATGTATTCTGTGTAAAAATAGTCATTTTTATTATGGTGCGTAACATTTTACCACTTTACATGTAAATTTACAACATTTTTAAAAAATTTCTTACTCTTGCATTGAAACTTTATCACATTAATATATTTTAACATTTCTTATCAAAAAAAGATTCTAAACACGAGCATGGTAAACGTTTTCTGATTGGTTTAAATTCTCAACAGAAAAAAAATAAAATAAAACGGCTAAAATATCCCATGGAGGTGACACTCTGTACACATCTGGATCCTATCACGTGACCTAAAGCCATCAGGTCTGATGATGACGCATGGCTGAGTTTAAACCACAGCAGAGGAAGAGTACATGTCTGATATAAAGCCGCGCTCGGTCGTCTTTGTGTTGCTGAAATCAAACAGAGATGAGCTAACTGATCTATTTTTGCCTCGCAGCCAGACGCCGTTTGAAAATGAGGTAACCCTGCTACCAGAATATCTCAGGTGCGCTGTTTGAATAAATTACGGCTGAGGACGGGATGACGTCCGGCAGCTCTCACCTTCTTGTCGTAGACGTCCTGCCAGTCGATTGTGCCAAAGAAACTGTGTCGCATGATCTCCTTAGCGTCATCCGGTCCGCCGCCCAGCCTGTCAGAAAAAAAGCAGAAGAAGAAGAAGACGTCGGAGTCAGACATCAGAAGCTGCTTTAACAAAGTCTCCATCAGTGGAACCAGAATATCCACCTGCCACTGATCCTGAAATAACTCGGCCGGGGTGAACGGGTTCGCTCTGAGAAGCTGCAGTCGCCTCTTTTTCTCCAGGTTCTTCATTAGAGACGGAGAAAAGCTCCAGGACGATCAGGAGGGAAATAAACTACAGCCACGCTTCTCCTGCAGTTCAACCATCATTTATACCTCTTTGTAACAAACAGAGTCCTTAATATGACCACGCTTTTCCTAATAGATGGCGGAGTCTTAAACCTAGTTTCTACTTCAACATCAAATCTACGCCGTAGTCTGCAGCAGTGCCACTCTGCAGTACTCCACCCAAACACTAGGGGGAGGGTTGTTCCTGTCCTGCTGTTTTTTTTTACCCTGTTAAACAAGGTGGATGTTAACTTTTATAATGCTGTTAAAATGTTACTGAATATGGGAGAATCTGTTAGCACAGTGATCCTCAACGTTGGGGTCGGGACCCCATTGGGGTGTTGCTACTGTTGCTACTTTACACCATTTTTGCCAAATTTCAACACATTTTTGCCACTTAAAACCCTTTGTTTTTTCAATTTTTAAACCCTTTCCACCACTTTTTTCTGCCTGTTTTTGTCCCTTCTAAACAAAATCTTGACACTCTCCACCTATTGTTGGCTCTATTGTCCCATTATTGCCACTATTAACCCCTCTTTACCACTTTTTATACCACATTTAAAAATTTTATATACCCATTTTTGCCAATTTAACTTATTTCTTCCAATTTCTGCCTCAGCTAACCTATTTTTGGCATTTTTAATGCCATTTCAGCCACTTTTTAAATTCCATTTTTCCACTTAATATGCCTGTTTTGGCTTCTTTAACCCATTTTTGCCATTTTTTTTTGTTATTTTTGCCACTTTTATGTAATTTTTGGCACTTCTAACCCAGTTCTGCTACTTTTAAAATCCAATTTCACCACCTTTTCCACCATTTTTTTGTCATTATTAACCAATTTTAGCTACTTTTTAAAACATATTTTAATTCTGTTTTTATAAAAAGGATTTAAATTTTCAAGAGGACTACTTACTACACAAATGAATTAAAAAGATATTTGTTTCTTTGATAAGCATTTACCACAGCTTAACTTTACAATGGACCATGATTTTGCTGGGCCCCAGTTTGGCTGGGCCCCAGAAAGCTCTTCCATCTTTTCCCCCAGGGGTCCCTGGTCTCTGGCACCTTTATTTTGGGGGTCGCAGGCTGAAAAAGTTGAGAACCCCTGTGTTAGCAGACAGGCACCACAGCTGACACTGTGGCTGAACCAGAAACAACTGATACTGTCATGAAAATGTTTCTTTTTCACCTTTTTTCCCTTGAAACCAGGAGCTGGATGTAAACAGAGATGCAGCAGCAGTGTTTTACATCATGTTGAGTGAAGCCTGGGAAACAAAGGACTATAATTCCCAGTGTGATGGGTCGCTGTGATGTCACTTCCTGTCCAGCTGTTTGTTAAGACCTGCTGATTGGAGGATTGGATCAACCTGAGCAGAATGTGAGACGCTGTTAAAGAGGACGCTTTGCTCCTACACCTCATCGGCGATGCTAACTGTTTAGCATCCCGGCTCTATCTGTGCTCTATTTAGCTGAATCAGCTCAACCCTGAACCCCGCCGTCACCTTTCTCTAAACCTGAACAAAATAAACCAGACAGAGCTGGCGGCTCGAGAGAGCAGGGGACTGTTCATCAGGTCACAGAGAGAGGGCGCTGTTGTCGAGGTCCAGACCCTGGCGTACAGTGGCGAGCACACCTGCCTTTAACTTCCTGTGCTTTACTCTCCAGCTCCTAGCTCTGCCTCTCTCTGTGGTTTTCTACTAAACTCTGGGATCTGGACTTGTCTGAACTAGCATCATAATTTCAGCTAAAAATATTATTTCAGCATGTGACCCCCAAAATAACCGCACCAGAGATTGGAGATCCCCCATCTTACCTTGAGGGGAAGAAAGCCCACGATATCACACAAAACTTGCATTTTACAAAGTTTTTAATTGGACTCATTCTAACAAGATATTTCAAAATAAAATATAAAATGTATGATTTTACATAATACGAAATTTCTCTTTGTGTTCTGGAACATATCCCCCAACCCCCCTTTACTATCCTGTTACCCCCCTGGGGGTCCCGACCCCCACTTTAGGAACCACTGCATTAAAGCAGGGGTTGTTAACCTTTTCAGCCCGTGACCCCCAAAAAAAGGCACCAGAAACTGGGGACCCCCACTGTACCTGAAGGTGGTTGAACAGCCATGAACATTTTAAAATAGTGCAGTCTAGGCTGTCCATCAGGGGGGATAAAGGGGGGAGATCCCTGGGACCCAGCCAAACTGGGGGACCATGGAGTTCTGCAAAACCATGGTCCATTGTAAAGCTGTGAAAACCATATTTTGTATTTGACCTGTATAATAACCCCTCTTATCAAAACATTTGAGTAGTAAATAGACTTCTTTACATGAAAATAACTTTAGTTCAAAACATAATTAAAATGCGTTAAAACTTGCTAAAACTGGTTAATAATGGCAAAAAATGGTGGAAAAGGTGTTAAAATTAGATTTTTAAAGAATATATTTGGGTTAAGGTGGCAAAAACAGGCGCAAAAAGTGGTAAGAGGGGATTAAAAAGTGGCTGAAATGGCTTTTAAGTGCAAAAATTGGTGTAAATTAGGTGGAATTGGAATTGAAAATTTGGTATAAACTGGCAAAAATGGGTTAACTGAGGTTAAAAATGGGCAAAAAAGGGATGTAAAAAGTGACTGATAGAGGCAATAATGGGTCAGCAGAGGCAACATAAGGTAGAAAGTGGAAAGAAGCGGAAAAAACAGGCAGAAAAAGTGATGGAAAGGGTTTAAAATGGACAGAAATGGGTTTTAAGTTGTAAAAATTTCCCAAAATTGGCAAAATTGGTGTTAAAAAGTGATGAAAAGGGGTGACATTTGGTAAAATTGTTGTGAAGTTGCAACAGAGTAATTAAAAAAAATCTCTTAGTTTTTTAAGGCATCTGGTGACCCCCTCTCAGTGTCTCGCGACCCACAAGGGGGTTCCGATCCCAAGGTTGAGAACCACTGCCTTAGAGGACTTAGACTAGGACTAGCTAAAAATATTTTTGTTGGTGATAAAAACGGATGAAAACTCAGATTATTTTCCACCAAGGAGACTAAAACCAGAATAAATGTTAGAGCTGGACTGTTGAAGGTTCAAAATCAGTGATATTTAAGCCAATACGATCTGTCTACATAGGAGGATTAGTACCAGGAGAGAGGGCCGCTGTACACTTGGAGGGTAAAGTCAAAATGTCAAGAATAAAGCTGAAATTAAGAGAATAAAGTAAAACCTCATTAAACTACAGCAGAAAGTGGACCTTAGACAACCACACTGTAGTTATGAGCTAAAAAGTTTATGTAAAGCTAGAGCTATGAGCTAAAAGTTTAATAAGGTTTGACTTTATTCTTAGAGTTTAGACTTTTTAAATCTTCAGCTTTATCCTCATATTTTCAGCTTTATTCTCTAAATGTACAGCATTATTTTCCCTGCCCCTGGCCCTAACTCTTTATGTCAGTATTTTAGAGTAAATAAAGGAAATATTTTGCATTAATATAAATGATTTGTGTTGATTTTAATTGTGACTCCTTGAGTCAGTTCAGAGAGAATAACTAAAATGTAAATATGAAGCCTTTAGTCTCATTTAAGCTCTAGTTAGTATAGAGACCGTGGGTTTAAACGTCATTCCCACGTCTGCCCTCATACTCTCACCTCTGTGTTTCTGAGCTGAATGTTCAAACATAGATCCACTAGAGGTCGCTGTCTGACCTCCATCTCTCTCTGCTGGTCTGCTGTACCTGTCTGTCTCTGTCTCAGGTGAGCTACCATCAGATCTATTTTAGTTTATAACAGCATATTTCATCAGAAAGTTGATTTAGTTCTAACATTTTCCTCCTCTTTGTTTTGTTCTGCTGCTCTGGATGAACTTTAGTGACCCTGCTCCACTCATACCCAGCACTGGCAGCAGAATCTCACTGTCTGACTGAATCTTCAAACTCTGAGAGGTTAAATCAACGCAGAATACGGACAGAAAACTCTGATTCCATTCAACCATAGAGCCTGAAGGAGCCTTAAGACTGAATATAAAAATATCTGACAGCCAGTTATGATTACTCCAAAAAAGACGTTCCTGCTGCTCCAGAAAGAATCCCTGCCACAAATTCAGGAAAATCCAAACACATCCATGAAGATCCACGTCTAACTTCCTGTAGGTGAAGCAGCATTTCACAATAAAAGCTCCCAGGCAGAGACAGGCATGTAGCCGGTTATTTAATAGATGACAGGAAGTCGGATACTTTTATTTTGAAAAAGATTAGGAACCTCAGTAACAAATGTCATACCAATAATTAATGATTAATCGGTTACGTGCGTGCGTACCGTTTGTTGGGGTCTTTGATGAGCAGGCCCGACAGCAGCGACTTGGCGTCGGCCGACAGCGTCCGTGGGAACTTGATCTCCTCCATGAGGATGAGCTCGAACAGCTTCTCGTGGTCCTGGTTGTAGAACGGCAGGCGGCCGCACATCATCTCGTACGTGACCACGCCCAAACCCCACCAGTCCACCGCCCGGCCGTAATCGTTGTCCTCCAGCACCTGGAAACAGATATTTACTCTTTAACCGCCATGTCATCAGGATTTATGGGTAATAATAATAATAACTGGAGCTGGGGCTCTCCCAGGTTTTCTGTCTTTGAAGGATCATGTTTACTAAAACTCCATTTGAGATCAGTTTCCACTTTGTCTCTATTTCTGACCCTGACTAGTCCGGTTCCCTCTTTCATATCCTATTCATTGAAAAATAACTTTCAGACTCTTGTTTTAAATCATTGAAACAAGCAGAAGCAGAACGAGCTCCTGGCTATTAGAGGAAACGCTCGGCTGCAGGGAGAGGAACCAACGCCTCAGTGTGGTTCCACATTTATTTAAAATAATAACAACAACATTTCAGTGGAATCCAACGCCACCTTTCTTTCCTCATTTCACCAGACGAGACAAAAACAGACGACCACATCGGCTAAATCTGGGTTTGAACATGAAGTTCTGGTGGAAGCCTTCGTTTCAGTTTGTTTAAACTCAAACAGCTGATTAATAAAAACAGTTTGCAGGAGGATATGGCTGCTTATTCTGATGTGATGGTTTTGATTTTTTGTCTTTTTTATTATTCTGACTGTTAATTCTAACAACATAAATTTTGGAGGGTATGATATTTCTTATTAGAATTTTTACATTTTACTATCAGACCCTTTAACCCTTTACCTACTGAGCCGGCGCCGGCACTGTGTTTTATATGTTCAGAGTATTATTACCGTAACTCTGTCAGAGTTTGTCCAATCAGAAAAACTCCAACGGTGTTGGAAAGCTTAGAATTGTGGGCATGCGCACATATGTGGTTCATTACAGTACTCACAACCATATAACGTGGGCATTCATAGCAAAAATAATTGTTATAACAATTTATTAAAATCTAACAATTTCCAAAACAGAATAATGCAAAAAAAAACAAACAAACAAAATTGTCACTCTTTATTTACATGTTCAAGCCTGTGATAATCCTCTTTAAGAAAATCCAGTTTGCATAATGTAAGTAAAAAGATCCCTTATTTTTAGTTGGTTTTGTTTACATTACAAAGATCAGGGTTTCACTCTTAAACCGGCATTTAAAAGGTTAAATTCCTAAAAAAATCCCTTAGTATTTGATATTAATGAAGAGGTCTGATACTGATTTGAAAAACATGTAGAGAAAATTGGAATTTTTTTAATGTATATATTTTTGCTGCTATTTTTGGTCACAAACACTCTAAGTGTAACAGTTTATTAAAATCTTAAAATTAAAAATCAAAGTTTTTGCCTATTATTCACAAATTCAAAGCTGTTACAACCCCCTTCAAAGAAATACAATAAACATATTGTAAGAAATATATTTCTTATTTTTAGTAGGGGGTTTTGTCTAACAAACATCTGGGTTTGTGCACTTTTATATAAAAAAAAAAAAATAGTGTTCAAAATTAATGTTCAGGTCTGATCTTGATTTACAAAATGTTGCAAAAGAAGTTGGAAAAAAAAGGAATGCACATTATTTTATTTTTAATTTATTATTTTATTTTATTTTATTTTATTTTTTATTTTATTTTATAAATATTTTTATAAATATTTTAAATTATTTAAAATTTAATTTTTTGAAAAATATTTTAAATATTTATTTAAAATAAAATATAAATATTTTATTTCATTTATTTTATTTTATTTTATTTATATTATTTTATTTTATTCATTATTTACTGTTGTCTTTTTTAAAATTTTTGGGTCATGAACACAGTGAGTGTAGAAATTTATTTACACAGTCTCGAGGGTTAAATGCCTTATGCAAGGAATCAGTGCAGCCTCAGCTGAAGGATTATGTATTATAATCACATATAATTACTGTCAAAAATTTCCTCAGACCAGTTTGTTAATACATGGGACCTGTAAAATGGCAAAAAACTGCCAAATCTGCCATTTATGATTGAACTTCCTGCACATATTTTAGAGGACGGTCTTTAAGTTATTCCTGGCTCTGAGTTCTGAGCTCTAATAATGTATAACACAAAGAAACAAACCTCTGAGGCCTCAACTGTATTCCTCAGAAAGATAGAAGCTGCATCTGTTATTTTTATCACATCTGTAAGGAAAGCCTAAATAACGCTGGGTCTTTCAGGTTAAATACGCAGTAGAGGTCTGCGTCTGTGTTGTCGTCTCACCTCAGGAGCCAGGTACTCAGGTGTTCCACAGAAAGTCTTCATGGTGGCGGTGTCGGTGATCCCTTCTTTGCAGAGGCCGAAGTCTGTGATCTTAATGTGCCCGTCTTTGTCCAACATGAGGTTCTCCAGCTGAGAAGGAAAAACACAGACCTCCGTTTAATGAGCACAACCAGCTTCTGGAAGCTTCTAAACACAGAGAAGGTGTCACACAGAGGATTTGTCTTAGACCTAGATCTGATCTGGGACGGGGAATCATTGTTGAATATTTGAACAGCCCTTGGAATGAAACACGAAGATTTCAGGAGACTATTCTCCCAGTATCAAACAAACAAAAATAAGGAAATCCATTATTTTTACCTGAGGTTTATAGATTAGGGATTTGACTTTAGGGTGATTTCACCCCCAGACTGTTTGGTTCAACGTCAAGTTCAGTTCTTTGTGCTGTGTGAAAGCTGACCACTGGACTCTGGTGCGGACCAAACAACCGGACTGAGAATGCTTAAAGAGGTCGGTCTCATTCGGCTTTATTTCACACACTGGTGTGGTTTGTTTTTGGTGAAGAAACCAGACAACCTTGATCCAGCCTAGTGGAAGAGTTTAGGAGCAACAGCAGCTCAGCCTGAGACCACATAAAATCCCACAGTGGGGTCAACGACTGCTAAGGATCGTGGGTTAAAGTTCTGTAAGTCTCTGCTGATTCCACTGGCATTAATGAAAACACTAAAACTGCAGCATGAGCTTTATGAATGGGTTTCCATGGTAACAGGTTGGGTCATGGGAGATTTTATTGGGGAGGGGTCACCAAATCAAATGTCTTTGCTGCAGTATTTAATAGGACATTAATGTCCACAGTATAGCCACACTGGGGGCTCCACCCCAACTGAAGGACCAAGGGATGGAGCATGCAGAGAAAGCCCATGTGAGGGAGCTGAAGTGGCCTCTTCCAGGCAAGCTAGCATCAGCCATCAGCCCAACCAACCAGCCGAGGATGATGCAGAAGATAAACATAAGGAAAACAAAGCTGTTGGGTCACGAGGGCTTGTAAAAAGTTTGTGAAACACTGGAGTAAAGCACTCATGAAATTGTTTTTTTCCCTCTCATCAGGCTGCTGTCTGTATGAGAAATATTACAAACAGAAACCCATAAACTTAACTGGATTTATATTTATTGGTTTATTAGAAATAGCCAAGAAATGTTTGATTTGGACTACAGTCACTGAACTAGACTGAACTAGATTTCAACATAATCCAAACCCACTTGATTTCCTCTAATCCTCCACCGAGGGGCTTTCAGAAAAACAGATGACATGTCGAGACGAGCTGCTCAGTTCTGCTCAGCTCCTCTTCTCACTTCTTGTTTGTACTGTTGACTCTGCTCAATAAAAACTGCTCTCATAGGCTGCATTTACCAGGCAGGAAACCACCTTTGGTTAAAGAGATATGTGTCTCATAATGATGGAGAAAAGCTGGTAAAAGTGGCCCTCCTGGTCAATGTTTTACAACACTCTGGGACCATGTCTGCAGATGGTTCCCTCATCAGAGAAGTGATCAGTTTAACCAGTGGTTTTTCAAAGTTGGGGTCGGGACCCCCCCTTTGGGGTTGCGAGACGCTGAGTGAGGGTCTCCAGATGCCTTTAAAAATCTAAGAGTATTTCTTTAAATCAGACAACTGCTATTTACACTAATTTTGCCAAATTTTAATCTGTTTTCATCACTTTTTTCCCACAAATTTAGCCAATGTTAACAGTTTTATGTCACACTTTTTTGAACCAATTCTTGTCACTTTCAGCCAAATGTTGCCTCTGTTGACCCATTATTTCCACTATTAATCATTTTTACCACTTTTTACACCCATTTTTTAAAATCAATTTTAACCTCATTTTAATAAATTCATGTGCATTTCTTACTGTTAAATCAATTTCTGCCAAATTCTGCCTCATTTAACCTATTTTTGCCACTTTAAACCCATTTCAGCCACTTTAAAAATCCTATTTCACCACCTCTTCCACCTATTTTTTGCCATTTTAAACCAATTTTAGCCATTTTTAAGCCATTTTAATTCTGTTTTAAAGAAAAGGGATTTACATGTTTTAAGAAGGCTATTTACTACAGCACAAAAGAATAAAAAAATATTTGGTTATTTGACAAGAGTGGTTATTATTCAGGTTAAAAATATAAAATATGGTTATCATGGCTTAACTTCCCAATGGACCATGGTTTTGCTGACCTCCATGGGCCCCCAGTTTAGCTGGGCCCCTGAAAACTCTCCCCTTCATCCCCCTTAACTGCCTCGTCTGCACATGACTATTCTTGATTGTGCATGGCTGCTTGTTTTACCACCTTAAGGTACAAAAGGTAAAAAATGTTGAGAACCCCTGAGTTAAACCATGTATTTAACCTGTTATTGTTGAGGGAAACAAAGGCACGCTAAATCTGTTAGCATGACTGTTTAATGACTCTGTCCTGGTTTCTCTCTGATTCAGATTACTACCTGCTATCATGTGTTAGCATGGAGATGATAAACTCAGACATACATCCTGGATCACCTCTTAGGAATTAAAATGGACATCCCTAGCGTGGTTTACCTTCAGATCTCGGTAGACGATCTTGGCAGAATGTAGGTAGTCTAGAGCGGAGACGATCTCAGCGCCGTAGAAACGAGTCCGGTCCTCCGAGAAAACTCTTTCTCTCGACAAATGGAAAAACAGCTGCAAGAAAAGACAAAACACAGCACTCAAACCAGGGTGTGAAAGTAGCATCAGCCTAGAGCCAAATACAGGTTTGTCTCTACATCCCTAATTACAGAAAAGTTGAGACGCTGTGTCAGAGGTAAACAAAAACAGAAGTCAGTGATTGTCAAACCTCATAAACCCAGATTTTATTCAGAACAGAAAATAACATATCAGATGTTAAACGGAGACATTTTACCATTAATGTAAATATCAGCTCATTCTGAATTTGATGGCAGCAACACAGCTCTAAAAAAGTTGGGACAGGGCAACAACAGTAAGTGTTACTGATGAAAAACAGCTGGAGGAGCATTTTCTAACTAATCTGGTCATAAAAGGAGCATTTTAGAGAGGCAGAGTCTCTCAGAAGTAAAGATGAGCATCCGTAGACATTATTATTCTGTTACAACAGGGGTGTCAAACTCAAGGCCCGGGGGCCAAATCTGGGACCACCAGATAATCTATTTTGATTTTAACTGGCCTGCTGGTATAAGGTCTGCAGATTTCCTTCAGTTTAAAAAAGTAAACTTAGCGCTGATTATTTAAAATATCCTTCTTATGTCATAAAAGTGAGAATATGTAAAAAGTTAAAACAGTTTAAAAATAAGGGAATATAGGAAATAAATTTCTATTTTCATATTCTTAACTTTGCATTGACACAAAGTTTCAGTTTTGACTTTTTTCATATTTTGCCTTTTTAAATTCGCAATTTTGACTTTTTATCTAATTTTTGACCCTTACATCATCAATTTTACATTTTTAAGTAATATTTTGACCTTTCAAAATGATAATTTTGAATTTTTTCCTCATGTCTTGACCTTTTTAGCTCCTTACTCTGACTTTTATCTCATAGTTTGACCTTTTGTGTTCTCAGTTTTAAATGTTGAGTAATATTTTGATCTTTAAAACTCAAAATTTACATTTTTTTCAGTCTTTGTCATTTTAAACAGTTGATTTTGAAATTTCTCAAATTTTGACCTTTAAAACTCATGATTTCAAATTTTTATCTCATGTTTTGACCATTAAAATCATGATTTTAACTTTCAATCTCATACATTACCCTTTAGAAACATTACTTTGACTTTAAATACCATGTGTTGAACTTTTGAGCTCATAAAGTTATACCACAGATTTTGAGCCTTTAAACTTATCATTTTCACTTTCTTCAATCTCAAAATCATTTATCATCAGCTCTAAGGTGTCCCCCCATAATTCATTGCTGGTGAAAATGAGTTGGACAGTTTCTGGTTAATGTGGACCCTGGTCAGCCCTGAGGTTGGACCCAAATTCTGAATTTGGCCCCTGCTGTGATTAAGTTTGACATCCCTGTGTTACAAGAATTGCTAATTCAGGGGCTTTAACATGCTAATAAAACTCTCATAACTTTCCCTGAAATTGTCCCCCTGTTGAAATTTCCAGATTTAGATGGAAACCTGCCGTTCCATTCCTAAAGAGCCCCAAACATGAGACTGGAGACTGGGTAAGAGCTGAATACAAGCAAGCATGAATGTAGGTACATGTTTCTACGACAGAGTATTAGGGTCACACGAAGAGAAAAAAATTAAAGAATTACAATTTTTTTTCTGACATTATGAGAATAAAGTCATAATATTATGAGAAAAAAGTCTTAATATACAATATACAAGAACTTTAATTATCCCCGAAGGGAAATTCAATCATCTGGGAGTCTCATCTGTTTACTTTAGAATTATACAGTCTACTTGCTGATGGTGTGAAAGATTTTCTAAATCTTTCTGTCCTGCAGCACAGGGATAGGAGCCGTCCACCACCGTTGTTTCTTTACTCATTGAGGGAGATATGAAGTGGATATATTACAAGAAAAAAAGTGGCAGACTGTCTTTCTTGTATTATTTTATTTTTGTAATATTACGACTTTTTTCTCGTAATATTACGACTTTATTCTCGTAATATTATGACTTTTTTCAAGCAATATCAAAAAAAAAAAAAATTTTTATTCTTTTATTTTTTTTTCTCTTTGTGTGGCCCTAATACTCCATCATATGTTTCATCTCCTGATGAAGAAAACAGTCTCTCTGGACCATCCTCTTAAACCAGGGGTTCTCGAAGTTTTGATAGCTGAGGGCCAATTTAGGAACCCAACATTGGACTGAGGGCCGCGGGAGGACAAAAAAACAAAAAAACAGAAAAACAAATCCCATTTGTAATCATTTTAATGATCAGGTTGCATCTCTACAGTTTACATTTTTTGGTCTGCATCCAATAATGTGCAATAAACACATTTTAATTAATGAATTAGGCTAAACCTGGCAAAACTTGAGAAAACCTTGAGAAACATTGTAATGCACACAAAACCCCTGGGGTTTCTGCCCTCTACAGTCAAATTTGGGATTTAACAGTCCTGTGTGCAGTCCATTTCAGAATATATGTAAAAACGTATTTAGAAGAAACAGTAAGTCTCAGTGTGCCTTGCTTCCTGTCTTAACAATTGCAGGCTGCCAGACATGTTTCTGCGGGCCGCCATTGGCTCGTGGGCCGCACTTTGAGAACCTATGTCTTAAATGGACAGGAAACACGCTACAAACAGCGTTTTCACTGATGGACAGGTTGTACATTTTTTGCTCTTTCTAGACAGGATTGATATCTAAAATTACTAAAACTTGAGTTTTCACCACAGACGGGCCGTGACTGGAGCCCAAACTTGCACTACCTTTTTGTACATTATTTGTGCAGTGAAAATCCACCAATAATGCTCTTATGCCAATTATCACTAAACTTCACAGGGATGGTCAAACATTGATCCTGAGTAGAGGTGAACGATTTTGGAAAATAATCTTTTTGTGACTGTTTTCCCCCAATATTGCGATTGTGATTTGATATGCGATTATTCCTTAACTTTCTTTTATTCCTAAACAGAGGCTGAAAAATTCTTTCAAAATATTGCATTCTGAGGATTTTGCATTGAAGGGTTATTGTCATGCTTATATGAAATAAGAAAAAAAGTACAAAAATTAAGAAGTTAGAATTTTTTGTTGCCCATTCTAAAAAAATGGTACTTGAATGACTGGACGATATGTCATGCATAACATCTCTGCTGCAAAAAAAAATGTTTAAAACTGCTATTTTGACACAAATTTTAGGTCATAGAAATACTGCACCTTCTGCGACTTGAAAATTGCAGCTGGCCAGCTTGTGATTTAATCTAATTTTCCATTAATTGCCCTGCCCTAATCCTGAGTACAGGCATCACTATCATTACTCTGTCATAGCGCCCCCTTCTGTACATTTCCTCTTTTGATTTTAGATTTTTCCACTTAAACATTCAGCCCCTGATCACCATTCACCCCAGGCTTATGATTCTGGATCTGTGTTTGGGTCACCATAAGACCTACAAAAAAGCCTGTAAAACCCACACCCAAATCTTAGCAGGAAGTCCACCAGCCTCTTCTCTGTTTCAAAATAAGACGTTTCTGAAGATGCCAAATGACTTTAACATGTTGCAACTTTTGCATCGCCATTCTGTGCTCTTCTTCTCTTTCCGCAAAGACAACAGCATCACATTAAACACACAAACATCTCATCATAGCGACCCCTACAGGCACCAGGAAGTCATACATATTTGTTTTTCCTCTTAGGTTACTGAAATTATCAATCAGTTAATAATTTTTGTCCGAAACACTGAAATTTTTTCATTAAAGGTCACCTCACTAGCAATGGCGAGCATTTTGGTATCTCGCCAATTACACAGGAAGTTGGTGTAACAACTGGTTTAATTCAAATTTCACACGTATGATCAAAATCTGCCCCTCTAAAATTACAAATGACTCAGTTTGAATTTCTGATATATAGTTTATGTTCTATTGCGAGTATGTATGGGTTAATGAGATTTGACAATCACTGACTTCTGTTTTTGTTTACATTTTACACAGCAAACCAACTTTTTTGGAGCTGTATTTGGAGAGTAAATTTCAGAGAACTACTTGCCACATTGCAGGGTAATGTTTATACCAGAATAGTCCTGTATTAGAGAACTATGCTGAGTTTAAATAGCATGCTTCAAGTGAATAAGATTTCCTTCTTCAGCCCTGGTCGTTTCTATAAATTTCACTAAAAATGTCTCAGGATGGAATTTAAAACTCTGGGCCAAAAAAAACAAAAAAAACAAAAAAAACAAAAAAAACAAAAAAAAAGAAGGAACATGAAACTGTGGGCTAAAAACTAAATACTTAAACTTCACAGATAAAAAGAACTAGAAATGAATGCCTGCGTCCTATAATTAGCCTCCTTTATACAAAGAGCTGGTGCTGTGTAAATAAAGGCTCCAGGTATTATAGGAGTATTTTTAGTGCATTATAACCCAGTCCTAAAAACCTTGAAATAAAACCTGAACCAGAACGAGGTCTACTTTCTGTTAAAGCTTGTAGAATAATCTCTGTGCTATTAATCAACATTCTTCAATAACTCTTAAAATAACTTCAAAGTTGAAATAAACCCGAACATCAGCGAGCATCAAAAGGAAGCGTTTCATTGAAGTCTCACCTCTCCTCCGTTGACGTACTCCATCACAAAGCACAGCCGGTCCTTCGTCTGGAACGAGTACTTCAGAGACTGAAACACCGCGTTAGAGAGTTATTTCAGCTCTGCAGAGCTCAGCCGACTCTTTTAATACATCATTATGTTCCAAATGGAACAGTGAGGTCTGAATTTAATGCTTTGTTTCTGCTTTAAAGGCCTTTATTTCACAGATTTTAAAAACCACAGCATGCAAAAGGAGCTCCTGAGTATTTAGACAGTCTGAGGGCTGATACTCACGGTTAGGAATGGATGCCGAGTGTTTTTTAATACCCTACTTTCTGTGAGTGTGTGAGCAACTTCATCCTGAAATAAAGAGGAAGAGGAGAGGCAGAGAGACATCAGGAGACGTGCAGTCCATGTAAAAGGATGTTTTACCCTTTTATTGATTCAATCAATCATGGCTAATAAAATTAGGCTTATTGGCAAAAACATTACAAAAACCCTCCGTATAAATATTCCTCCTTCTAGTCAATCTTTAGTAGAGTCTCCTCTGTCTGCAGTCTCAGCTCTGAGTCTGTGTGGATAGCTCTCAGTCAAGATCAAACATCTGGACTCTGGAATTTTACTCCATTCTTCTTTGACAAACTGCTCAAGCTCTGTCAGGTTGATCAGGGATCAGGAGTAAACAGCGATTTTCAAGTCTAGACACTGATCCTGGACTGGATTGAGGTCTGGGCTATGACTCGGCCACTCCAGAACATTCTCCATGTTGTCTTCAAAGCGGCTGCTGAGAAGCATCCCCACAGCATGATGCTGCTGAGAAGCATCCCCACAGCACAATACTGCCACCAGCATGCTCCACAGTGGGGATGGTGTGTTTCTGGTGATGGCAGTGTTTGGCGTCTAGTCTGATGGTCTAAAAGCTCCATTCTGGTCTCATCAGACCAAAGAACTTTCTTCCTCTTGACCATGGAGTCTCCCACAATCCTTTTGGTGAACTCTAGTCCAGATTGAATCTGAGTTTTCTTCAACAGTGTCTTTCTCTTTGCCACTCTCCCATAAAGCTCTGACTGGTGAAGAACCCGGCCAACAGTTGTTGTCTGCAGAGTCTCTCCATCTCAGCTGCTGAAGCTTGGAACTCCTTCAGAGTAGTCATAGGTGTCTTGGTGGACTCTCTCACTAGTCTCCTTCTTGCACGCTCACTCAGTTTGTGAGGACGGTCTGATCTAGGCAGATTTACACATGTGACATATTCCTTCATGTCTTCATGATGAGTTTAACTGAACTCTGGGGGATGTTCAGAGACTTGGAAATGTTTCTATCTCCATCCTCTGACTTGGACTTTTCAATAACCTTTTCTCTGAGCGTTCTTTTGTCTTCACGATGCAATGTTAGCCAGGAATACTGATGAACCAGTGACTGGACCTGTCAGACACAGGTGTCTTTATACTACAATCACTGTGAAACTACTAGCACCAACTGTCTAGACCTCTGTTAGATGAGCTCAGTCACTTTAAAGGGGGTGAATATTTATGCAGTCACTTATTTCATATAACAGATTTTTATTTCATTGATATCACTTTGTAGAAATCTGTTTTCATTTTGACATTAAGGAGGATTTTTTGTAATTTTTTTCTGTTAAAAGCCAAAATTATATTGGCCATGACTGATTTATAACATAAATAAACGGATCAAACATCCAAGGGGGTGAAAATCTTTTATAGACAGTGCAGCTACTGCAGATCAGTTGTTTTAGCCCAAAAAGTGTAAAAATAGGGCCCAGGATTAAAAATAAATCTGCTTTAAAAGCCAGCACTTGCTTCATTCATGTTATAAAAGGAACTAAAACTAAAAATAACCACATGAAACAGACCTTGGCTATGATGACTTCCTTCTTCAAGATCTTCATGGCGTAATACGTCCCGCTCGCCTTCTCCCTCACCAGAATGACTTTCCCAAACGTGCCTTTGCCCAGAAGCTTCAGATAGTCAAAGTCATTCATTGTCTGGACAAAGACAGAACACAAAGACGGTGTGAAGAAACAGCCTCTCTGTCGTTTATTAACCCAACATCCTGTTTTCAAAGAAGTGTAAAACAGCGTCCGTCACCTTTCGTTTGTAGTGGCTGATGGAGGTGTCCATCTCCTCCTCGTTCACGTTCTCGATCTGGGAGGTGGGGCTGCACAGGATGCCCTCTTCCTCCTGCTTGGCCAGAGATTCGGCGACCATCTGGATGGCCTCGGCCCACTCGTCCCTGCAGGAGATAAGAAGCAAATACAACGTTTGGTAACCTGGTTTAACTGGAGACCTGGTCCACATGTAGGCAGGTATTTTTGAAAACTGAGGTTCTTCTGTACGTTTTAGCCTTTTGTAAATGCTTGGTCCATTAAAGTTCTCTTTAAGAGGGTCACATGTTATGCAAAATATACTTTTTCAGGCTTTTCCCACACTTTCTCCACCTTTTAGAAAATGTGTGCTGAAACGAGCCTTTTCCCTCATGATGTCATGCAGGGAGTTAGCCCCGCCCCCAGGTTCAGTTGGCCCTCCCCGCATGGAAGAAAGTTCTGCCCTTCTTTTCTGATCCTCCTCAGCTGAGAGAAGGAACAGCGGAGCAAACATCCTTTATGCTACATCATTTCCTGAGAGGGGTGGAGTCAGGGGCGGAGTCAGACAGCTAATTACCATTTAAAGCCACAAACACACAAACGGCTCGTTCTGAGCAGGGCTGAAAAAGAGGGGTTTATAGACATGCAAAAATCCAATACTGGAGTGTTTTTACAGCAACAAACTTCACAGGCATGTTTTGGGGACCTTTGAGACTGATATAAACTTGTCTAAAAGGGGTAAAATATGTGACCTTTATTATTAGTGTCTGTTATATTGCTTTCCCACTAAAAATAGCGTGTAAAAGCGGGTTTTTTTAAACGTGGCTAAACCTGCTAACAATCGGCAAGTGACTCCTTTCCCTTTGCCTGTAGACCTGGGTCTGATTGCCAGCAGACAAGCTGCGTGGCTGTTATTTTTTCCTCTGGTGCGTCATCAGCGCATAAAACACAGCTAGGTAAACAATGGAAAGGAGCCTGGAAGCCATGGACAAGGTAGTCAACTGTTTTCCGTACTTTGTACTTTTGTCCCTCTTTCAAAATACACAAACTCAGCGCAGACTGAACTGACATTCGAAGGCTGATGATATGAAGGCGAACGGAATTTGCTGCTGAGATGGCAAAGAGTCGCAGAAGTTACAGATGGAGGAGACAACAACGCTCGTCCCTCTGCTGCCGGGGTCCTTTTGTTGCCCCAAGTTACGGGAGCAATATTATGACGTAGGCACGTTACGCCAAAGTCATCCCGAGTGTGACGTTCCCACTGGAGCTGATCGGAGGCGGGCCGATTAAAACCTGTGTCCATTGCAGGGTCAGTCGACGCAGGTCTGAATGCCAATTAGAGCCTTTCCCACTGCTGACAGGAGCTGATTGTTTACAAGTTTTAACGGGTTTTTCAGCCAGCGGGAAAGGGGTATCACAGACAGATAGAGACAGAGATGTCTCCTGGTCCAGTATAGTTTCCTTCACATCCTGACCTGTAGACTGATGACAGCCTCACAGCCCTGCACAAACACTGACACCAAAAAACGACCTAAATATGAAAAATGACAAACTACAGACAGAAGAGAATCACAACAGTCACTTCTTCTGGTTTATTCAGGATCTTCAGAGGAAATATCAGGTTTTAGGTAGGTGCTTAACATTCTTTGAGGAAATTCTAATTACTTTTACTTCACCTGTTATCAAAACAGGTCTCAACATCATTTGATTTTTTTGTTTATCGTATTTAAATTCTAAATTTTGCTCTCATGATAAACTCCACTACACAGTAAGATGTGAGAGCCAGCCTAACAAAAACAGTTCCCCATTCTAAAGATGTCCAGACCCCCTGACTGTGCTGAGGCTGGAGGATGTTGTGGGCACAGCCTTGTTCATAACAAACCATTAAGCATCAGGTAACGAGTCAGAACGTATACATTTTATTGTGTTTGGGAACCAAACGCCTCAAATGTTGGCGTCCAGCCTCAGCCCCACACCCCAGCTTCCTGTCTTTCTTCTCACAGTGTCAACAGACTCCTGGTGTGTTCAATAAAAAAAAATTTAAAAAAAAGGCTTTAACAGAAAAAGCGTGACGTCTGGTTCAGGACGGACAGCTGATGTTTGGGTCTTTGGCGTTTATTTCTGCTGTATCATCTTTTTAATTCCCTTTCTGCACAGAGAAGAAAAAGTAAGACGAGACTAAAGCACGGCGACTGGTTGAACCCTGCTTTAGTAGGAAATATGTTTAACAAATATTCCTTAAATAATGGATCACAGTCCTACTGCAGCAGTGAAAATTCAAATATCAGGCCGTACCATCATATCCAAGGACGACTGTTGGATGTAAATCCAGATTGTGTCTAATTAAAAGGCAACTATAAAGGTACAGAGAACAACCGTACCACATTTCATGTTAAAAACAAGTTTGATAACCAGTTAGCTACTCTCAGGTCAGAGCTAACGCTAGCATTTGTAGGGGAAGATTTCCCCACTACTCCTTGTAGGTGGAAACAGGACTGAGCCTTAGATTGTGTTTCTGTAGTTCCTCCAGAGAGCTGCAGTCGTCTAAAGTCCCACCTCTCATCAGGAGTGTCGACGTGAAAGGTCCTCTCGATGACCGTGGTCCACTGCAGACAGCGGATGATGAAGGTGTTGGGTTTGGGCCGCTCCGTCTTCATCAGCTGACATTCTGGACAGCACACAGAGACGGTCAGGTGGTTTTACACGGGTGACTGTTTGTGGTGTTTATAAATTACGTGATGAAGGCGTGTGAGTCTCACTTGCTACAGAGAAGTTGTTGAGCGGGTAGGCCAGGTCAGAGTCCTGCGGTTTGTCCTTGTAGCCAATGAAAGAGCCGTCTGTCTTCAGCAGAAAGTAACGCGGTCGCCAGTTCTTGATGTACTCACCTGGAGGGAGGAAGAGACATGACACAGACCGATTACAACCACAAGGATCCAGACTAGGGATGTGCAACAGTGCTGGTTTGACATTTATATTTACAACACATACATCTGATGTTAACACCAGCCTATACTGACTGTAAATACTGGCTGAGAGTGCAAAAGAGTTAGTAGACTTTAAGTCAGAACCAGCGGACAAACGTCAGGTCAAGTCTTCATTACTTAAACTTTAAAGTGTGTTTTCAGATTTTTGCTGTCAACTATATTGTACATTACTATCAATATTAGCTAAAATACATTTGTAAATATCAGTTATTGGCAAAAATCCAGCATCCTACACAGTGTTTCCCATACATTCATTTATTTGGGGCGGACCGCCACAAATAAATTAGGCCTGCCACAAATAGATTCTGGTGCAACCTGTTCTCCCTCGCTCTGAGAATGTAGCGTGTCGTTAAAATGACTATATTGCGAATTTTTGAGTATAAGTTATGTGGAAGTTTTGAGCCGCCAGCATGCATTTCTCGCTGGAGTTTCGCTTCTCCCATTGTCACTGAACACATCCCTCACAGCAGAGAGCTCACTCTCTCTCCTGCGCCTGCGCCCATCCAGAAAACTCCTCTGCACTTGCGCATCAGCAGCGAGAAGCAAGGGAGAGGAAGGTAAACACAACAGTGTGGCTAGTTAGCGGGGAGCTAGCTGAAATAAGAAATAGCGCTGGATCAGCAGCGTTGAGCAGTCTTTCAACTTTGAAATGAAGAGGTCTAACTCACGCGGTATTCGTTCAAATAGATAGCGAGATAACGGCGGCAGAAACACAACACGTCACTAAAGACATGAGCCCAGTGTTGTTGGAAAGCCAGGATTTAAAAATCTCATAAAGACATTTAACCCAGAATACGAGATTTGCCTGGGTGTGAACATTTTGCTGAAAACTCCCTGCCAGAGTCGTACAGGTCGGAGAGAAGACAGTCCAGCAGCGGACAAATGTGATCCACTTCTCCACAACAATGGAGAGTTATCTCAGCCTAACAGTTCAAAACAATGACAACGAGGGGTTTAAATGTTCCTGCCTCCAGACAAGCTTTTTGCTCCCATGATCACACAGGACAGTTTCTTGAATAAGGTCTAAAGACGCTCTCATGTTCATAACTCATCTCATGAACTTGTCAGAAACTGGTCAGCGTTCATCAGCACAGATAGCGGACCAATATAATCACAGCTGTGAGCCTGAATAGTGTAATTGGTGAGTTCTGTGTAGGTTTGTTTCACCCTTAATGAGGAAAATAATCATTTTATAATCAGCAACAGTAAACATAACCCAGAACACATTTCAGGACTTTCCATACACTGTAAAAGACAGAGTATTTCATGATTTATGTATTTTTGATTTATTAGTGAAAGATTGAATGAAGTCCTTTTCAAAATAAAACTGCTAAATTTGACTTTAAATTCATTTTTACTTTCTGCAAACAATTTTATTAAAAATCCAATGGAACAGTCTATTTTTATCACCAAACTCGAGTCATTTGGGGCTGAATTAAATATAGCTGCTGAAAGGCCATTTCAAAATATCGCGATATATATCGTGTATCAGGATATAGCAAAAATATGTACTCACCCCCCACCACCACCACCACTAATAGATTCTGGTCCATTGGGAAACACTGCTACATCCCTAATTTAGAGATACAGCAGACTGACTTTAAGCATGTGTGGATGTAAAAAGACCCTTTTAAAATTAAAGTACCTCTAAAAAACAAGCAAGGTGCTTTACGCCATGTAGAGCTCAGATCAGCACCAAAATTCCAGCCCGACCCTACCGAAGCCCGTCCTGTACCATTAACTGTATTGATTTTTAACATTTTCAGTAAACTGGCTTTAATAATCAAAGAGTTAAACTACATTTCTGAGTTATTTCTGAGATTTATGAAAATTATCTAACTGCAATGTTTTCCTCAAATTTTGACATTGGGATTTAATATGCCTTTATTTTCTAAGTTCCTCAGATTTGAAAGGAGTTGTGCTGAAGTGAATGATGATCTTATGTCTCTTATTTTAAATAAAACACATTAAAAAAACAAGAAAATCCTTTTTTAGCTATTCTAAATAAATTTACACTTGGATGTTTGCATGTATAGATCAGAAGATCTCTGCTGTGAAAAAAGTATTAAACTGTTATCAGGTTAAAGAACTATTGCACCTTTTGTGATTTGATAACTGCAGTAGGACATACTGTGATTTAATCTAAATTTAAACTAACTGCCCAGCTCTTGTTCCTTTCTAAAATGTCACAAATGTATGTGAACATCTGGCTGATATTTACAGGCGTTATCAGTTGTAAATATCAGCAGAAACGTCCATATCTGCTGATATTCTGCTGATAATATTGTACACCCCTACTCATTCCCAGCGTAGATGCATACTGGTTCCAACTATCAGGTATCGGCCTCCCACCGACTAATAATCATCATCACCCCTATAAAACCAACATCTCTAAACCTGCTTTCTGAAACTGGCCTCAGCATCGCTGCCATTTGAGATTATTCTGGATTGAGAACAAACTGGTAATCTGGAAGAGTTGCAGAGCACTTGTGGCAACTTAACAACCCATGATCACTACCTGCAACACAGGTCAAACTCTTCAAACACCATAAAGTAAATCCAGTCTGACTCTTCATCACCACTCACTGTTTCCATCAACAATTCACAAGCTTTGAGCACAAAATCCGCCAACAAATGCACGAATTCACCCGAATCATCTTCAGCAGAAGGAGGAAGATTTCAAGAGAACTACAGCAGAAACAACTGATTCTTATTCTGCAGCTGTGAATTCTCTGCTTTCCTGCTGTGCTGACTCATCACTATATGACAGAATTAAAGAAAATGTTGGAACACATGAACCCGTCCTGGTGAGATGCTGATGTCTCAGAGTCACGTTAGCAGCAGAGCTAACGGAGAATGAGGCGCTCAAACCAGAGAGCGTATCAGTGATCGACCCGAGTGAACCGCCTCAGCATCTGTCCATCAAATCAGAGTGATGAAACTCTCCTCACACATCCGATGACTCACACGGCGTCTGAACAACGGCCAGATGAGGATGACAGAGACAGAGACAGAGACGGGAAGAAAGACGAGTCAGACACTTCTACTGAGAAGGAGAAATCAAGTAAACACCATGAGATAACTTCAGGAACGTCTACATCCTCATGCCTTTGACCTGATGATGTCATCCTTTAATGTCTATAAAACATCCAATTTTACCTTTGACCTGATGATGTCATCCTTTAATGTCTATAAAACATCCAATTTTACCTTTGACCTGATGATGTCATCCTTTAATGTCTATAAAACATCCAATTTTACCTTTGACCTGATGATGTCATCCTTTAATGTCTATAAAACATCCAATTTTACCTTTGAACTGATGATGTCATCCTTTAATGTCTATAAAACGATTTGATATTTTATGATTTTTTCCTTTCATGTCCATAAAAACATTCCATCCTTGCCTTTGGAGATGACTTCATTCTTTTATGTTAATAAAACACTCTATCCTTGCCTTTTATTTTTCTAAAATGGAGGGAAAAGTCTCCAGCATCTCTAGCTTCTCAACATTGGAGATGATGTCATCCTTTACTGTCAATAAAACCTTCCATCCCTGCCTTTGGAGATGATGTCATTCTTTCGTGCCTATAACACATTCAATACTGGCCTACCATTTGGCAAAAACGGAGGAAAAAAAGGCCCCAACATCCCTAGCTTCAACAACATTCTGTGTAGGGATCATAGCCAACGGAAGTAGAAATGTTCTGATGATAACTAGAGCGTTCAGGACCACCTAGAGCAGTGGTTCCCAATGGAGCCCAACTGATATGGGATTTTTGGGGCCGATGCTGATACCGATATTGGGGGCTAAAAAAAGCCGATAACCGATATATTGGCCGATATATGAAATAAGAACACTGATATACACAGGATATATACTGTACATGAACACAAATTCTTATATTTATATTATCTTTGTTAATTTCTAAAAGGTGCAACTTAGATGAACGATGAATTAAAACACTGTATAATAGTCTTTTATTAGATAATGGTGGACATGTGAATTAATAGTTGCATTCATCATTGTTTTTTCTCGACTCCTGCGTCTCTACTCCTCTTATCAGTAGAGACGCAACTGGTTGACTACAACTCCCACAATGCTTTGCATGTCAAGCAAATATGGCTGCCCATATTCACATATCTAAGAAGAGCTGTGGCCCCCACAACCCACATGAAAAAGAAAAGTGGTTTATTGATCAACAACAATTTGAATTGTTTTCTTGATTTAAAGCCAAATAAAATAGCCAAAAACACGTGTTATTACCAAAAGACTTCTGTATGGACCATTAATGTCTTTGATCATGATTTTAGGTCTCTTAAATGACCCTAATTTTAACAACCTCAGAGCAGACAGACCCTCGTGCCCCTCCGAAAATCTCTTTTACAGGAGGACGAATGTGTGCTGATATATTAAGTCAAAGAGTCTTTGAAGTTCTGTTTGAAATTGTTTGAAGTCTTTACTGGGAATTTTTTTGGAAACTTAAGAAAATATTCCCAAAAGAGGATAAGAAATTGTTTGCATTTTTGTGCCCTTTTACTGAAACCTTAAGAATCTTCACTGGAACTTTTCCTATAAATCTAAGGAAACCTCCCAAGGTAGTAGGGACTTTCAGGAATTTTCATGTGATAGTTCATGAATTTTCATTGAAAGTGTCAGGTAATTTTTAGGAATCTCTTTAAAAACTTTTTGGAATTCTCTCTAGGATTTTTCCCAGAAACTTCTGTGAATCTTCAGTAATACTTTTCCTAGAAACTTAAGGATATTTTCTTCTTGCTCTGTTTTGTTGTGCTTTGTACCATCTGAGGTCCAAATTGCATCATTAAAGTACCTGACATTAGGGTCCAGATTTCTCTTTTAGGAGAGGGTGGTGGGTCCTGAAGGGAGACCAGTAGAGACCCGCTGAACTGGAGCTTTAACCTACTAATTTTCTGATCTGATCCTCATCTGACTTCTGCATGTCATTGAGCTCACAAACAACCTGTGATGTGATTGTGGTACTGTTTTCCCTGTTTTAATGATTAAAATGAATAAAATCAAAAGTCAAATGTCTATGCAGTTTTCAGACTTTGTGCATGGTTTAATTAGCTGTGCCTGTGGATGTGCGATGCAAAGCCATGCACACTAATTGTTAATTATTCAGGCCTGTTTCTGACTTTTTTGAGTATTTCAAAGTGTACAGTTTCAGGAGCCAGGTTTGTAAAGCGTCCTGACCTAGATGTGAACCCTGAGGTTTGATCTCCACAGGCTCAGAGAGCTAATGGGGCTGTTAGGACTGAATAAAAGAGCACATGGAGGTGCAATAAACAATTGAGGGACTTGTGGGGGCCGGAGAGGAAGGAACCAGAGCGTTAGGTCATCCTCTGAATGCTCATAGTGCCACAGAGAAACTTCCCCGGGCCTGCCAGCCAACAGCCCGAGCTCAGACCAGACAAACAAAAACGCTTAAATCAGTGTGAGAAAAAACACAGCAGCCAAGAGCGGCTCAGACTGGGCTGCAGCCCTGCAAAGCCTGCCTCCTCTGCTCGCCGTCTGGCAGGTAAACAACCATTGTTTGGAGGCGCTGTTCTTCAGACGGGCTGAGTCTACAGCGAGCTGCACAAAAACACACACTCTGCTCAGAAAAACAGCTAAATGTTCTTTACCTCTGCTCCCTCAGCTCTGGATTCATCTAAAAACACTTGATCTGGTGTTTCCAGGCCATCCAAAGTTTTGTGAAAATAATGACACAGACCTGGTTGAACGCCATCAGGCGCTGTGAGGCAGCAGTGTTAGACATACGTCTTTCTGGGTCAGTGTATTTTATGGCTTTCAGGGTTTTTTCTGATATGAAAAATCCAAAATCAGGAAATAAGCTGTTTTCCAATTACACTATAAAAATAGAAAAGCTAAACATGCGAGTTTGATATTAAACTGAGAATTAATAAATAAAAAACTAAAGTTCAACCATTAAAGACTGAACAGTTTTTCATTTTATCATTTTTAATTTGAATAAAAAGAAAACAGATAAAAGAATTGAACACTAGTTATCTAACATTCATTCTCCCCAACTGTGTGACCCGGTGCAGGTGTGGTGAAAAAAGCATGTTACTGCCTTGGTTATCTGTCCTTTTTTCTTTCATTTTTTTACTGGAACATAAAAATCCACAGAATAAGTTCTTGGCAAATCACTTTTGGAAAGTTTTTTAAAAGTTACCAAGTACGGCCTCCTATTTGGCAAAAAAATGGAGGGAAAAGCACCTTACATCCCCAGCTTCAAGAACATTCCTTCCATCACCTTTGAAGATGATGTCATCCTTTAATTTCTATAAAACATTCCATCCTGACTTACCATTTGGCAAAAATGAAGGGAAAAAGCCCCAACATCCCTAGCTTCACCAACATTCTCTCCTCTGCCTTTGACAATATCATCCTTTCATACTGAGAAAACATTCCATTTCCTTGCCTTAGAAGATAACATCCTTTCACGCCTATAAAACATTCCACCCTCTGCCTTTGACAATATCATCCCTTCATGCAGAGATAACATTCCACCCTTGCCTTAGAAGATGATAACATCCTATCACACCTATAAAACATTCCACCCTCTGCCTCTGACAATATCATTCTTTCATACGGAGAAAACATTCCATCCTTGCCTCTGAAGATGAAGTCATCTTTCATGCCTATAAAACATTCCATCCTTGCCTTAGAAGATGACAATATCATTCTTTCATACGGAGAAAACTTTCCATCCTTGCCTCTGAAGATGAAGTCATCTTTCATGCCTATAAAACATTCCATCCTTGCCTTAGAAGATGATAACATCCTTTCGTGCCTGTAAAACATTTCACACTCTGCCTTTGACAATTATATCATCCTTTCATGCAGAGAAAACATTCCATCCTGGCCTCTGAAGATGAAGTCATCTTTTATGTTCGTGAAACATTCCACCCTTGCCAACTATTTGGCAAAAACGGAGGAAAAAGGCCCCAACATCCCTAGCTTAACCAGCATTCTGTCCTCTGCCTATGAAGATGATGTCAACCTTTGATGTCTCAATTCCATCCTTGTCTTTTGCATGGCCTCAGAATTCATTCCAGTCTAACCAGTAGGCTACAAAATTTAACGTCTAACTAGTACATCAGTGTTTCCATTAAAGCATGTTTGTGAAAAAACGTGGGAGAAAAGCTGTTCAAGAGGCTCAGCTACCCTTTCAGCTCAGTCCTAGACTCCTCTTGACTCTGGTCTCAGTCCTAGACTCCTCTAGACTCTAGTCTCAGTCCTAGACTCCTCTAGACTCTGGTCTCAGTCCTAGACTCTGGTCTGTAGATCTATAGTAGGAGGTCTGCTGGACTAAGTCATCAGTGATCCTCGTCACATGGAGCTCACCTCTTTTCTGCACCCAGCCTTCCTTGACGACGTTCTGGTCGCTCATGGTGGCTTCTCCTGGTCACCAGTCCTCCCAGTTCTCCCAGTGTGCTGACGGTGAAGGGACAGCTGTCAGGGGGTGGTGGCAGCTGGACCGCCGGCCTCTTGTCTCACCTCTGACCTACCTGTGCCTGCTCTCGCCCCACCTCAGTTACCCCCGGGTCTCTATCCTTCTGTTTCCCACAGTCACTTTCTCTCTCCTCCTCTCGCCCGCCGTCCCGACCTCACTTTCTTGGTCCTCTGCCTCTCTCCTTCTGCTCCTCCTCGCCTCCTTCAGCTTTTTTGTTACTCCACTCTTTCTGTCCCTTCCTCCCTCTTTCTTGCTCGCTGTTTCAGTTTTCCTTCGCTTCTGTTCTGTGGAACTTCTTCTTCTGCTGCTGCGTCCAGGCGCTCCAGCAGTGAGTCAGCCTGGAAGGAAACGGAGGCAGAGAAAGGA
The DNA here is from genome assembly GCF_018320785.1 of Cheilinus undulatus. Classification (NCBI taxonomy): domain Eukaryota; kingdom Metazoa; phylum Chordata; class Actinopteri; order Labriformes; family Labridae; genus Cheilinus; species Cheilinus undulatus. Next base: position 54,415,687 of record NC_054868.1, on the reverse strand, counting down.
GAGAAGGGAGAAAAAACACAGACACAGAGCAGGTCAGTGGATAGTTTCCTTCACACAGCAAACACAGCATTGTTCAGAGACTCCTTACAGCCTTAACACACTTCCTGCCTCCTTAGCTCCTTCTGTCCTTGCCCTCCTTTCTTACCTCTTCACCATTTCTCCTTCTCATTTCCTTCTCTAGCTCTCTGCCTTCTTTACACACTTATTTTTCTGATCCAAATCATTTTTATTCTCTCCATCAGTCTGTTTCCATAGCATCCTTTACCCTTCCTCGCCTACTTGTCCCCTCTCCTCTATTCTTCGTTCCTTTTTCTATCAGAGCATTTCACCGAATCTCTATTTACACATTCAGTTTTAATTGGACCAGTGTTGACCAATCACATATGAGCAGGTTCTGGTGTTTCAGGGTTTTTTCTGTATCTAAAATCTAGTGGTGGCCACCATACCCTAATTTGGCCCTCATCAGAGACAGACATCATTAATCTAACTGTACAAAGACCAAAGATACTATAAGCCTAGCACTGGTTCATGCAGGACATGGTAGTCGAACGCTCAGTTATGATCAGCTGACAGCCAGCTGATCCCAATTATCACCTCCCAGCACCCACAGCCAATCACAGCTCTTTCTGTTGACACAGGCTAGCATTTAAATATGACGCGCTTCTCACTAATCCCTGCTTGCATGAATGCAGATGCACCACACTGCTCCTGCTGCAAAGCTACACCTCCTCCACCCCAAGCCTCCTCCTTTAAAGCAGAAAGCTTCCCCTGCTCCATCCCAGCCTCCTCCTTTAAAGCAAAAAGCTTCAACTCCTCCACCCCAGCCTCCTCCTTTAAAGCAGAAAGCTTCCCCTGCTCCATCCCAGCCTCCTCCTTTATAGCAAAAAGCTTCACCTCCTTCACCCCAGCCTCCTCCTTTAAAGCAAAAAGATTCACCTCCTCCACCCCAGCCTCCTCCTTTATAGCAAAAATATTCACCTGCTCCACCCCAGCCTCTTCCTTTATAGCAGAAAGCTTCATCTCCTCCACCCCAGCCTCCTCCTTTATAGCAGAAAGCCTCACCTCCTCCACCCCAGCCTCCTCCTTTATAGCAGAAAGCTTCACCTCCTCCACCCCATCCTCCTCCTTTATAACATAAAGCTTCACCTTCTCCACCCCAGCCTCCTCCTTTATAGCAGAAAGTTTTTTGCACCCTCATATCCAGATTCATGCAACTATGGATTAATAGCTTTTGAACTACTTTTATTGTATTCAATATGCATTGTCATAATTGCATCCATCTGTATGGGGGTTTCTAGCCGTGCACCCTGACTAACCATGGGAGCAGCTTTTAGCAGAGCCTTCTCTGCCAAGTAATTCTGTAGATCCATTTTGCAATAATATGGTTAAATGTATGCCAAGAGTGTTCCTGACTCAACAAGAATTAAAACGGCTATTGCACATGGAAATAGATGTGGTGTGCCTTTAGCTTTTGACTCAATCTCAGGTGTGCCTTGGGTGAAAAAAGTTTGAGAACCACTGCACTAGACAATCTGTACCATGCCTGGGCATTTCTAAGCCTAAAGTCCAGTACGTTTGGCCAATGAGAGTGTGCTATTCAGCGCTTGGGTGTGACATGCTTCCCTGGCCGCGGCACAAAAGGGGCGAGGTGGGTTTTGGGAAAAGAGAGATAATTTTGGAATAATATTGATCTGCAGTATTTACAAATTAAAATCTCTGATACACATTTCAAAAAATCTATTATTAACTGTAATCTACAGAGCCCCAGACATGACATGGTAAAAAATAAATAAATAAACTGTGGCCACAATATAGCTATAATGTTCGCACGAAATACTAATTCATGGCCACGAAATACCAATTTTTGGCCATGAAATAGGTAAAATGTGCACACAAAATACAAACTAATAATACTATTATCATTCCTGGACAGCTGGGTAAACAAATGGAGCACACTTTCTCTAAGGTCTAAGGTAGAGGCAGTAGAGGGGCTAAAGCTACACGATGGACAGAGATGGTATGACTGAACTTTACTTTAGGCTGGGAATAAGCTACAAAGACATTCTGAAAAGCCTGGCATTGAAGGAACCATTATTACTGAGAGGCATTTAAACACAATATCGAGAGCCAGGTGGCGTTACCAGCGATGGTACAACTTAGACGCCGGGATAGGAAGGTCCGCTCGATTTCCTTACCCAGCTGTCCAGGAATGATATGTCATGTCATGTCTGGGGCTCTGTAGTAATCAAAGCAAATATGATGCAATACATTTTTTAAATGAGGCACATTTAATGATCTGTATAGTAAGTCTGGTAGCACACACACCAGACAGCTGCATGCTCAGCAAACACACTGTCCTACAGAGAGAGGCTGATAGAAACGGCAGGACTTCTCTAGAAACATGGGGAGAGAACTACTTACTTAGTCTACTTTGATTTTAACAAGTCACAAAGATTTTATCAAGGAAGAACTTCATCATCTGTGCACAGCTGCACTATAACCTCAGCCCAGTCCTGTCAGTATTTTTGACCAGTTTTTGTCATTGCTGCATCTTAACGTGAAAGATTTTGGCCTTGTATAAAAAAAGCTTCTTCCCATGAGTGAGCCACAGACAGCAGCTCTCCAGATAAAATAACACACTGATCCCAGGTCAGGTGAAATCACCCCAGCGTCAGATCAGAAATCACAAACATGGTTGGCTTTTACAGCCTAAACAACACCTAATGTATACTTATGGTGAGTCATACAGACTTATAAATTCATCATCAGTGGAGCTCTGTGTGATGACGTTGGTGCGTGACGTACCCGTGCTCAGGCCTGGATGCCTTCAGCAGTATGAGTGCAGGCCAAAAGGGGGTCTGGGGAGGGGAGGGGGTCAAATGGCTTTAGCACAGTGCAGATTGCTTAGTGTGAGTGAGCCCTAAAATCACCTTTTTCATCAGCATCAGCTAAAATTAGTTTGGAAATAGCAGCATATTGGATAGCAGCAAAAAAAAAACCCTAAATATTGTGCATGCCTAGTAAAAAACATACATATGTAAAGTTATGATTTATGAATAAACAAGGCTGTAACATAGCAAAACTGAAACCGACAAAATCCATGGAGATAATGAGCATAACAGCATGTGGAACAGTACCAGGATTATCTTCTTCCCACGTTAGAAATTGGATCTTGATAAACCGGCCAGCACCACAGTGAACTATCATTTTAGTGAGCACGAGGCCTAAGATCTGTGTTTATACCAGCATGTTAATGTATACCCCTTCATTCAAAAATCTATCAATATATCTTCAGTTCTCTCTAAACTGCCCATCCCTGGTGGACTGGTCCTGCTCCTTCCCTCTTCTTCCTCCTTCAATGATAAAGGCAGGGCTGAAAACAAACGGCAGTCCTCCAATGACAACAAAAACAATGGCTGACGGAGCAGCAGCCACTGATGCTCCAGGAGCCGGCTAACGGCTGGGGGCCTCGGTGCCACAGACACCCCCCCTAACCCAGCCTCTTACCGACTGACCGGCATGTTTGGGTCCTACACCGCTCACAAACAAACAAACAAACAATGAAACCAACAAACAAACATAGAAACAACAGCTTTTGTTTGAAGGGCGTGTGGTGTCATTATGTGTTACATAACAACATCCGCTCCGTGCTCCGCTCACTCCGACCGTCGAGACGGGAATTCACATCTGACGGTGGATCTCAAACCGACGGTTCATGACCGAATAACGCCCCCCCGGGCTGAGGTTTGAGGGTGAGGGGGGCGGCTGTGTGAGCCTGTGGCCTGTGATGGCTCGGCTCGGCTCGGCTGGAGGATGACAACTAGCCAGGGATGCTAGCGGGAGGGGGATGATGCTACTGCTAATGTTAGCCGGCTAGCTAGCAGGATGGCTGGCTGAAATGAGCGGAGGCCGACTGACAGTTACTGAGAGGAGATGGAGCCGTCCGCGGTGGGACTATTTCCACCTGTGAGATGGATTCACTCTCACCTTAATCGGTGGGTTTCATTTATTCATCTCAGACCGAAACGCAAGGCTGTATTTTAGAATATTGATGTGCCGTTCGTTAACGAGTCGGCTCTCTGAAACGGCTCTTTTTATAGATCGGATCATTTGGGTTAGATTAGGGAATAGACAGATCCGACTCATTTTTATGAGGAAAGTAGGGTTTAAAGGTACAATATTTTATTCTTAGTTTGAGCAATAAAGGAATTCACAAAAAGGAATTTACTGCCCATAACAAACAAAAAGTGATGCTATCAAAACTGAGTTAAAAAAGCATATTGTGTAGCAGGGCTACCGCAACCCTTAAAATATGACAACAAAACAGACCCACAGCTGTTAGTTAGAGATTAACCCTCATTCAAAGACCCTTTAACTTGTAAATGTGGCCCAAAAAACACCATCTAACTCACAAAATAACACTCAAATGGTTAAATGCTCCCCTGCTTGCACTACAAAGCATCCATATATTCAACTGCTGGGCAATTAATCAAGCTGCAATTTCAATCACAATTTTAGCTTCCCATGATCATGAAAACAAGATAATCATCATTAAATGCTTACTGTGCCCCATGCAGTTTTGTCCATAGAATTTGTTGTGTGGTAAAACCAATTTTTTTTTGTTGATTGTTATTTACAGAGGGGACTAAGCCACTGATTATTTTTCATTCCAAATTTTTTTTTTTTTTTAAATTCTGAGAAAGAAGTCCAGATTCTTTGAAGTCTGAATTTGGACTCTGATCTCAAAATTCTGACTTTGATCCCAGACTCTGACTGACTTTAATCTTATAATTCCGGCTTAGATCTCAGAATTCTAACTTAGATTTTGGAATTCTAGCTTTGATTGGAAATTCTAATTTTGGTCTCAGAATTATGACTCAGAACTCTGCCTTCAATCCCAGAATTTTGACTAAATCTCAGAACTCAAACTTTGATCTCAGAATTCTGAATTTAATCCCAGAATTCTGACTTTCAGCTCAGAATTCACACTTTGATCTCAGAATTTGGGACAGTTTTTATTTAATCAGCCTCACTGAACAGAAAAGTGTAATTCAACATCTCCTGTAACTGTTGGCCACACAAAGTTAGAATGAAAATCAACTCTTTGCTAAGCATTGTTTTTCCCTGCAGTATTTAGACTAAACTGGATGCCTTGAACTTTGCAGTGACCAGGGAAAAATTATTATTATTATTATTATCAGGGGGTTTGACCAGGCCAGGCTTTCTAAGGCTCATTCATGGCACATACGTACAGCGCATTATGTATGATGGGTTAATTTTCTATTCTTTTAACTGGATGAGATAACCTCCCTGACTCGACTGAAGAGAATTTGTTTCAAGCAGTGCCATATCTTTTAGGTTTGGCCAATAAACCTGGAGGAGTTGCAGATTGCCTATCCTCCCTCTATATTATTACGTTTAGTCAAACTTAAGCAGGCAAAGATTGTATGGAAAGTTAATACAGCTAGGCTGTCCCCTAGTTCTGCTTCCTGTCTGTCTTTGAACTACTTCCTTTAGACCACACGTGTCTGTTTCAGACTCTTTACTACAAACAGTCCCACACCTATCAGATTCAAAACCACAACTATACTGGACAACATCCACCTGAAACCAAGCGAGCGCTATTGTTTAGGACAGCAGTTCTCATTTGGTGGGTGGTGACCCATCAGTGGGTCATGGAGAAGTTCTAATGGGAATGAAAAACAGGTAAACAGGCTGTAAGAGGATATATATCTCTGTTTCTCATGTTGTCGGGTAAACTCTGGTTGTTTTTGTGTAATTTCAACATTTCCATGTCTTGGGGTCACAAAGTCTCTTTTCCCCAGAAACAAGGTAATTCCGTGAAGTCAAGAAAAATGACCAGACTCAAAAATTATCACAGAACAATGGCGTCAAACTCCTCCCAGGAAAGACAGGCTTTTTGTTTCAGCCATCTTTTATTCCATCTAAACTACAACATTTCATACTAAATAAGCTTAAGCTAATGTTTTTTTGTGGGATTTCTCTTAGAGGTGTTGGTGGATCCTGAGGCTACACCAACTGAGAACCCCTGGTTTATGACAGACATGAGCACAGTCACCAATATAATCTCTCTAAATATGTATGCCTTTCACTTTGTGACTCCACAAACACTTTCCTGGTGACGTTGATGTCTCTGCAGGCACTAATCCATCCTTATCAAAGAGAAGCCAGCAGCATAATCATATGTTTACGGTTATTTGGAGGGTAAATAAGCATCTTTAAAAGCCACACCCCTGGATCATCTGGCTGAACTGTCACCAGTTAATCCAATACCAGTTAAACCAGCACACTAGGGCTTCTGTGTACATGTTGACTTTACTAGCTAATGCTAGGAGTAAACATTAGCTGACGTCAGAAAGGATAGTGTAAAAATATATGATGACAGCACAGTGAGCTGACTCATACTGGAACATAACATTAAGGGGTGCTTGAGATTTTTTTCTGAGAGGATATCCAAGACATCTATATAAACAAAGTCATTTCAGCCAGTACTGACATATAAATGCAGGGCAGACCTAAAAATTCAGCCTTAGAAACACACTTTCAAGATTAAGGACTGAGGATAAACAAAGAAAGAGGCATAAGGACCTAGATCTGTTGGTCCTGACTAAAACTCCTCTAATTTATTCAAAAATACAGCTCATATCTACAGCCAATACAATATCTACAGCCGTTATAAACCGATATCTACAGCCAATATAAACCGATATCTACAGCCGTTATAAACCGATATCTACAGCCGTTATAAACCGATATCTACAGCCGTTATAAACCGATATCTACAGCCAATATAAACCGATATCTACAGCCAATACAATATCTACAGCCGTTATAAACCGATATCTACAGCCAATATAAACAGATATCTACAGCCAATATAAACCATATCTACAGCCGTTATAAACCGATATCTACAGCCAATATAAACCGATATCTACAGCCAAGTTATAAACATATCAATACAGCCAAGTGACCAAAGTGCTTTCCAATAAAATCAAAACAGTAGGAATACTAAAACAATATAAAACCAATAAAAACAACAATAAAAAAAATACAAGTAATGTGTCATGCCTGAATGTTAAAAGCCAGTTAGAAAAAATAGGTTTTAAGTCTGGATTTAAAAAGGCCAAAGTCAGTTATGGTTCTCATGTCCGGGGGTAGCTTATTCCAAAGTCTGGGCCCCGCCACAGCCGATATAAACCAATACCTACAGCCAATTTAAACCAATATCTACAGCTGATATAAACTGACATCTACAGCCGATATAAACTGATATCTTCAGCCGATAAAAACCAATACTTACAATAAATATATGACAATATATACAGCCAGTTCAAGCCAAAATTTACAGCCAATGTAAGCTGATATTTTCAGATGATAAAGGCGATGATCTACACCTAATATATTGGCCAATATTAAATCTAATACAATAGAATATAGCAGCCAAAATAAGCAGATATTTACAGCAGATATAGATTGATATTTATAATGAACCTAAGCTGATATTTACAGCTGACATAGGCCAATATCTTCAGCCATCATAAACAGATATCACAGCCCAATACAAACCAACATCGAAAGCCAATATAAGGCATTATTACAGCTGAAAATTACTGATGTTTACAATGGATATATGCTGATATCTCAAGCTAATGTAGGCTGATATTAACAGCCAATGTAAACTGATTTCTACAGCTGATTTTAATAGATAACTACAGCTGCTATAAGCCAATGTCTACAGCCAAAACAGGCCATTGGCTACAGCTGATATAAAAGGATAACTACAGCCAAATTAGGCTGATATCTCTTCCTGAAAAAGACTGATATCTACAGCCAATGTATGCCAATATCACGGCTGGTACAGGCCAATACCACAGCTAAAATAGACTGATATCTACAGCTGATAACATTATCCTATAAACATTGTTTCATGTATTGAAGCAAGAACCTTTTCTATGTCAGCTTGTTTTTGTTTTGGGTGGAGGGGGAAGTAGCAGTGAATCCCTCCCATGATTCTCCACTTCCCTTGAAATCATCCTTTGTTATTGTTGTGATTGAGAACTCCTGATGGCAGAATTTACACACTGTCTATGTAATAGATCTGTCTATATTTCTCAGGTTTGAGGTGGAAATGAGCACAGAGCCATTTGGGTGCTAAAGAGTTGGCATGTGCTGCAGAACCGAGCCAAATGTTCCGACTCACGGAGGAGAGCTGAACCTCCCATCACTATTTTTGAAGGATGGGAGACCGGGGAGGAGGAGAAGGAGGAGGGGGAGGGGGGGTCGTTCATCACGGAGATGGGCCGAGGCCAGACGGACGGTACCGTTATGATTCCAGCCTTCCCCTCCTCCTGCAGCAGCATCCCTCCATCCCTCCATGATAGCAGACTGAATGACGAAGCAGCAGCAGCAGCGCTAACAGCAGCTAGCTAGCATGCTAACCTCCGCGACTAACCCCCAAAAACCACGACTGCCACCCTCTCTGCCTCCCTCCCTCCTCATCCTCCCCCCTGTCCGCCCGGAGCTCGTTAAAGCCCGTTATAATCACGATAATAAGCGTTATTTCACCTGGTAGGGTGAAGAATGGCAGGGATGCCCGCTCCTCCTCCTTCTCTGTGGCTCTGGAGCATCCGACGGAGGATCGACCCTCAGCGGTGAGAACAGGACCAGGACAGCGAAGGATCCATAGCTGTGGACTCCGAGTCGGGTTAGTGTGTCCCACAAAGACAGACAGATACACGGACAGATACACGGACAGACGGCCAGACCCGCTCGACTCCTGCTCCCTCCGCAGCTCGGCTCCGAGTCGGCTCCTAGTCGGCGCGTCACGTTCAGCCAGATCTGACTGGGAGGACTCGTGCTGCGTTCAGGGATGCTCGGAAATACCGCGGCTGGAACACTCAATGACCCTAACAGCTGGGAGAGCAGACTGAAAGTGGTGGTTTTAGGCACGCTGTCTTCAAATTGAGGCTTAAAATGAGGATATCAGGGTTTTATCCGGGGCTTAAGAAACACTTCAATACATGAGAAATATCCATCTTTCGTTTATGTGTGTTTTTTAATGATAGCTTCAGTATTTATACTTCTTTTTATGTATTTTCTCAACTATTCCTTTAATATAATCACACGTTTTTGGGTCTAAATTACAAATTTGTTTTACTAATTTTGTGAATTTTGTGGTTTTAACACTATTTAGGTGGAGGATAACTTCACAGAGTATAATAGAAACACATTTAACCGCTCACAAATAAAAAATTAAAGTCAGATAATTACTAAAAAACTCCTTCAGTGGAAATTACAATCTGGTGAACCACAATCATAAAATTAAAGAAATTCTCAATTATTATAAAAGTAAGACATAATTATGGGATAGAAATGGAAATTTTGATAGTAAATCATATTTATATAAGAAAAAAGACCTAGAGTCAAAATTATGAGGCAAAAAACACAATGTAAAAATCAAAATTATGACTGTTAGCCATATAACAATGGCATAAAAGCTGTAATTGTGACGGGATTAAGTAAAAAATATGCCATAGTAAGATATAGTAATGAGACAGAATATCAATAATATGATAATGTATCGAGGGATGCACGATACTGGATTTTTTGTTGATTTCCAATGTGCCAATATTTACAGGTTCATTTCAGCTGATATCTATACCGATATTTAAATATGTTTTACATAACTAAAAATTCAGTCCTTCGAACACAATTTTAGGTTTGAGGATGAAAAAGAAAACTTTTTCTTAAAACACACTTTAATGTTTAAATAATGAGGATGAATAAAGAGAAAGATCAACTTACATAGGTCTGTTGGTTCAGCCCAAAACTCCACTAATTTATTCGTATATATGGCCAAATTTGACAGTTGATATATGCTGATATGCACGGCCAAAATACTGGATGTAAATATCTGCAAAAATTTTGATATCTGCTGATACCGATACTTTGCGTTTTTTGCTAATATCTGCGGATACAGATATCTGGCTGATAATATCGTACATCCCTAAATATATCATAATAATGAGGAAAAATACTCAAAATTTTGAAAAAAAAAAAAAGTCAAAATTGTTGGATTAACAAGTTGGAATAGTAAAGTAAAAAGACAGAATTCTCAGTAAAAAATAAATATTATTATAATAAACCAAAATTATAAGATAGAAAAGTTGAAACTATGAAAAAAGTGTAAGTTATGAGATAAACAGTCAACACTACAAGATAAAAGTCTAACTTCTTAGATAGTTCACATGGTTGGATAAAATGGTCGAAATTTTGAGGTAGTAAGATGTAATTCAAAAACTGATTTAACGAAAACAAGCCACAATTAAGTAAAAAAGTTGACAAGATAGAAAGTCCGAATGCTGACAATAAAAAGTCCATATTATGAGCTAGTACACCATTATTTGATTAAAGTCAATATTATGATAGACGTACTTAAGAGATATGATTTTAAAATAAAGAGATAAAAAAAAGTTGAGCATGTGAAGTAGTAAGCCATAAGTCTGATATTAAAATTAATATTAAGCCAAAACTATGAGATCCACAGTTGTAAATATAAGATAAAAAGTCACGGGTGCAGATGGTCTGTGGCTCCTTTCCCACATCTCTCCTCCACTCTCTCATCCCCATTTCAGACTCTAACCACTGTCTTCCTCTTAATAAAGGCGTTAAAAATTAATAAACAAATTCATAAAAAAGTCAAAGTTATGAGACAAAAAGTCATCTAAAAAAATCAAAATTATGATCATAAGCCACAATTTTGGCATAAAGGCTGAGGTTGTGAGATTAAAGGTGAAATTATGAGGAAAAAAGTAAAAATACTGAGGTTGGTGACACGTGCCCTGGAACCTGAACATGTGAAGGATGTGAGGAGTCCAGAGATGAGCCCAGATCCTACAGCAGCAGGATGGTAGGGTTAGAGCGTGATGCAGATCGTTTCTGACTGTAAGATAACCGCAGGGTTCACACGTCTCACTCTGCGTTCCTCCATCCTAGGAAGCAGGAATTTTACAGAGAGTCCTTGAATGCATCACCTCTCTCCTCATGGCATCCAGGGCTTTTGTTGGTCCCCAGCTTTTGTTGTCTCTCTCTCTCTCTCTCTCTCTCTCTGGTGGATTTATGCGTCCACATTCAGTTCCGTTAGAATCCACTTCCTCCTGATCCTCAGCAGACGCCGGCCCTCTTTTGTCGACTCCTGAAACCTCCATGATTTTATTCAGACAGCCGTTTCTCTCAGACTTTTTTAGACTCTTATTAATTTATTTATTTAAGCTCACCTAAATGTATATGACCCCCTCCTCCTACCCGCCCCCCCATCGCTCCCTCCCCAGCCCTCCTGTGAATGGGGGCTTTGTTTGGGGATCCTGGTCCCAGTCTGGCTGCAGGCCTCTGTAGACGGGACGGATGCTGCTGCTCTGCATTAATCAATTACAGTCTGTGACAGAACAATTCATAGTATGAGAGCAGACGGCCTGTGGACATTGTTCAGAGGTGTCTGACTACTGTTAGTACATGACCTCAGCGAAAAATAAAGATTTACTACAGAATTAATGAGAAAACAAACTTTATCAAACAAAAGAAATGTTCTTTTTTCTCACAATCTGATCATCACAGATTTGAACTTTAAAAAAAATAGTTTTATTTTCTTTTTAAAAGCCTTTAACTTTAACTTTTTAGTCTTTTCAAACTTTTATTTCTTTCAGTTGTTGTTCAGTTCAGGTGGTTAGGTCATGCCCCGTGTTAGAGGACGGCCCGTGTCTGAGCCCGCTCTCTCGTCCCTGTTTCTGCTTATATCCACTGTCCTCTATCAGCAAAGGCATAAAAAGCCCACCAAAAAACATGTTATTTTGTCCCGTTTCATGGTTTTGCCACACCTTTGTACAGTCTTAGGCCCAAGCTCTACTGTTTGCCTGTGTCACAGAGATCCTGGTTACCGTCTCTGTTGCTCCGTTGTCAGGCTGCAGTGTTGGGTTTCTCTGATCTCCTACAGAGTCGAGGGAGAGATGGTGAGGACGATGCTTCTGCTGAAATAAAGTGATGTAGATTTAAAGGATCTGGTCTCTGTTCATAACCTTGGAGTCCTGGTCAGAGGTCAGGAGAGTTCCCTCATCACCAGGTAAGACTGGGCTGTTTGAGAGACTAATAAAGAGGATTTATGTCAGGTCAGACATGATTTTTGTCTCCTGTGTTTACCAGTGAAGGAGCTCTATTCATCATTTTTTAAAATCATGGATATTTGATCATTTACTTCTGTAACTGCCTCTCAGTATCTTTTGCATTTTTCCATTCCTTTCCTTTAGTTTACTTTTGGATGACCTGTTTGCCAATCATCACCTTCTCTGTCAGCTGATGATGGCTCTTTGATTCATTCTTTGGACTATGTAAAACTGGGATCCTCTTCAAACCAGAACGAGTGAGTTACAAAAACATCAGTATCCTTGATGTCTCTATCGTTATCAGAACACAGATATACCAACAATCTCTCACTGATGATGAGCGTCCTCTGATGACAACTCTTTAAAAATGGATGAAACTGGTGACCTCGCAAATTCAACACACTTATCTAAAGTTTACAACGTCTAAAGCTTCACCAACATTCTCTCCACATTAAAAAAGATGTGATCCTTTAAAGACTATGAAACATTCCAACCTTTCCTTTAAAGATGGCCATTCCTTAAAGACTACAAAACATTCCAACCTTTCCTTTAAAGATGGCCATTCCTTAAAGACTACAAAACATTCCAACCTTGTCTTTAAAGATGGCCATTCCTTAAAGACTACAAAACATTCCAACCTTGTCTTTAAAGATGGCCATTCCTTAAAGACTACAAAACATTCCAATCTTTCCTTTAAAGATGGCCATTCCTTAAAGACTACAAAACATTCCAACCTTGTCTTTAAAGATGGCCATTCCTTAAAGACTACAAAACATTCCAACCTTGTCTTTAAAGATGGCCATTCCTTAAAGACTACAAAACATTCCAACCTTGTCTTTAAAGATGGCCATTCCTTAAAGACTACAAAACATTCCAACCTTGTCTTTAAAGATGGCCATTTCTCAAACCTTCACTGAGGTAGAAACGTCCTGACCTTCTGGTTCTTCCACGTCTTCGAGTCGACGCAGCCCTTACTCTGCAGCGATGGCAGGATCTGGTGTCGCTCTGAGGCTCTACGAGTTCAGAGAGTCTCAGGACTCCAGAGACCGCGACGGACCGAACACAACAGCGATAAAGTGAGTCAGCAGTGATTTTAACCTGCAGGAGTTTAGTACATCCACATCTACAGTATATCATATCTAAAAATGAGAATATCATGAAAAAGTTCAATAGTTTTTGTCACTCATTTCAGAAAGGTAAACCCATATATTACATAGACTCATTACACATAGAGTGAAATATTTCAAGCCTTTATTTCTTGAAATATTGATGATTATGAAAGCCCAAAATTCAGTGTCTCAGAAAATTAGAATATTACATAAGATCAATAAAAAAAGGATATTTTCAACAGAAATGTCAGACTTCTGAAAAGTATGTTCATTTCTATGCCCTCAATACTTGGTTGGACCTCCTTTTGCATGAATTACTGCATCAATGCGGCGTGGCATGGAGGCGATCAGCCTGTGGCACTGCTCAGGTGTAATGGAAGCCCAGGTTGCTCTGATAGCGGCCTTCAGGTCATCTGCATTGTTGGGTCTGGTGTCTCTCATCTTCCATAGATTCTCTATGGGGTTCAGGTCAGAATCAAGCACAGTAACACCATGGTCACTGAACCAGCTTTTGGTACCTTTGGCAGTGTGGGCAGGTGCCAAGTCCTGCTGGAAAATGAAATCAGCATCTCCATAAAGCTTGCCAGCAGAAGGAAGCATGAAGGTCTCTAAAATGTCCTGGCAGATGGCTGCGTTGACTGTGGACTTCAGAAAACACAGTGGACCAACACCAGCAGATGCCATGGCAGCCCAAATCATCACTGACTGTGGAAACTTCACACTGGACTTTAAGCAACGTGGATTCTGGTCCTCTCCACTCCTCCTCCAGACTCTGGGACCTTGATTTCCAAATGACATGGAAAAATGTACTTTCCTCTGAAAAGAGGACTTTGGACCCGCTGAGCAGCAGTCCAGTTCTATTTCTTCACAGCCCAGGTAAGACGCTTCTGACGTTGTCTCTGGTTCAGGAGTGGATTGACACGAGGAATACCACATTTGTAGTCCATGTCTAGGATTGGTCTGTGCGTACTGGCTCTTGATGCGCTGACTCCAGCCTCAGTCCACTCCTTGTGAAGCTCCCCCACGGTTCACTCTGTGAACAACCAGCTTCTTTAGCAATGACCTTTTGTGGCTTCCCCTCCTTGTGGAGGGTGTCAGTGACTGTCTTCTGGACATCTGTCCAGGGTGCAGTCCTCCCCATGATTGTGTAGCCTTCTGACCCAGACTGAGAGACCATTTAAAGACTCAGAAAACCTTTGCAGGTGTTTGGAGTTCATTAGCTGATTAAGGTGTGACACCATGACTTTACAATATTGAAGTTTTTCACAATATTCTAATTTTCTAAGACACTGAATTTTGGGTTTTCATTATCTGTAAGCAATAATCATCAACATTTCAAAAAATAAAGGCTTGAAATATTTCACCCTATGTGTAATGAGTCTATATAACATATGTTTACCTTTCTGAAATGAGGGACAAAAAATATTGAACTTTTTAATGATATTCTTATTTTTTGAGATGTACCTGTATTTATGAAAACCTCTGACACATGATGCTGGGGCTCAGGTAGAAATGAGACTTTAGTGTTATTAAATCATGTCTACATGCAGTCTTTGAATATTCTGTAACCTTCCTGTGTTCAAATGTCAGAAATGAGCCACTTTCTCTAAACTCCTAAAATCCCAATTAAGAAACAAACTTTGCTGACATAAATGTAAACGTGTTTGTGCATGCATTAAAACTTTTTATTCCAGTGCAATCCTCCATGTAGGCAGACCTGAGTTTTTAGTTTTGTTTTCTTTCAGTCCGTCCCGTGTGGGCAGAGATGTGAACGGGTTATATCCAGGACAGCTGGGCAGAGTCCATGTGGTCCACTCAAAGGATTATGGGTAAGTTTGGTGACTGTGTGATGGATGAATGTTTCACATCTTCTCTTAAAGTTTCCTGTTTATATTTCCACTTTAAAGTGAGAGACCGTCACAGTTTCTGTCTGATTAGACCCTCTGCTGTTTCAGCTCTGCTCCCTACAGAAGGTCCAGGCCCCTCCTGGAGTCCCTCCAGCCTTCAGACCCTCAGAGTAAAACCTACCAGGACAGTTTTGACCTCCTGACCCTCAGAGCCCTGGTCGTCCTCCATCACAGTCCTGCAGCCTTGGAACAGCGCCCCCCTCAGACGGTTTACCAGGAGCACTTTGGTCTACAGGCTCCCCTCCATCCTGAAACCATTCAGTGAATATTTATCAGTAGAAATGACTATAAACCCTATTCACCCTGGATTAGTGTTACCTAGAGACCTCTGGTAATTTGTAATAATCCCACAGGACGTCTGTGTGATAAGCCCGTTGAATCGATCATGCCTGGGATTGTGGAATAAAATCTCCAGAGCAAATAAGCGACCATGTTTCAGCCCAGAGGTCCACAGGAAAAACTAATCCTGTGTGAATCAGCATCTCTCTGATTTAGGCTGCTGATGTTTTTACATTTAGGCACGTCTGTTATAAACCGGGTCTCTATGAGGGAAACACCACCTGCAGAACATGATGTGCACACCACTGATTTTTGTTTTTTTGATCAATTTTAGAAATAAATATTGGTTGTGTTTTCATTTCTGCAACCATGCAGCACCGTCATAATCTCCCTCTGAAATAAAATTGAGTAAATGACAGACTTCACTGTGTGAATGCACCAAACACTGATGTCAGGGAAATCCATGAATTATCAGAGCTCTTTGGGTAATCCTAGTCCTGTGTCAGTAACGCTTTAGGGGGTCCTTTAAAACAGTGGTTCTCAACCTTGGGGTTGGGACCCCCTTGGGGGTAACGAGACACTAAGAGGGGGTCTCCAAATGCCCTAAAAAAACTCAGAGGATGTTTGATTTACACTGTTGCCACTTTGCACCAGTCCTGCCAAATTGTAACCTCTTTTCATGATTTTCCCACCAATTTTTAACACATTTTTGCCATTTAACGCCTATTTTTGTCCAGTTTAAACCTTTTAAACCTATCTGACATGCCCATTTTGCTAGTTTAACCAATTTTTACAACCATTTTACCACTATTTATGCCAATTTTTAGCCCATTTTTGCCATTTTTATCTAGTTTTTGCGACTTCTCACACAATTGTGCTACTTTTAAAATCCAATTTCACCATCTTTCCCACCATTTTTTGCCATTCTTAACCCATTTTAGCTATTTTTAACCTATTTTAATTAATCTTAACAAAGGGAATTACATTTTTGAGGGCTATTTACTACACAAATGATTAAAAAAATATATATTTTTTCATTAATATCACTGGTTATTATTCAGGTTAAATATAAAATCTATATATCACAGCTTAACTGTACAATGGACCATGATTTTTCTGTCCTTGCTCTCAAATGTACGTTGTTTTTGGATAAAAGCACCTGCTAAATGACACTGTGGCAGTTTGCTGGCCCCCAGTTTGGCTTGGTTCCGGAAAATTCTCCCCTTTATCCCCCTTATATATACTGTAAATATACACACACATACAGTACCAATGTGATTTTGTTCTTAAATTTGACCAAGCCAGAAACATCTGAGATCAGCCTCAGTTTAAGTTTCCATTGAAAAATCTTATTTCAGGGTTAAACATTGATGTCACTTTTAAACATGTAATACTAACTTTAACAGTTGAATCACACCCCTGTCATTTATTTACACGGTTTATAATGTACTCTAAATAAAAATAACCTTCTACCCTCTTATTTTAAAATAAATTCAAACTATTTAACTGGACGTCTCGATGTTGTGTTTGTTTGCTAACGCTGCCCTCTAGTGGCTAAACACTGCCACAGCAGTGCTCTAATATCCCAGTTTAACACAGTCAGGGTGTGTCCTGCTTTCAGATAATCCTGTTTCATCCTGATTAAAATCAAGAGTGAAATGTTCAGAGATTTAAGGAGAGACTTTTAGATTTAAATCACCACCATCATTTAGATTCCTTTTTGAGGTGAATGTTTGCAGATTTCAGCTCATTTCAATGTTTCCTGGTTGACTTTCATCGGTCTGTTCCCTCTCAACCCTGCAGGTTTTCTCAGTAACAGGTAACACCTTTGTTTTTAAGGGTCTCTGAACACTTCCAGGATGATTTTAAACCACAGCTGTAAATATTTGATGAAACAGAGAAACAGAAACCCTCCTAACTCTGATTCCAGGCTGAAGCCGTGAATCCAGGCTGAGGATGAGGAAGAGAACAGATGAGATCACCAACATCACATGTTCAGGATGAGTCGGGCCGGATGTCACCACGCTGCAGTTTTTTATAAAAGATCATCCAACAAAAATATGAAGAAACAAAATACACAATATGGACAAAAGTATTTGGCCACACCTGGTAGTTATTGAATTTCACTCATACCTGTTCCCACAGGTGTGTCATTCCTCACCTGTCCTGCAGTCTCAAACATCTGTGATCCTAGACGGGTCGTTCTGAAGACCTCAGTGACCATGATACCATCTTTGACGTAAGAATTTGTGAAAATATTAGTAAGTGGAAGAGTTCAGGAACAACAGCAGCTCAGCCATGAAGCAGAGCGACTGCTAAGGATCATGGGTAAAAGTCTCCAACAATCTGCTGATTCTATAGCTGAAGAGTTCTGAACTTCCACTGACATTAATGTAAACACTAAAACTGCAGCCGGAGCTTCATGAATGGGTTTCCATGGCAACAGCTGCATGCAGGCCATGTTCACACCAGGACGTCCCATTTAGATTTTTTGTGGAACATAGTAAGCATCTATGAGATTTTTAAAGAAAATGTCCAGAATTCCTTTAAAGTTGAAATGATTTACCTGAAATGTTGGGATATTTCAGGATATATCTGGAACGTTTTCATTGTTTTAATGCAGATTTAGGGGACGTGTTTGCATATTTTTACAGTTTCATTGGAATTTTTAGGAATATGGGAAATCTGTTTGGGTATTTGGGGAAATTTATTTTGAAATTTAAAGGCATTTTTGTGGAAATTTGGGGAATGTGTGGGGGATGGGTTAGTCCTTTCAGATTCTAAAACAGTTTCACAGAAATTTGGGGTAATTTAGTTTGATGTTTGGGGAATGCATTTGTTATTTTTTGGGAAATTGCTGATATTTTATTTTTGTTTTTGCTTTGTTTTTTTTTTCTGAAAAGTAAATTGATTTTGGGGGGTTTTCTTTCATTTGGGATGTTTGGCTGCATATAAAACCTATTTTTACAAATTTTAGAATAAATTTTAGGGAATTTCTTTGAAATTAAAGGAGATTTGTGTGATTTTAGAAAGGAAAATTCTGATGTTGCTGCTGTTTTAGACTTATCAGGTCCGACTGATCCAAAATAAGTGAGAGAAACTAAAAAAATAATTCCAAACAAGATCTCAGAGCTCAGGTTAATGCTTCTGGACATTCTGGACAATGCTATGCTTCCAACTGTGCAGCAACAGTTTGGGGAAGGCCCTTTTCTATTCCAGCATGACTGTGATCCAGAGCACAAAGAAGGACTACAAAGACCGAGTCCTGAACTCAACCCTATCCGGCACTTTTGGGATGAACTGGAACAGAGATTGAGAGCCAGGCCTTCTGGTCCAACATCAGAGTCTGACCTCAGAAATGCTCTACAGCAGTGATACTGAACCCTGCTCAACCCAAGAGCCAAACTGTTGAAATTAACTTTGCAAGAGCCACAATATAAGTGGTGAGAGGTGGCAACAAAGGTTAAAGTGGCAATAAAAATGAGTTAAATGTGGCAAAAATGGGTGAAAAGGGGCAAAATAGGCATATAATGGCAAAATCTGGGTGAAAAGTGGCAAAAATGAGCAGAAAGTGGCAAAAATTGGTGAGAAATTACAAAAAATGAGTTGAAGGTGCCAAAGATGGTCAAAATACATCAAAAATGTAGCAAAAAATGAGTGAAAAGAGACTAAAATTGGCCAAAAAAGCACAAAAAGTTGGCAAACATGGGAAAAAGGCATTTAATAGTTATAGGCAGCTTAACTGGGTGAAAAGTGGCAGAAAATTGCAACAAAAAAGGGTGAAAATAGTAAAAAGCAGGATAAAAGTGGCAAAAACAGGCAGAAAGTGGCAAAAATGGATGAGAGGTTACAAAAAATGAGTTGTAAGTGGCAAAAATGAATAAAATGAGATTAAGGGGCAGAAACAAATGTTGAAAATGAATTAAAAGTGGAAAAAATGCAAATAAGGGCAATGGAAATATACAGACAACAAATAAAGGTTGACAATTAAAGCCTACTGTATAAGTGTGGCAAACAAACTGATTAATGTGACTTGTAACAGATAATTTCTAAGGTCAAAGTTTCCCTTTTTAAGGTTTTCTGGGGGAATAATGATTCAAGTTAAGACATAAAAGAGCCACATGTTGAGTATCACTGAATGAATGGACACATTCTGCTGTTAGAGCTGCAGAGAGCACATTAAAGTACACAGATCTGATTACTACAGTCCCTGTTGGTGGAATGGTCAGGTGGCTGAATACTTTTGTCCATATAGTGCACATGTGCCCTGATAATGAAGGGCTGACAGCTGAGTGAAGAGGCTGCTAAACTCGATGATGCTTCTGTGTCAGTGGAGGGCCGAGGTCAAACAGGAGTTCCAGAAACACACAATCAAACAATCAGGAACTGGAAACTGAGCTGTCAATCAAACAGTTTAGCCCCGCCTCCTGATGAGCACTCAGGTAAAACATGTGAAAGTTTCCCAGCAAAGAGAGGAGGGCGTGTAATCAGAGAAACCATCAGCAGTGACTAGAATAATCTGCATTTTTTCCCCGGTCTGGTGAATGTGACCTGATAGAGCAGAATGAGGAAGCTAACGAGGAAAATCACAACTTTACCAGAAACACAGCAGGAAAAACACCAGAGGTTTAAATCCAACATGACAGCAGTGAATAAGAGATGTGGACGAGGAACGAGCCGATTCTGCTCACTATGATCAATATTATTGACTATAGGAGCAGTTTATAAAGGGGAGAATTTTCTGGGACCAAGTTAAACTGGGGGCCAGCACAATGCCACAGTGTCATTTAGCAGATGCTTTTATCCAAAAACAACAAACATTTGAGAGCAAGAACAGAAAAATCACGGTCCATTGTACAGTTAAGCTGTGATAGATATATTTTATATTTAACCTGAATAATAACCAGTTTTTGATCACTTACTTCAGCTTTTTGCCCAGAGCCTTGCCATGTTGTTTATCCCAATGCACTGTGGGATGTGTAGTCAACCAGTTGCATCTCTACTGCTTAAAGGAACGGCACCAATGAATCCAACTGCAAAAAAAGTGCATGGACTTTTCTTGTATATATGTAGATATTTTGAAAACTGTTAGTCACAAAAAGTTTATTTTTTTCACCGTTGTGTCCCCAACAGATGGAGAACAAGTCTGTGCAAAGAAAATGCTTAGTCACTATTGCTTACTGCATGTTATACATAAAAATCTCTGAGTTTCAATTTCCGATTTGTTTTTTCTTTTGTCTTTCGAGTCCTATAACCTTTTCTTTAAAAATCAAGTGACATTACTGTAGCAGATATATTCTTAAAGCCCAGGTTATCCTGAAAAACAAAACAGATGTACAGAGCTTGACTGTGAACCACAGGGTTTATGTTTTAGAAGAAAAAAAAAACAGCTGTGAGCTCTAAGGGTTAAAAATACCCACACACCTGAAAGTCCAATCAACCGGACCCCCAGGTAAACACACACCTGGAGGTTATTAAAGATATAAACGTATCTGCGATACGCTCCTCTTTTCACCTGTAACCCTGCTGTGTCTAAGCTACATGAATGAAACCAGCTTTTTATTCATGATTTAATCTCATGATGTTATCCTGACTTGACAGCATGTAGAACCTGCCAGAACAACAACAGGATCAGCTGTTCAGGCTGGCTGACTAAGAAAGGAGTCTCCTCTGATAATCAGAGTTAAAATCAGAGCGAACATCAGCGAAGCAGGGTTAGGGCTGACAGTCTGATTTAATGACTGATGAGGAAATGGTTTTGCTTTCTGTCATTTGTTACGTGACCCAGAGATGTTCTGTAATCCCATTATTTTCACCGTGGTTATTTTAAACAGACTTCCTGGAGTCATGAATAAAATGTGTGTGATCATTCATGTTTACTGACAGAGCTGGAATAACCCGGGCTAACCGGTTAGACTTTGTCCCAGTGCCAGCAGTAAAGAGTCGTCTCTTGTTTTATTTTACCAGGTAATTCTGAAGCATTTAAGTGAAGCTGGATTAAGTCCATTTATTCTAAATGAATCCAGACTACCTGAAACCAGACATGGATCATTGTCAGATCAGGCGACCAAGCATGGTCTAATACTGAGCCAGGAGAACAAGCTGGATGCTCCCTCTCCGCTTTAGTCCACAGGACACGGCGTCAGTGGTTTCCTCTGACCACAGAACAGTTTTCCATGTTTCCTCTGACCACAGAACAGTTTTCCATGTTTCCTCAGTCCATGTTAAATGAGCTTTGGTCCAGAGAAGACGGACCACGGTGTTTCTGGATCCTGTTCACATAAGGCTTCTTCTCTCCATGATCCAGCTTTAACTGTCATTGGTGGATGGCACGGCCAACTGTGTTGACAGACGATGATTTCTGGAATGTTCCTGAGCCCATGCAGTGATTTCACTACAGAATCATGCCTGTTTTTAATGCAGTGGCCCCGATTATTTGAATCTGTTGATGATATTATGGACTTAGTAATAATAATAATAATAATAATAATAATAATAATAATAATTGTTATTATTATTAAATTCAAATGGGAAAAAAGTGGAAAAAATAAGTGCCAAAAAATAGGAAACAAGTGGTATTTAAGGCAAAAGATAACTTAAATGGGAGAAATGTGGCCAAAAAATGGGAAAAAATTGGATATAAGTGGCAAAAATTGGGGAAGAAAAGTTGCAAAAAGAAGTGGCGATAATGGGCAAAAAATAGGAAACAAGTAGTATTTCATGGCAAAAGGAAGCTCCAATGGGAAAAAAGTGGCAAAAAAATGTGAAAAAGGGCAAAAAAGTTTCCCTCTAGGGTTTTCTGGTGAATAACCTTTAAAATGAAGACATAAAAGGGCCACAAATAGTCACAAAAGAGCCACATACGGCTCCAGAGCCACACGGTGAGTATCACTGCTTTAGAGCGCGCTCTTTATTGTGGAGCTTTGACCACAAACCCACACACCAGCAGATAAAGCAGGATTCTAACAGCACCGTGTGACGTGTACAACCAGGCACTCTCACACCTATGGGCAATTTAGAGTCACAAATTAGCCTAACGAGCATGTCTCCGGTGGTGGAAGCAAGCTGTAGACCCACACGTGTCAGGGAGAACACGCCAAATCTGCACAGAGGGCCCTGACCAGGAAGTGAACCGGGAACCATGATGCAGCAACGCTAACCCTGCATCATGACTGACTTATAACATCACTAAAAAGCTAATAATATAATAATAATAATAAATTCATTATATAGCATCTTTAAAAACACGTCTACAAAGCGCTTTAACAGATAAAGCAATAGCCCGAACTCAGGGATTCACACAAAAAATAAAATAAATAAATAAAAAATTAGCAATAAACCAGACAGAGAAAGTCTTGATAATCAAACAGAAAATCAAAACGAACTGAAACACAAAAGTCTACAAAACTAGCACAGTTGAAAGGAATGGGAATGACATATCTGATCTTGAAGGCACTTCAAATACTACAAGATTAAAATATCCAGGAAAAGACAGTATGATATATGAAAGTAAAACTGTATTAACGCATATAAGACAACGACATCACATCATTAGCAATAAAACAAAAATAAGAAGATTAAAAGCAGATAAAAGAGAAGGAACAGGTTAAACATTGAAAACAGAGGATACTGAGATTGCAATGTAAGGAAAAGTCAAGGATAAAAGGAGTAAGAACAACAAAATGAGTAAAATGGTGATAATAAAAATAAGCTAAAGGAAGTGTCACATAAAAACAACTCTGTAAAAGTGAGTTTTAAGGAGTTTTTTAAAAGATGTTACTGAATCTGCCAGCCTTATCTCCTCGGGCAGGTCGTTCCAAAGTCAAGGGGCCCTGACAGAAAAAGCCCTGTCTCTTTTAGATTTGAGTCTCAACTTTGGAACGACCAGGAACCCTCCGCCTGAGGATCTAAGGCTGCTCATAAGGGGTTAGCATCTCAGCAACATAACCTGGTGCTAGACCCATACGAGCTTTAAAAGTGATCAGTAAAATCTTAAAATCAAATCTAAAAGTGATCAGTAAAGTCTTAAAATAAGTTCTAAAACCAGCGGAGGGAAGTGATGATAGGTGTGACGTGATGCCGTCTGTTAAAACCAGTTAAAAGCATCCGGTGAAAACATCCGAGGAGGTGGACACGTTTCTATAGCCTCTATAGTTTGATTATTTGTCTTCACAGTCCAGCCCCCCCGTCCTCACTTTATCTGCTGTCATTCCACACAGAACCAACATTTCTGGAACTGTCAGACTCAGGCATTGGTTCTTTGGTGTATTTATGCTGTAGCTGTGGGTTTGCAGGAATGTGTTCGCAGGAATGTGGCTAACAATGGTCGCAGCTATCTGAGCGTACTGTTAGGACCAAAGATTTCCTCGTTCCTTCGAGGAAGTGATGCTGCAGCCATAACAGCTGGTCCAACTGGTTATCTAACAGGAGGAGTTATTTAATGACTTATTCAGTCTCAGACTCTCTGACAGAAGCAAACATCCATCAGCAATCTCAGCGAGAGTATCTGCATCCAGACACAGGTGAGACATCTTCATCAGATCTTAAATACTTATGTCATATTTATATCATATTTATATCATAATGTCATATTTATATTATATTTATGTCATATTTATATCATATTAATGTCATAATTATATCATATTTCTGTCATATTTATATCATATTTATGTCATAATGTCATATTTATATCATACTAATGTCATATTATATCATAAATATGACATATTAATGTCATATTCATGTCATATTTATGTCATATTTATATCATATTTATGTCATATTTATGTCATATTTATATCATATTTATGTCATATTTATGTCATATTTATATCATATTTATAGCATATTTATGTCACGTCTTTATCTCAATAATATTAAAGTGTCCTTATTTGGATTCTTAAACTAGAGTCTGTATTTCTCACACTGCTGGAGTGTTTTGTCTCATATGAGTTAGCGGTAAAGTCTGATTACTGAGTGTGTTTACATGCTGTTGGGCTTCCTGTTCTGATCATATGGGTGTTTACATGCACACAGGACAGCCTCGCTATCAGTGACCCTGTGCTCATGACTAATTCTGGTATCCTGCTGTGTTGTGCAGACGCCCGTCAGATTTATTTTACCGTACAGAGATGGTTTAAAATCAGAGGCACAGAAATAGAAGAATCTGTGACTGAGAGTCTGGCATGAGCCCGGGGGTTTGAGTGGCTTAAACTCAGAGTCCAGAACAATCAGTTTATGTTTTTGTCTTGTAAGTTTGAGGGATCGATTTCCATCAATAAAAGACTCAAACTTACCAGTTTTTAAATCTGCATCAGCGGTGAAAAAAGAGCCACAGGCCGGCCCTCATTCAGACGTTTGAAACGATCTGCTTTAGGAAGAATGCATCCAGAACCAAAGATCTACAAACATCTGACAGAGAGGAGTAAAAAACACATTTTATAATATTTTACTCTCTGAATAAGAAATCCTGTTTAAGTTTCCTACAGCTCTGAGTCACCTCACACATAAAACAACCAAAAACAATAAGAATATCAGTAATAATCAAACATATATGTATGGAGATGAATCTGGAAAAAAAGTGGATTTGTGCATCTCTAGTGTAGATAAATACATTTCTTGTTATTTTTCATCAAAAACAGAGGTTTGAAATTGTTGCACACTTAAATAATCAAATAAGGACAACAAAATAAAAATATAACAACCAAAATGACCTAAAATACATTTTTAAAAAAGCTGAAAAATCAAGATAAAACAATAGAATAGACACTGTTAAAAAATAAATTAAATGAAATTGAGGTGTTTTTTCTGCATATATAAATGAAGTTATTTAGAGAGTCTGAAGGCACTTTATTTATCATACTAAAAAAACAGTCATTTTTAAATGTTAGAAAATTTATAGTGGCTCAAAAAAATTAAAAATCTATGTTTTTGAATTAGAATTTCCAATAATCAGAGTAAGACTTAAATCCAGCCTCTTTTTTCTGCATTAAAAGAACAAAGTTCAACAAATATTTAAAAAGTGGAATTTTAAAGAAGATTATTCAAAGACATTAATTTTACCCAGCAATAACATTTTGAAATATTTATTTATTTTTTATTCATTTATTACAAGGGACAATGCACATTAACTGCCAACGGGTAGAATTTACCCAGGGCTGTCCTTTCATTGTATCTGACTTGATGTGCGTTTTAAAGACCGTCAGTCTTTGACTTTTCCTAAAAGTTTGTTGAATAGCACCTGGTGTCATAAAAATAAATCTTTGCCGAAACCTAAAATTTGTTAATGGACATTTATATCTAGAACCACCATGCAGGTCAAATTTAAGAAAGCCTTGATTTTCCAAACTGTTTTATTTCACATCAGCAATAAATAGATGGTGCAATGGAAATACCTTCTCTCTACTGCAGCCTAATCAGAAGTCGACAGATCAACCTTCAACATGGATACAACAGGGAAAAATACATTTACCATTGATAAATGTCTAAAGATAATCTCAGTGCTTTTACTGAAGAAGAATACGATGATGAGGAAGTTTTGGGATTAGAAATCAGTCCAAAGACGATTTTCTAGGTCAGTGGTTCCCAACCTGGGGTCCAGGGACCCCTGGGGGTGGCGCCAAAGGTTGGCAGAATTAGATGTTCATTGAAAAAAAAAAAGGGGGGGCCAACCTAACAGATTAAAATGTAAGGAGAATGTGAGAATTTCTAATCAAAAAGGTCAACATTTGTTTTGAAAAAAAATAAATAAATAAATAAAAAAATAATAATAATAAATAAATACATTTGAGATTATAAAGTCTTAAATTTACAACATTTCAGAGTTTAAAAAATCAGGATTTTACTGGGGAAACAATATCAAAATTTTAGATTTTAAAAAGTCTTAAATTTTCAAGAAACCAAACTGAAAATAGTGGTGAGGTTTTGACTTTTGTGCTTTATATCTCAAAAATTCTAATCCTGGGTTCAGGGACATTTTCAGCTTTTAAAGTAATAAAAACGTCTTTTTTCTTATGAATTTACTTTTGAAACCTGATTTTTTTTTCTTGAAATTAGTCTCTCTTTTTTTCCTAGAGTGGTCCTAACACACTGTCGTAATAATGGATAGTTTGTAATAGATCTCTGGTCAAGAAATAATCTATATAGGTCTGTTATGTTGGGATTTTGTCAGTGAAAACAATTTTAAATGACGTGTACTTTTTCTGAGTGGATCCAAGGTGGGATTAGCTTTCTTTGATGCGAGCAGGGGGAGCCCGGAGAAAAAAAAAAAAGGTTAGGAACCACTGTTCTAGGTGACAGATCATCTTCCAACAGTGATCTAGATTTCTATCTGTGGTTAATAAGCTGTTCAACGTCAGTGGTTAACTAACAGTCCTCGATCAGTGCTATTTATGAAAATCAAGGCTCTTTAATGACAGGTACATTTGACTCATTGGCTGTTTTAGGTATGTAGAGAACCACGGCGGTTCTAGTGTTCATGAACATGGACATGCATGTGCCAGATTGTAGCCATAGGCTAATTTCTGTAGTCCCTGGCAGGTTGATGGTATATACGACAAAGACTCCATTAAAAATCTACTAAAAATCAGACAACACCAAAATCAGAGAACATAGTACAATAAATACAAAGACCCAAATATAAGTCCAAAAATATGTGACCCAAATATGGTCACTGTTCTGGTTTGTTCTGAGCCGCGTTTTTAGATCACCCTTGAAACTTTTAAAGCCGGAGCATCCCCTGACTGAGAGAGGTAAAGTGTTCCACAGTGTGCTCCCTCTAAATGATATGAGGAGTCTCACAGTCCCCTCTAACAGAGGCTCTGGTCAGTCTGACTGAAGACTCACTGATTGTTTCCTGTTTGATGTAATCATTTGGTGGAGGCGGGGCTAGTCCATGTAAGACTTTATATATCAGACAGGCTATTTTAAATGTTCGAAAGTTTTCAAAGCTCAAGAGCTTGTACTTTTGGAGGATATTATGAATCTTCTCTGTATGTTCTCACAGCAAAGCATTATTGGGTTGTTTCACCAAAAGAGGGCGCCATTTCCTCTCTCTTTGAGAGTGAACAACGGCCTTTAGAAGAAACATCGTCTGACTTTATCACGACTTATATGTACTGTTTTGTCCCACAGAGGCGGTGGTCATGAAGCTGGGAGTCCTGGTGCTGCTGGCCATGATGGCTCTGGTTCCTGAGGCAGACGGCCGGGTCAGCTCTAAATGTGAGCTAAAGGCCAAACTGTGGGAACAGATACCCCAAAACCTGGATGACCACCAGAAGAAATACGTCCTAGCAGCACGTGAGTGTTGACTTTTAGTGTTTAGAGCACGGTCAGAGTCCTCAGACGGGACACCGGCTGCATGGTCCACGGTCCATGGTCCATGCTGGATTCTGATGTTTCATAGAAAATCTAGAATAAAAAGAGTCATTATCAGAGACTAGACAACCCTGCAAAGCAGCTCTGGAGACTGATAACTGACATTTGGAACTGATGTGGGTTTAGAGTAAAACTGATGTCAGCGTTGTAGTGGACATACGACAATACCCTGAAGTTTAAAAATACTACTTCATCTGTCCAAGGGTGTAAATCAGCAGCTTCCTCACAGCACCAGGGCGTCCTTTCTTGGACTATAAACCATATTAGGGCTGCAGTAATAGATTCTTTTTGTAGTCAAGCACTTTATCGATTCTTCTGACAATTAATCGAGTACTCTATTAAGAAATATTGCATTTTTTAAATCAGTCACTTTTGCTTTTTCCAGAGAAGTAGTTCTAGACAAATGAGAAAAGAAGCTGGGTCCCTTAAATGAACTACTTCTATATTAAAAATTGGTATTATTCCTCAAAGAAAATATATTTTACAAAGTGCAATGAAGTTCTGATGACAGTTTACATTTCTTAACGTTACAAGGAAAGGAAGTTAAATGATGACATTAGATTATACCATATTTGGGGTTTTAGGGATCTTCTCCCAGGAAATTTTGGGTGCTAACACTTAATTTCTGCTATTGTAGTTTATTTTTATTTTCCAATTTGTCATTAAAGTAAAGGGACACAATCATTTTAACATCCTCTACTTTATGCATGCAAGTAATATTTCACATTCCAGCAAGAATAGAGTTCCATCATTCACACAGCAGTCTGATGATGTCTGAGAGAGGAATTTTTAGATTACAGGAATATGGCCTATTTTTCAAAGCGTGTTCACTTTTAAGTTTTACACTTTTTTTTGTGAATTCATCCACCTTATAAATATGACCTTTTAAGACCATCCACTGACATGTAGAACACATTTTAAGGGATGAAGCTGCTTCTATGACCTGTTGAATCCTGACTATATGATGATGAACTTTGACCTATTCAGTCTCAGTCAATGTCTGTGGCAATAGCGTGTTTCTATTTAATTGGTGTCAATTTGTTATCAATATAAGTCTTATAACGTTATTTGGGATGCTGACACTTTTTGAAAAATACGCTGCAATCAAGACGTCAGTGCGCTCAGTTTTAAATAATTTATAATTAAATGTATGACGTGTGCTCGCGGAAGAAAGAGAGGGAGAGAGATAGAGAGAGAGGGAGAGAGAGGAAGAGAGAGGGAAAGCCCTAAAACAGGACTTGAATCGTGACGCCTGATGGTGTTCCGTGAAACCATCGGGCCAATAAACCAGAAGTTTATGAAATGCCCTAAAGTCTGCAGACGCAAACTTAGCGCTGTCTCACTCCATCGAGTCATGCAGGCTAACTACCTTGGCACCTCGAGGCAGATAATTTGCCTCGAGGAATTTTTCGATTCGAATCACCCGAATAATTCGAGGAATCGTTTCAGCCCTAAACCATATTTTTAAACATCACAAACGTTTGATTCAGTTTGATTTAAACCTAACAGGATGTGGGTTACTGAAACAAACTGAGAGGTTTGTTTTCAATTTTTTCTCAGAATTTGTTTTTTCATTTTTTTTCCGAATTCAAACGTTTTTCTCAAAAGTCAAACTTTTTTCTCAGAATTCAAAATTTTCTCAGAATTGAAACTTTTCTCTCAGTATTCCAATTTTTACCCAGAATTCAGATTTTGAGTCAATTATGAGATTTGACAATCGTTGACCTCTGTTTTATCTACAGTGTCCCAACCTTTTCGGTATAATAGTCTGGGTCATTATTTTTTTCCAAATCATTCAGCCTCATTCATCTTGTTTCTGTTCTCTTCCTTTGTCCCTCATGTCTGATCTGCTGCAGTGATCAATCATCTTAACAAGACAACTAAACTGGAAACCAAAACTATTAAGAGGCTGCCCGAACCAGAGTTACCACAGGTTATGATCCAAGGCTCTGAAGAATGGACCGATCAGGAAACTGCTATGAATGAAGAAGCAACAAAGGATGAACCAATGCAAGATGAAGGACATGGCAGTGAAGAAACAGAGGATGAAACAAACGGCGACGCAACAGCTGATGATGCAACAGTGGACGACACAACAGCCGACAACGCAATGGCAGATGGAGAGAAAAAGAAAGTTAACGATGAAGAACAATATTCTGAAGAAATGCAAAATGAAGGAAACGGCAGTGAAGAAACAGAGGATGAAACAAACGGCGACGCAACGGCCGATGACGCAATGGCAGATGGAGAGACAAAGAAAGTTAACGATGAAGAACAATATTCTGAAGAAATGCAAAATGAAGGAAACGGCAGTGAAGAAACAGAGGATGAAACGAACGGCGGAGAGACAAAAAATGAAGTTAACGATGAAGGAAAATATTCTGGAGAAATGAAGGGTGAAGGAACACAAAATGAAGGAAACAGCAGTGAAGAAATAGAGGGTGAAATGAATGGAGAAGAAATGGACAAAAAAACAACGGAGAAAGCCACAACAACCAAAGCTACAACAACCAAAGCTACAACAAAGAAAGCTACAACGAAGAAAGCTACAACAATCAAAGCTACAACGAAGAAAGCTACAACAATCAAAGCTACAACGAAGAAAGCTACAACAACCAAAGCTACAACAACCAAAGCTACAACAAAGAAAGCTACAACAACCAAAGCTACAACAAAGAAAGCTACAACAACCAAAGCTACAACAAAGAAAGCTACAACAACCAAAGCTACAACAAAGAAATCCACAACAACCAAAACTGCAACGAAGAAATCCACAACAACCAAAGCTACAACGAAGAAAGCCACAACAACCAAAGCTACAATAACCAAAGCTACAACAACCAAAACTGCAACGAAGAAAGCTGCAAAAGATGTAACGAGTGAGGATGCAAGAGAGACAGGAAATAAAACGGCAATTGGTGAATTAACAGGCAACGAAGAAAATAAGGCAACAAATGCTGATGACGGAGTTGCAGATGAAGAAGCAACAAATGCTAAACCATCAACCAATGAAAACACCTTAAAAACAGAAGCTGCCAAGAGAAGACGAAAGCGTGACGTTTACAAGATGACCAAGAAGTGCAACCTGATGCAACGGCGCCTTCTGGAGAGGTTGAACCTCTGCGCCAGTTTTGATGAAGTGGCGCAGACTTCGGCTGAAGACAAGCAAAAAGATGGAGTGTGGACGCTGAATTGTTACGGGATCTTTGGACTGAGTGATGGATACTTCTGCAAATCCGGACACCGTGACTCTGAAAACGTGTGCAAAAGAGACTGCAGTGGTGAGTGTTGAAACCTCCTCTCAGTCCCCTTGGTGTTTACCAAGGTCGGCATTCATTTGTGATGAATAAAGACCATTAACCTGGTTTAAAAATTTTGATGTCGATGAAATAATTTTAAGTCCCAGAATCAAATAAACCCAGACAGAAGAGTAAACTACCATGACAACTTTTTAGCATTTATTTTGAATGGTGCAAAGAATTGGTGTCATGGTTTAGCTGGTGTTGGATTAACAGGGGACACTTGGTTAAATATTCTGCAGGAATGCAGGTTTGTAGAAAAGCCCCTGTAGGGTATCGGTTTTGGTGGGCTCTAGCAGATTTCACGGTTTCCTCTCTGAGCTGCAGCATGCTGACGTCTGGAGGGCTGCTGTGGTTTGACAGCGTTTTTCTGAATGTGTTTTTGTTCTTCATCTGCAGACTTCGAAGATGACGACATCTCTGATGACATTGATTGTCTGATGAAGACAAACTACTGGCTGTGAGTAAACTAAGCTCTGAACTGTCCTCTGTTTCCTTTCATTTTCACATGTATGACGGTGCAGCACAGCCGGCAAAGATGAACCGTATTCAATCACAGACAGAGTATTTAACACTCAGCGATGATTAGCATCAGTTAGCTCAGCAGTTAGAGGACATCTGTAAACTATAGTTTTTAAAACATCTCAGCTCTCTGATCAATAAAATCCATAAACTACAAATTTAGCAGTCAGGTCCGTTATAACTTCTGCTGTAGGGTGAATGTAAACTGGTCGTCTTAAGGCCCCTAGTCTTCATCAATTTTGACGGTCTGCAGTCTCTGGAGAACCATGTCATAAATACATTAGTTAGCATCAATTAGCATCAGTTAGCTCAGTTTGCAACAGTAAGCATCAGTTAGCTCAGTTAACACCAGTAAGCATCAGTTAGCTCAGTTAGCATCAGTACACTCAGTTAGCATCAGTTAGCATTAGTTAGCTCAGTTAGCATCAGTTAGCTCAGTTTGCAACTGTTAGCTCAGTAAGCTCAGTTAGCATCAGTTGGCTCAGTTAGCAACAATAAGCATCAGTTAGCTGAGATAGCATCAGTTACCTCAGTTAGGATCAGCTCAGCTAGCATCAGTCACCTCAGTTAGGATCAGTTAGCTCAGATAGCATCAATTAGCTAAGTTAGCTCAGGTAGCATCAGTTATTTCAGTTGGGTCAGTAAGCCGTCAGTTAGTATCAGTTACCACAGTAAGCCGTCAGTAAGCTCAGTAAGTCGTCAGTTTGCTAAAAAAACATCAATTAGCTAAG
Source organism: Cheilinus undulatus (assembly GCF_018320785.1). Classification (NCBI taxonomy): domain Eukaryota; kingdom Metazoa; phylum Chordata; class Actinopteri; order Labriformes; family Labridae; genus Cheilinus; species Cheilinus undulatus. Next base: position 54,383,283 of record NC_054868.1, on the reverse strand, counting down.
TTAGCTCAGTTTGCATCAGTTACCTAAATTAGCATCAGTTAGCTCAGTTAGCATCAGTTACCTAAATTAGCATCAGTTAGCTGAGTTAGCATCAGTTAGCTGAGTTAGCATCAGTTAGCAACAGTAAGCATCAGTTAGCTCAGTTCGCATCAGTTAGCTCAGTTCGCATCAGTTACCTAAATTAGCATCAGTTAGCTCAGTTAGCATCAGTTACCTAAATTAGCATCAGTTAGCTCAGTTAGCTGAGTTAGCATCAGTTAGCTGAGGTAGCATCAGTTAGCTCAGATAGTACCAGTTAGCTCAGTTAGCATCAGTTACCTAAATTAGCATCAGTTAGCTGAGTTAGCATCAGTTAGCTGAGTTAGCATCAGTTAGCTCAGTTAGCATCAGTTACAGGAAGTAAACAGCAGAGGTGGTCTGTACTTGTCATGCTGTTTTACAGTTTTGGTGAGGAGCCCTCTAGTGGTTGGTTTTTACATGCTGTGTTCAAAGAGATTTTCTAACAAACTGTTATTTTTCTCTTTAAAACAGGAAACTTGTTCAGGACTCCACCACGAACGTTTGTGACCTTGAGGATTTCTTTGATGGCTGTGACGACTGAGTCGGACATCGGGCTTTCTTCCTCACAGGGGGACGCCACAGGAGCTGGGACGGTTTTGGTTTTCTAACAGCTGCAAAGAGTTGTTTTCTTTATTTATTTCTTTATCTTGTAGGAACTGACTTAATGATTGAAAATGCTGAATTAGGAACAGTAGTCACTGGGCTACTGCATGCCCTCCCCCTCCCTCCTCCCTCTACCTGTGGCCTGCAGCACACCCGAGTTTGATCAGCATGAGGCCACCACACATTCCCAGACAACAGGAGCTCTGTTTTCTTTTCAGACTTAAATAGGTGGTCTGTTTGCGTCAGGTCTTATTTGGGTGGTCTCTGGTCAAGTGACCCACATATTAGCCACGCCCCCTCCCTTCTGTTGCCCCGCCCCTGTTTGATTTTTTGGTTGGATTTGTGAATTTTTGCACCATTACTAATAAAGCTTGGCTTCTTTTTCCCACATTTCTGTCTGTTCTTTATCTGTTATTGCTCTCTTTGTGTTCAAGCCTTAATCTGTTCATTCATTTATTTTAGATGCTGTAACGATCACTATAAATATTTCTGCATTGGTTTATTCTTTACATTTCTGAACAGGAAGTGTTTCCTCCAGTATTTCCTACTGCCTTTGTTGGTATGAACGTTGTCTGTTCAATCTGTGAGGACAAAAATTAAAACATGAAATCTTCTGCTGCAGGTGGAAAACAGGAATTACAGATAATTCATGACCTTTAAATCATTTTACTGGATAAAGAACATTTGTTTGTTTGTTTGGGTCCCTGTTAGCTTTAGCCTCAGCTGTAAACTCTTCCACCGTTCACACAGGGACAGTACATTTTCTACAGCCACAGTAATTACCAGAGGTGGGAGAAAGTCATTGTTTTGCAAGTCTCAAGTAAGTCTCAAGTCTTTAATCCCAAGTCTCAAGTCAAGTCTCAAGTAAACACGTGCAAGTCCAAGTCAAGTCTCAAGTAAAGATAAGTTGAGTCAAGTCCGAAGTCATAGGCTTGAAATTTTGGAGTCCTTACAAGTCATAAGCACTGTTTACCAAATAAAATGCCATTTTAACAATGTAACAATCTTTTAAATTTGACAAATACAGTGAATGCATTTTGAATTGTTTAATTTTTAAATAAAATCAGACCAGTGTGACAGAACTTAATCACACAGAAAAAGAGTGCTGACATAGCATTCAGGATATAATCAGTGCAACAACAAATGAACTTCTGAAGATGTTGTACAGTCATTTTAACTCATCTAATGTGAGTGTGTGTGTGTCTGTGTGGTGAGTGTGTGTATATGTATAGGTGTGTGAGTGGATATATAGGGTTTGTGTGTGTTTGTAAGTGAACATGTTTAAATGGTCAACATTAGGTTTGAGGTGTTATAACCAGTTCTTAACCTCAAGTTATGTGTTATGTGTTAAGTTATAAGACCTCAAGTGAACACAATGACTGCCTCCTAGTGAATAAACAAAAAAAAAGAGCTGATGAATCATGGGTGTTTGGGTATTTATATTTAATATTTTGGCATTTACTGTAGTTCTGTGACCCTGGTAACTTAAAGTTATGCTCTCTATTTTTTCCTCTTATTATTGATTTTATGGCTAAAGGGGGAAGGTCCCCATATTGGTCTTTGCCCTGGGCCTCCAAATGGCTAAAACCGGCCCTGCCTCACACCTGCAGCTCCCCCTCACAAATCGATCTGTCCTGCCAGTTTGTTGCTTTCATTTTTCTGTGTCAGCCTCCAAAGACTATTCAGATCAGGAGAGTCAGACTCAATCACAGCAGGGCCCTGATTCTGAACTAAGGTCTGACCTGAGGGCCTAACAGGGTCAACATCAAACCATTAACTGTCAACCTCAGTTTAATTATGGGGAAAAAAAACTAGCACTGATGATAAATGATTTTGAGATTTAAAAAGTCAAAATGATAAGTTAAAAGGCTCATGATCTGAGGTAGAAAGTCAAACTTATTAGTTCAAAAGGTCAAAACACAAAATTAGATGCTTTTAAAAGGCAAATCTATAAAAAAGAAAGTCACAATCATGTTTTTAAGACAAAAGTATGACTTAGAATTTAAAACAGTGCACCTAAAAAGGTAAAATATGAGATACAGATCAAAACAATAAATTGAAAAAGTCAAAATATGAGATAAAAAGTAGTGATGCATGATAAGTTTTTTTTGGAACCGATACCAATAACCGATAATTTCCCACTCCTGATGGCCGATAACCGATAATAACTGATATATTTTTTTTCAATTTTTGATTTAACAAAAGAAGTTTATTTGATGTGTTTATGCACATCTGGGGTAAAGAAGGGGTTAATATGTAGTGAGCAAAGATATTTATAACTAATTTTAACTAATATCACTCGTGTTTTTCAAAAAACAAAGAACCATTCTGACTTTATAACTGTTTTTATAGTTCACTTTTCTTAGTTAGACATTTGTGTACCAAGTACAACATACACAAACAGACGCTTTTCCCCTATAAAACCAAATGATAACAGGCTGTTAGGCTCAACAAATGGAGATATTTGGGGTCTGTTTTTTTTTTTTTCTTTTTTGCTGCTTAAGCCAGAATTAAAGCGAGCTGATGTTTGACATAAAGATTAAAAATATGCACTGACATAAGTCATATCAGAGATAGGTTAAGAATGTAAAGTCCACCGTGGTCTGTGGCTAACTTCTGTTTCTAACGTGGATCAGACTGAATGAAACCACGTCAAACAGAGCAGGCAGGTACACGCCTATGAAAGTAGCGGTGGATCAGGAGACTGTCAGACTGATTTTGTTATCATAACGTTGCACATTTTGGCTCTGGCAAACTTTCTGCAGTTTTCAATGCCTGCTTACGATCAGCGCTCTGCCTGGTATTAGCCGTTGGCTCGGTCCTAATGCCTACGGCTGAGGCTAGTGGCTGCTGCTGCTTCGTTTTATTGTCATTGGGATGATGACTCTTAAGTGACTTATAGGATATGATATCAGACTTATCGGAATGACATAATAATTTCCTGTTATCGGCCCGATAGTTATCGTGCACCCCTGATAAAAAGTCAAAATAATAGATGGAAAAAGTCAAAATATCAGATGAAAAGTCAAAATAATAAATTGAAATGGTCAAAGTATGAGATAAAAGATGGAAATCATGAAAACTTTTGATTTAAAAAAGTCAAAGTTATGAGTTTAAACACTCAAAATCTGAGAAAAAAAGTCAAACTTATTTGTTCAGCAAGTCAAAATATGACTTAAAATTAAAAGTCATGACATTAAAATTTAAATAATGTGATAAATTGTGAAAAGAAAGGTCAAAGTCACGAGTTTAAAAGGTCAAAATATGAGATGAGATTGTAATTATGTCTAAAAGTTAAAGTTAGGAGTTGAAAAATCTGAAACGAAAACACAAATCAATTATTTTTTCCACATTCCTGAGTTTATCACATTATTTTCCCTCTGTATGACTGAACAGGATATTTAAAATCATGAAAGTTAGATTTACATTTTTATACTGAAGGAAATCTGCAGACCTCATACTGGCGGACCAGTTAGAATAAAAATACTAACAGATCCCAAGGACCCAGAATTACTGTACCACGGGCCAGATTTGGCCCCCCGGCCTTGAGTTTGACAACCCTGCTGTAAAGAATAGATGTTAGCTGAAAAGCCACCTTACTGAGAATTAGCATTAGCTAATTAGCTAAAAGCTATGTCTTTTAAGTGTTTTTATAAACTATAAACACAGTTATGTGTCCATGTGCATGCCTGGCAAAGACGACGAGAAAAAATCCTTTCATAAACTCCACAGGCCGCTCCAGGTCCTACAGGATGAAATAAGGGACGTAATGTTAGCTTAAAATAACTGGACATAAGCTAGCCAAATAGTGTTCGCTAGCTTTACTTGCCAAATGAACATATATGACATCCAAACACGACTATTGTCTTCTTCAGCTGCTCAGATAAATGCTGAAAAGTGCTCCAGAACTTTGAGACAGTCCTGTTTGTGAACAATAATAATCCAGTGTAGAAATGCGCTGAACAAATGATGTGTTCAGGTAACCTCAGTAAATTAGATGACTGTATTCTATAAGTAATGATGTGTTCAAACGTCATGAAAATGGGAAAATTTCATTTTTAACTAGGAGCTTAAATAATACAGTTGTGAATATGTGTTTTTATTTTAAATAACAACCTTTAAAAATTTAAAAACATAAAAATATACTTAAACTATAAAAAATGCTGTGATTAATCATGATCATGATTAATTTATACTTTTCCAACTGTTTTGCTTTTTGCTGATCAAACTTCATGAAGATTTTGTCTTTCTCAGATGTTTTCCAATGGAGTAAAAATGGAGAGACTGAGAGTGACGACATGGCCGCTACAGCGCAGGAGAACAGTTGGGCGCTGAGGCAGAACTTCCAAACAAAGTGCTCACCTGAAAAAAATATTTGCTCCAGAGAAATAATTTAACAGCAAAACGTAGCCACACATCCCCTCTTGCTCACAAAAAAGATTTGAGGTCAATAAGATCAACGGTTTTAGCACAATGAGCTTCAAAGCGTGACCGGCATCCCTTCAGCTCCCCATCTGCGGCAATACAATTGTTGAACGAAGATTCCTGAGCGCGAGCTTTCAGAACCATTTTTTTTTTTTTAACTCGTCCTTGAACCATGATTTTTTTTGCTTCCCACACATAAAAAATATATATAACCGCGTTTGTGGTGTATTCGGACCGTGAGTTTTATTTTGTATTTTATTTTGATGATTCTTCCAGTCGCCGACTTCCAGCGTCCGTTGTTGTGTTGGGTAACTTGTCAGTGCTTCCCCTGAGGTTCACCATCCCCCACGGCGCTGCAGAGGAGGATCACACCTGCTACGAATCATCCAATCTGGACTACCTACAAGAGGCTGCTCGTGATTCTCTGCAGTGCCAGAGTTTTGCTCTTACTCACCTGTGGTAAGCCTTCAGCGCTCGGCCTTACTACCTTCGTGCATTTTTGTATGTTTCCAGTACCCACCTGTTGGCGATCTTCTAACGTGTCTCTCTGTTCTTTTCCAGTGCCTCACTCCACGCTCACCTGCAGCTTTGTACAGCACTCTCTCCCACGACGACTCACTCCCTGGACCCCCCCCCCCGTCACAATAAAACCTTTAAAACTGCGCCATCGTCTGCATTTTGGGTTCACATGCCACTCACACGCAACAGCGTTCAGCACCTTCTGATGATTCTCACGATACCTTTGGTTTTCTGCTGGGTTTGACAAGTACAGCTTCAACTGACTTTCTTTGAGTGCATGTTCTGGCCAATCAGCTCAGTTTTCTGAGCTGTGCTCAACAGAATCTTTCACAGGTGTGGCACATTACCTTTGATCTGATTACGATCTATCATGTAATGCAGGCGCTCGTTACCATAGCAACCTAGGAGTCCTACACAGACACACAAATGAAGGCATCTACACTCCCCTTGACTATCACATACATGTAGCTTTTACCATAATGGATTTAAAACTGTAAACCAGTGATATTCAACATGTGGCTCTTTTATGTCTTAATTTTAAATATAATTCCCCAAGAAAATCTTTTAAAAGGGAAACTTTTTTTTGCCCTTTTTCACAGTTTTTTTTTTGCCACTTTTATCCCATTTAAGCATACTTTTGCAATTAAATGGCACCTTTTTCCTACTTTTTTACCCATTTTGTCAAGTTTTGTTTGCAACTTTTTACCCATTTTTTGCCACTTCAATCCCATTTTTGCCCCCTTTCACATTTTGTCTCCCAATGTTCACCCATTTAAGCTACCTTTTGTCATTAAATACCAATTTTTCCTAGTTTTTGCCCATTTTAGCCACTTCTTGTTGCCACTATTATCCCATTTTTGACCCTTTTCATCACATTTTTTGCCATTTCTCACCCATTGAAGCTACCTGTTGCCATTTAATACCACTTGCTTCCTCTTTTTGTGCCACTTCTTTTTGCCACTATATCGCATTTTTGCCCTTTTCACCACTTTTCACCTATTTCAGCTACCTTTTGCTACTAAATACCACTTGTTTCCAATTTTTGCCCATTTTTGCCACTCTTGACTGCTTTTTGCCCATTTGAGTCGCTTTTCACTCGTTTTTTTTTTTGCCACATTTGCACCATTTAATGTCACCTATAACTCATTTTTTTGTCCTTCTCACTCATTTTTGCTACTTTATCACCCTTTTCCACTTTTCCTCCCCGTTCTCACCCCTTTTCACCCATTTTTGTTGCTTTTTGACCATTTTTGGCACCTTTAACTTATTGTTATTGTACTTAAAGCTGTTTTTGCTTCACAGCTTAGATTGTGGCTCTTACAAAGGTATTTTTCAACAGTTTGGCTCTTTGGTTGAGCAGGGATAAGTGACACTGCTGTGAACAATATCTCCACCATCTTTAGCACAATCTCACACACCTTCAGCCTTTAGACTCAAGAGGCTACTGTGTCAATAAGGCAGTGTTTAATTTTGCTGCTAACTAAATTCTCAGGTATCAGGTATTGCACTCTTAAGCTTTTATGCTATTTTTAGCTATGTTTCCGCTATTTCAGCTATTTAATGCTACTTTAAGCTATTCCTATGCTTTTTCGTCCATTTAATGCCATTTTCAGCTACTTTTAGGCTATTTTAATGCTATTTTAATGCTATTATAATGCAATTTTTAGCTATTTTAAGGCTTCTTTAAGCTATTTTTAAGCCATTTTCAGCTACTTTAAGGCTATTTTCAGCTATTTTAAGGCTACTTTAAGCTATTTTTTAAAATCCTTTATTATCTACTGAATGCCTTTTCTAGCTACTTTTGAGCCATTTTATGCTATTTTATGCTATTTTCAGCTATTTTTGTGCTTTTTGGCTTTTTTCAGCAGTTCTTCCCCAGTTCAGCTCACAGCATCCCCACGCAATTTCAGCTGAAATTGCAATTTTGATCTAGTTCAGAATCAGATCTGTCTCTGGTGAACCGGGCTGCATGTGTGCCTCAGGCTCTGCTTCGTGGTCTTTGTCAGGTCTGTAAAAGGAAACACCACCATGTTCTGGCCATCTGGAAGCTTTACAGCAGTGAAACTGAGGCTCTCCTCCTCTTATTGTCGGCTGTCCTGGGGACACTGACGTCCTCATATCTAAGGCTCTGTGCTGCTGACACCTGATCCTTTAGTATTATAGATGATGACGGGGAGGAGGAACTGTTCCAGCGTCTCCGTCTCATGGCCTCCTCTTTTCATCAGGACGAAGGCGTTAACCTGTAACAGAGAAAAGATGTTTTCAGTTGGAGGGATCGTGTTTCCTGCCCCGACCTCTTTAGAGCAAAGAGAGCCGGGTTAAAGCATCAGATCTGTGAAAACATGGCATTCTTCCAGAGCTCTGGGAGCGGCCTTTATCTGACCAGAACAAAGACTCAGCTCCTCTCTGATTGGTCAGCGCTGGCTCTGAGAGGGTATAAATGCCATCTAACGGCTGAGTTCACAGAGTCGGAGTAACGATGAGGGTGCTGCTGGTGTTTCTGTTGGGCCTCAGCCTGGCTGGAGGAGAGCTCGTAGACAAATGTGACCTCAGGAACCGGCTGATGACGGCTTTGAGTTCCATAACAGACGGGACGGAGCCAGGACGGCTGGGTGTGGAGAACATTGTGGCCAAGAGTGAGTCCTGCAGGATTTCATGATAAATATTTAATAATCAATGCACATTTGAGCCTCTATATTATTAGAGTGATTCACAGTGATCTAGAACAGTGCTTCTCAACTGGTGGGTCGGTATCCAAAAGTGGGCCTCAAAACTCTTTCTAGTGGGTCATGAATGTGTGTGCCAGGGGAAAAAAATGTGACAAAAACTCATCTACAAAGGCCTGAAGTGGACAGTAATTTCATACATTTGTTTTTTTAGGTTTTCCTATGAGTTAATTTCAGTGTTTTTCGACCTATTTATCCCCCTTTTGTTGAACATAAAATTGGTTTACCCAAGATAACAAGGAAATTCTAGGACAGGGGGGTCAACCTCAATCACAGAAGGAGCCAGATTCTGAATTAAGGTCTAACCTGAGGGTCCACATTTAACAAAACTGTCAACCACATTTTCACCAGTAATAAACTATGGGGAAAAAACTAGCACTGATGATAGATGATTTAAAAAGTCAAAATGATAAGTTAAAAGGCTCATAATCTGAGATAGAAGTCAAAATTATTAGTTCAAAAGATCAAAACACAAAATTAGATGGTGAAATAATGCTTTTAAAAGGCAAATACATGACAAAGAAAGTCACAATTATGTTTTTAAGGCAAAAAATATGACTTAAAATATTAAATTGTAAACCTAAAAGGTAAAAAATGTGAGATTAAAGTCCAACTAATAAATAGAAAAGGACAAATTATGAGAAAAAATGTCAAAGTTATTAGTTGAAAAGGAAAAAACACAAAATTAGATGTTAAAATAATGCTTTTAATAGGCAAATATATATAAAAAGAAAGTCACAATCATGTTTTTAAGACAAAATTATGACTTAAAATTCAAAATGGTGCACCTAAAAGGTCAAAATATGAGATAAAGATCAAAATAATAAATAGAAAAAGTCAAACGATTAGATAAATATCAAAATTATGAATTGAAGAGGTCAAAATATAAGATAAAAAGTGAAAATCACAGATTAACAAAGTCAAAATATGGAACAAAAAGTCAGAATAATGAATGTAAAAGGTTAAGATATGAAATAAAAGTCAAAATAATAGATTGACATCATAATTATGCAATGCAAAAATTTAAAATATGAAATGAAAACACAACTTAATTTCTTTTCCCACGTTTCTTTTTTCCTAAATATTTTCATTATTTATTTTTTCACATTTTTATGACTTAAGGATATTTGATACCAAGGTTAAGTTTATGTTTGTATACTTGAGGAAATCTGCAGACCTCATATTTTAGGGCCAGTTATAATAAGAATATATGATCTTGCGGGCCGGATGTAACTGTACCACAGGCCTGATTTGGCCCCCGGGCCTTGAGTTTGACACCACTGTTCTAAGAGAAATGACCAAACTTCCATGCTATCTGAACAAAAATGGAGTCGAATAAGATGCATGCATGCAGATCCTTCTGTAATGATGTGCTTTTCTAACATTTGTTTTGTCCCGTCTCCTTGCTCACTGAGTTTTTATATTTAGTCTGCAAACATCAACATTTTTTGGAGTGTTCTTTTGTCCCCATGGTGTAATGGTAGCCAAGAATACTGAATCACCAGGGACAACTGATTCACTAACATTCATGAGATAAACAAAGCGTTTTTTTTTTTTTGTTGTGACTTTTCTTTAAGGAGGAGGTGGTGGGTCCTGATGCCTGACCACTGATTTAGAAGTCAACACTTTCCATTGATGTAAAGATGCTCAAAGCTTATTTCTTATTTTTCTTTAGCTCAGTATGTTATCCTATCAATATCATATATTTTCCATGTGCATACAAAAACAGATTTGGTCTCCAAAAATCCTAATCCTGGTGCATCTATCGCACTTAAACACTCAAAGAAAAAGGTTAATTTCACAACTTATTTTAAACCCTTAAATACTTTACATAACTCCCTTTGTAGATTTGTTTTGAGCTGTCCTTAAAGAACACACCACTGCTTTATGTTTGACTTCAACCCAAATCCAAATGTCAGTTTCACTGGTTTCAATATATTTTTAAATGTGTTCATTTCAATTCTCCACCATATTTAAAACAACTACTTATTCCATATTCATCTCCATGTCCACTCAGACATCTGAATTATCCTTTCTTTACTATTCACAGAATTCATAAGGAAATTGGTCATAGGTCATTTAGTCATAAAGCTCCATCTGACTGGAATACCCCCCCCCCAGTCCATCACATCTTTTCACAGTTTTAGGTCTAATCTGATGTCTTATTTAAAAACAAGATGCTCCTGTTTCTGAGTTATTTATTTATGTATTAATGGGTGTAAATATTGATATATGTTATCAGCATACGTTATGCTTGTGTGTGGAAATCTACATGTACGATACATGTGTATGTACACCTATGTGTGTATGTAGATACATGTTATGTATATGCTTATGTACGTAGATGTACATGTGTATCTACACTACCAGTCAAAAGTTTTAGAACACCCCAATTTTTCCAGTTATTTATTGCAATTCAAGTTGTTTAAATCCAATGAATGGCTTGAAATGGTACAAAGGTAAGTGGTGAACTGCCAGAGGTTAAAAAAAAAAGGTAAAGTTACCCAAAACTAAAAAATAATTTACATTTCATTTCCCCTCTGTCTGCATAAAAGCAGTGTTGGAACACACTGTGGTACCATACCCTCGTGGGCATAGGTTGAACAGTATTGTACTGCAGAAAGTAGTGTGTTGCTACAAAAATGGCGAGAAAAAGGCAATTAACAATGGAAGAGAGACGGACAACCACAACACTTAAAAATGTAGATCTTTCCTACAGAGAAATTGCAAAGAAAGTCAAAGTGTCAGTGAGTACAGTTTCCTTCACCATCAAAAGGCACTCAGAAACCCAAAGCCACAGCTGAATCAGAGGACAAGTTTCTGAGAGTAAACAGCTTGCGTGATAGGCGGCTCACAGGACAACACCGTCAAGCACAGCTTTATAGTGGTTGTAGTAAGTAAGACTCAGTTTCAACTGTGAAGAGGAGACTTGGAGCTGCAGGACTGACAGGACGAGTTGCAGCAAGAAAGCCATTGCTCAGATGTCAGAATAAGACAAAGAGGCTTGCCTGGGCCATGAAACACCGCCATTGGACCACTGAAGACTGGAAGAAGGTATTATGGACTTATGAATCGAAATTTAAAATCTTCGGTTCATCACGCAGGATCTTTGTTTGCTGTTGAGTAGCAGAAAGGTTGGTTCCACAGTGTGTGACATCAACCATCAAACATGGAGGAGGAAGTGTGATGGTCTGGGGCTGTTTTGCTGGATCCAGGGTCGGTGACTTGTACAGAGTGAGAGGCACCATGAACCAAAACGGCTACCACAGCATTCTGCAGCGGCATGCAATACCCTCTGGTATGTGCCTAGTTGGCCAGGGGTTCATCCTACAGCAAGATAATGACCCAAAACATAAGTCCAAGCTTTGCCAGAACTACCTCAGGAAAAAAGAAACAAGGTGGTAAGCTTGAAAACATGGAGTGGCCAGCACAGTCTCCAGACTTAAACCCCATCGAGCTGGTTTGGGATGAACTGGACAGAAAAGTGAAAGCAAAGCAATCTACAAGTGCCACACATTCATGGGAACTTCTGCAGCAGATTTGGGAAGAACTTTCTGAAGAATATTTGATTTCTGTTGTAGAAAGAGTGCCACGAGTGTGTTCAGCTGCTATATCTGCCAAAGGTGGCCACTTTGATGAGTCAAAAGTTTAGAGTACATTTTGGTCTATAAATTGATTCCATGATTTTTTTAAACTCCAATTGCTTATTTGTACTATGCTTTCATTTCAGAGAGCAATGACACATTAAACTTAATGATTTTCAAGAAAAAAATGGAAAAATTGGGGTTTTCTAAAACTTTTGACCAGTAGTGTATATCTACATGTATATGTATGAGTGTGTATGCATACACAGTATATGAACAGTATGTTTATCTGTATATCTATATCTGCATGTATGCACATGTATGTACATGTGTGTGTATACATATGTATGTATGTGTACATTTGGGAGCTGGGGTTGGGGTGGAGGGGCTGGGGAAGTGGGAGAGCTGTCTGTATTTGTCTGTTTTTGTTTGATTATGTTTGTTATGTATTGTAGTTTGTATTTTTCTATGTTTTTGTGCTGGGACCCTCTTGAAAATGAGATGCTGCACCTCAAGGGGCTATCCTTCAATAAATTCAACCTCAATTCAAATTCAACATTCCTGGTTCAGACTGAGGCAGAAGTGGACCCTTGGATCATGTGTTCTCTGAACATTCTCGGGTCTGAGGGCAGGCTGCTCTGGGAGAAAAACTTTTACGTTTAAAAGTAGGGCTGGGCGATATGCCCTAAAATTTATATCCCGATATATTTTTGCTATATCCTGATACAGGATATTTATCGCGATATTTTGAAACGGCCTCTCAGCAGCTGTATTTAATTCAGCCCCAAATGACAGTATGGTGATAGTAGTTTGGTGATTGAAATAGACTGTTCTATTGGATTTTTAATAAAATTGTTTGCAGAAAGTAAAAAACAGTATAAAGTCAAATTTAGCAGTTTCATTTTGAAAAGGACTTCATTCATTCGTTTACTAATAAATCAAAAAAGGCAAAGGCTGAATCCCAATTCTCCCCTTTAACCTCAATCTTACCCTCAAGCTCAACCCTCAGTCTTAACTCGTCCCTCAAAGCCAAGTGTAAGGACCATCTCGTGACTTAGAAATGGGACACCTCTTAATAGCAGTTATGATTTCAGACTGTAGAGGGCAGTAATGTGCCAAAACTGTGTAGTCTGTCAATTCAGAGGAAGAAGAAGAATGAGAACATGTTAATATTCAACCAAATAACATGTATAAACACCACAGCGATGGACATGTTCAGCTGAAAGTCACTGTATAACACGGCCATCAGCTAATGCCAAACACCAGCTGTAACTTGTAGGCTTGTCCACAATAGCACGGTTACCGGCTTACGATTGTAAAAATAAGAGGAAATGTTATGCTATAAAAAGGCAAATAATCCATAAAATAACATTGAACTAAGATATTGGAGTGGTTTTGGTAATTTTTAGATCTCTATTAACAACGAAATTTACATTTGTCGCTCGATTTTCTTCCCCGCATCTTTCCGAGTGATAACCCTCAATACCAAGGGAGCTCAAGGAACATCTCAAAATTGAGGGAGATAAAGTCCTCAAACTCGCCCCTTGGCTCAACTCTCGGGAGAATTGGGACAGCCCTCGCACTTTGCGGGAACGCACATTTTGAGACTGAGGGTTAAGATCCAGGGTTAAGGGGAGAATTGGGATTCAGCCTAAATCTATGAACAATGTTATTCTCTTCATACAGTAAAGAGCCTGTAGGGGAACTCCACACTGAGTGTCCTAACTCTCTTGTTGGGATAAGGCTGCTGTCAATGTGAAGACACAGACATCTATGTGTGACTGAATTTTGGATTTTGACAGGTTCAAGATTCAAGAAACCTTTATTGTCATTGCACAACAGGTGTACAACGAAATTACAATAGTTCTCTGGCCAGTGCAGCATCAGGTAACTAATATGAACAGTAAATATTAAAGAAGAACAGTAAATATTCAAGAAGAACAGTAAATATTCAAGAAGAACAGTAAATATTCAAGAAGAACAGTAAATATTCAAGAAGAACAGTAAATATTCAAAAACGGTAAATATTTAAGAAGAACAGTAAATATTCAGGAATAACAGTAGATATTTAAGAAGAACAGTAAATATTCAAGAAAGAACAGTAAATATTCAAGAAGAACAGTAACTATTCAAGAAGAACAGTAAATATTCAAGAAGAACAGTAACTATTCAAAAACGGTAAATATTCAAGAAGAACAGTAGATATTCAAGAAGAACAGTAGATATTCAAGAAGAACAGTAAATATTCAAGAAGAACAGTAAATATTCAAGAAGAACAGTAACTATTCAAAAACGGTAAATATTCAAGAAGAACAGTAGATATTCAAGAAGAACAGTAAATATTCAAGAAAGAACAGTAAATATTAAAGAAGAACAGTAACTATTCAAGAACAGTAAATATTAAAGAAGAACAGTAAATATTCAAGAACAGTAAATATTGAAGAAGAACAGTAAATATTCAAGAAGAACAGTAACTATTTAAGAACAGTAAATATTAAAGAAGAACAGTAAATATTCAAGAACAGTAAATATTAAAGAAGAACAGTAAATATTCAAGAAGAACAGTAACTATTCAAGAACAGTAAATATTAAAGAAGAACAGTAACTATTCAAGAATGGTAAATATTAAAGAAGAACAGGAAATATTCAGGAAGAACAGTAACTATTCAAGAACAGTAAATATTCAAGAAGAACAGTAAATATTCAAGAACAGTAAATATTCAAGAAGAACAGTAACTATTCAAGAACAGTAAATATTAAAGAAGAACAGTAACTATTCAAGAACGGTAAATATTAAAGAAGAACAGTAAATATTCAAGAACAGTAAATATTCAAGAAGAACAGTAACTATTCAAGAACAGTAAATATTCAAGAAGAACAATAAATATTCAAGAACAGTAAATATTCAAGAAGAACAGTAACTATTCAAGAACAGTAAATATTCAAGAAGAACAGTAAATATTCAAGAACAGTAAATATTAAAGAAGAACAGTAAATATTCAAGAAGAACAGTAACTATTCAAGAACAGTAAATATTAAAGAAGAACAGTAACTATTCAAGAACAGTAAATATTAAAGAAGAACAGTAACTATTCAAGAACGGTAAATATTAAAGAAGAACAGTAAATATTCAGGAAGAACAGTAACTATTCAAGAACAGTAAATATTAAAGAAGAACAGTAAATATTCAAGAACAGTAAATATTAAAGAAGAACAGTAAATATTCAAGAAAGAACAGTAAATATTCAAGAAGAACAGTAAATATTCAAGAAGAACAGTAACTATTCAAAAACGGTAAATATTCAAGAAGAACAGTAGATATTCAAGAAGAACAGTAAATATTCAAGAAAGAACAGTAAATATTAAAGAAGAACAGTAACTATTCAAGAACAGTAAATATTAAAGAAGAACAGTAAATATTCAAGAACAGTAAATATTGAAGAAGAACAGTAAATATTCAAGAAGAACAGTAACTATTCAAGAACAGTAAATATTCAAGAAGAACAGTAAATATTCAAGAACAGTAAATATTAAAGAAGAACAGTAAATATTCAAGAAGAACAGTAACTATTAAAGAACAGTAAATATTAAAGAAGAACAGTAACTATTCAAGAATGGTAAATATTAAAGAAGAACAGGAAATATTCAGGAAGAACAGTAACTATTCAAGAACAGTAAATATTCAAGAAGAACAGTAAATATTCAAGAACAGTAAATATTCAAGAAGAACAGTAACTATTCAAGAACAGTAAATATTAAAGAAGAACAGTAACTATTCAAGAACGGTAAATATTAAAGAAGAACAGTAAATATTCAAGAACAGTAAATATTCAAGAAGAACAGTAACTATTCAAGAACAGTAAATATTCAAGAAGAACAATAAATATTCAAGAACAGTAAATATTCAAGAAGAACAGTAAATATTCAAGAACAGTAAATATTAAAGAAGAACAGTAAATATTCAAGAACAGTAAATATTAAAGAAGAACAGTAAATATTCAAGAAGAACAGTAACTATTCAAGAACAGTAAATATTAAAGAAGAACAGTAACTATTCAAGAACAGTAGATATTCAAGAAGAACAGGAAATATTCAGGAAGAACAGTAACTATTCAAGAACAGTAAATATTCAAGAAGAACAGTAAATATTCAAGAACAGTAAATATTCAAGAAGAACAGTAACTATTCAAGAACAGTAAATATTAAAGAAGAACAGTAACTATTCAAGAACGGTAAATATTAAAGAAGAACAGTAAATATTCAAGAACAGTAAATATTCAAGAAGAACAGTATCTATTCAAGAACAGTAAATATTCAAGAAGAACAATAAATATTCAAGAACAGTAAATATTCAAGAAGAACAGTAACTATTCAAGAACAGTAAATATTCAAGAACAGTAACTATTCAAAAACAGTAAATATTCAAGAAGAACAGTAACTATTCAAGAACAGTAAATATTAAAGAAGAACAGTAACTATTCAAGAACGGTAAATATTAAAGAAGAACAGTAAATATTCAGGAAGAACAGTAACTATTCAAGAACAGTAAATATTAAAGAAGAACAGTAAATATTCAAGAACAGTAAACATTAAAGAAGAACAGTAAATATTCAAGAAGAACAGTAACTATTCAAGAACAGTAAATATTAAAGAAGAACAGTAAATATTCAAGAACAGTAAATATTGAAGAAGAACAGTAAATATTCAAGAAGAACAGTAACTATTCAAGAACAGTAAATATTCAAGAAGAACAGTAACTATTCAAGAACAGTAAATATTAAAGAAGAAAAGTAGATAGTCAAGAAGAACAGTTACTATTGAAGAACAGTAAATATTAAAAAAGAACAGTAAATATTCAGGAAGAACAGTAAATATTCAAGAAAGAACAGTAAATATTCAAGAAGAACAGTTAATATTCAAGAAGAACAGTAACTATTCAAGAACAGTAAATATTCAAGAAAGAACAGTAAAATATTCAAGAACAGTAACTATTCAAGAACGGTAAATATTAAAGAAGAACAGTAACTATTCAAGAACGGTAAATATTAAAGAAGAACAGTAAATATTCAGGAAGAACAGTAACTATTCAAGAACGGTAAATATTCAAGAAGAACAGTAAATATTCAAGAACAGTAAATATTCAAGAAGAACAATAAATATTCAAGAACAGTAAATATTCAAGAAGAACAGTAACTATTCAAGAACAGTAAATATTCAAGAAGAACAGTAAATATTCAAGAACAGTAAATATTAAAGAAGAACAGTAAATATTCAAGAACAGTAAATATTAAAGAAGAACAGTAACTATTCAAGAACGGTAAATATTAAAGAAGAACAGTAAATATTCAGGAAGAACAGTAACAATTCAAGAACATTAAATATTAAAGAAAGAACAGTAAATATTCAAGAACAGTCAATATTCAAGAAGAAAAGTAGATAGTCAAGAAGAACAGTAACTATTCAAGAACAGTAAATATTAAAGAACAATAACTATTCAAGAACAGTAAATATTCAAGAAGAACAGTAAATATTCAAGAAGAACAGTAACTATTCAAGAACAGTAAATATTCAAGAACAATAACTATTCATGAACAGTAAATATTCAAGAAGAACAGTAACTATTCAAGAAGAACAGTAACTATTCAAGAACAGTAAATATTCAAGAAGAACAGTAACTAGTCAAGAACGGTAAATATTAAAGAAGAACAGTAAATATTCAGGAAGAACAGTAACTATTCAAGAACAGTAAATATTCAAGAAAGAACAGTAAATATTCAAGAACAGTAAATATTCAAGAATAAAATTTAATATTCAAGAACAGTAAATATTCAAGAAGAACAATAAATATTCAAGAACAGTAAATATTCAAGAAGAACAGTAACTATTCAAGAACAGTAAATATTCAAGAAGAACAGTAACTATTCAAGAACAGTAAATATTAAAGAAGAATATTAAATATTCAGTAAGAACAATAACTATTCAAGAACAGTAAATATTCAAGAAGAACAGTAAATATTCAAGAAGAACAGTAACTATTCAAGAACAGTAAATATTCAAGAAAGAACAGTAAAATATTCAAGAACAGTAAATATTCAAGAAGAACAGCAAATATTCAAGAACAGTAAATATTAAAGAAGAACAGTAAATATTCAAGAACAGTAAATATTCATGAACAGTAAATATTCAAGAAGAACAGTAACTATTCAAGAAGAACAGTAACTATTCAAGAACAGTAAATATTAAAGAACAATAACTATTCAAGAACAGTAAATATTCAAGAAGAACAGTAAATATTCAAGAAGAACAGTAACTATTCAAGAACAGTAAATATTCAAGAACAATAACTATTCATGAACAGTAAATATTCAAGAAGAACAGTAACTATTCAAGAAGAACAGTAACTATTCAAGAACAGTAAATATTCAAGAAGAACAGTAACTAGTCAAGAACGGTAAATATTAAAGAAGAACAGTAAATATTCAGGAAGAACAGTAACTATTCAAGAACAGTAAATATTCAAGAAAGAACAGTAAATATTCAAGAACAGTAAATATTCAAGAAGAACAGTAAATATTCAAGAACAGTAAATATTCAAGAAAGAACAGTAAATATTCAAGAACAGTAAATATTCAAGAAGAACAGTAACTATTCAAGAACGGTAAATATTAAAGAAGAACAGTAACTATTCAAGAACGGTAAATATTAAAGAAGAACAGTAAATATTCAGGAAGAACAGTAACTATTCAAGAACGGTAAATATTCAAGAAGAACAGTAAATATTCAGGAAGAACAGTAACTATTCAAGAACAGTAACTATTCAAGAAGAACAGTAACTATTCAAGAACAGTAAATATTCAAGAAGAACAGTAACTATTCAAGAACAGTAGATATTCAAGAAAGAACAGTAAATATTCAAGAACAGTAAATATTAAAGAACAATAACTATTCAAGAACAGTAAATATTCAAGAAGAACAGTAAATATTCAAGAAGAACAGTAACTATTCAAGAACAGTAAATATTCAAGAAAGAACAGTAAAATATTCAAGAACAGTAAATATTCAAGAAGAACAGCAAATATTCAAGAACAGTAAATATTAAAGAAGAACAGTAAATATTCAAGAACAGTAAATATTAAAGAAGAACAGTAACTATTCAAGAACGGTAAATATTAAAGAAGAACAGTAAATATTCAGGAAGAACAGTAACTATTCAAGAACAGTAAATATTCAAGAAAGAACAGTAAATATTCAAGAACAGTAAATATTAAAGAACAATAACTATTCAAGAAGAACAGTAAATATTCAAGAAGAACAGTTAATATTCAAGAAGAACAGTAACTATTCAAGAACGGTAAATATTCAAGAAAGAACAGTAAAATATTCAAGAACAGTAAATATTCAAGAAGAACAGCAAATATTCAAGAACAGTAAATATTAAAGAAGAACAGTAAATATTCAAGAACAGTAAATATTAAAGAAGAACAGTAACTATTCAAGAACAGTAAATATTCAAGAACAGTAAATATTCAAGAAGAACAGTATCTATTCAAGAACAGTAAATATTCAAGAAGAACAATAAATATTCAAGAACAGTAAATATTCAAGAAGAACAGTAACTATTCAAGAACAGTAAATATTCAAGAACAGTAACTATTCAAAAACAGTAAATATTCAAGAAGAACAGTAACTATTCAAGAACAGTAAATATTAAAGAAGAACAGTAAATATTCAAGAACGGTAAATATTAAAGAAGAACAGTAAATATTCAGGAAGAACAGTAGCTATTCAAGAACAGTAAATATTAAAGAAGAACAGTAGATATTCAAGAACAGTAAATATTAAAGAAGAACAGTAAATATTCAAGAAGAACAGTAACTATTCAAGAACAGTAAATATTAAAGAAGAACAGTAAATATTCAAGAACAGTAAATATTGAAGAAGAACAGTAAATATTCAAGAAGAACAGTAACTATTCAAGAACAGTAAATATTAAAGAAGAACAGTAAATATTCAAGAACAGTAAATATTAAAGAAGAACAGTAAATATTCAAGAAGAACAGTAAATATTCAAGAACAGTAAATATTAAAGAAGAACAGTAACTATTCAAGAACGGTAAATATTAAAGAAGAACAGTAAATATTCAGGAAGAACAGTAACTATTCAAGAACAGTAAATATTAAAGAAGAACAGTAAATATTCAAAAACAGTAAATATTCAAGAAGAACAGGAAATATTCAAGAAGAACAGTAACTATTCAAGAACAGTAAATATTCATAAGAAAAGTAGATAGTCAAGAAGAACAGTTACTATTGAAGAACAGTAAATATTAAAGAAGAACAGTAAATATTCAAGAAGAACAGTAAATATTCAAGAACAGTAAATATTCAAGAAAGAACAGTAAATATTCAAGAACAGTAAATATTAAAGAACAATAACTATTCAAGAACAGTAAATATTCAAGAAGAACAGTTAATATTCAAGAAGAACAGTAACTATTCAAGAACAGTAAATATTCAAGAAAGAACAGTAAAATATTCAAGAACAGTAAATATTCAAGAAGAACAGCAAATATTCAAGAACAATAAATATTAAAGAAGAACAGTAAATATTCAAGAACAGTAAATATTAAAGAAGAACAGTAACTATTCAAGAACGGTAAATATTAAAGAAGAACAGTAAATATTCAGGAAGAACAGTAACTATTCAAGAACAGTAAATATTCAAGAAGAACAGTAAATATTCAAGAACAGTAAATATTAAAGAAGAACAGTAACTATTCAAGAACGGTAAATATTAAAGAAGAACAGTAAATATTCAAGAACAGTCAATATTCAAGAAGAAAAGTAGAAAGTCAAGAAGAACAGTAACTATTCAAGAACAGTAAATATTAAAGAACAATAACTATTCAAGAACAGTAAATATTCAAGAAGAACAGTAAATATTCAAGAAGAACAGTAACTATTCAAGAACAGTAAATATTCAAGAACAATAACTATTCATGAACAGTAAATATTTAAGAAGAACAGTAACTATTCAAGAAGAACAGTAACTATTCAAGAACAGTAAATATTCAAGAAGAACAGTAACTAGTCAAGAACGGTAAATATTAAAGAAGAACAGTAAATATTCAGGAAGAACAGTAACTATTCAAGAACAGTAAATATTCAAGAAAGAACAGTAAATATTCAAGAACAGTAAATATTCAAGAAGAACAGTAACTATTCAAGAACGGTAAATATTCAAGAAGAACAGTTACTATTCAAGAACGGTAAATATTAAAGAAGAACAGTAAATATTCAGGAAGAACAGTAACTATTCAAGAACGGTAACTATTCAAAAAAGAACAGTAACTATTCAAGAACGGTAAATATTAAAGAAGAACAGTAAATATTCAGGAAGAACAGTAACTATTCAAGAATGGTAACTATTCAAGAAAGAACAGTAACTATTCAAGAACAGTAAATATTCAAGAAGAACAGTAAATATTCAAGAACAGTAAATATTGAAGAAAGAACAGTAAATATTCAAGAACAGTAAATATTCAAGAAGAACAGTAACTATTCAAGAACGGTAAATATTAAAGAAGAACAGTAACTATTCAAGAACGGTAAATATTAAAGAAGAACAGTAAATATTCAGGAAGAACAGTAACTATTCAAGAACGGTAAATATTCAAGAAGAACAGTAAATATTCAGGAAGAACAGTAACTATTCAAGAACAGTAAATATTCAAGAAGAACAGTAACTATTCAAGAACAGTAAATATTCAAGAAGAACAGTAACTATTCAAGAACAGTAAATATTCAAGAAGAACAGGAAATATTCAAGAAGAACAGTAACTATTCAAGAACAGTAAATATTCCAGAAGAACAGTAACTATTCAAGAACGGTAAATATTAAAGAAGAACAGTAAATATTCAGGAAGAACAGTAAGTATTCAAGAACAGTAAATATTAAAGAAGAACAGTAAATATTCAGGAAGAACAGTAACTATTCAAGAACGGTAAATATTCAAGAAGAACAGTAACTATTCAAGAACGGTAAATATTAAAGAAGAACAGTAAATATTCAGGAAGAACAGTAACTATTCAAGAACAGCAAATATTCAAGAAGAACAGTAACTATTCAAGAACAGTAAATATTCAAGAACAGTAACTATTCAAGAACAGTAAATATTCAAGAAGAACAGTAACTATTCAAGAACAGTAAATATTCAAGAAGAACAGTAACTATTCAAGAACAGTAAATATTCAAGAAGAACAGGAAATATTCAAGAAGAACAGTAACTATTCAAGAACAGTAAATATTCCAGAAGAACAGTAACTATTCAAGAACGGTAAATATTAAAGAAGAACAGTAAATATTCAGGAAGAACAGTAACTATTCAAGAACGGTAAATATTAAAGAAGAACAGTAAATATTCAGGAAGAGCAGTAACTATTCAAGAACAGTAAATATTAAAGAAGAACAGTAAATATTCAGGAAGAACAGTAACTATTCAAGAACGGTAAATATTCAAGAAGAACAGTAACTATTCAAGAACGGTAAATATTAAAGAAGAACAGTAAATATTCAGGAAGAACAGTAACTATTCAAGAACAGTAAATATTCAAGAAGAACAGTAACTATTCAAGAACGGTAAATATTAAAGAAGAACAGTAAATATTCAGGAAGAACAGTAACTATTCAAGAACGGTAAATATTAAAGAAGAACAGTAAATATTCAGGAAGAGCAGTAACTATTCAAGAACGGTAAATATTCAAGAAGAACAGTAACTATTCAAGAACGGTAAATATTAAAGAAGAACAGTTACTATTCAAGAACGGTAAATATTAAAGAAGAACAGTAAATATTCAGGAAGAACAGTAACTATTCAAGAAAGGTAACTACAAGAAAGAACAGTAACTATTCAAGAACGGTAAATATTAAAGAAGAACAGTAAATATTCAGGAAGAACAGTAACTATTCAAGAACAGTAAATATTCAAGAAGAACAGTAAATATTCAAGAACAGTAAATATTGAAGAAAGAACAGTAAATATTCAAGAACAGTAAATATTCAAGAAGAACAGTAACTATTCAAGAACGGTAAATATTCAAGAAGAACAGTAACTATTCAAGAACGGTAAATATTAAAGAAGAACAGTAAATATTCAGGAAGAACAGTAACTATTCAAGAATGGTAAATATTCAAGAAGAACAGTAAATATTCAGGAAGAACAGTAACTATTCAAGAACAGTAAATATTGAAGAAGAACAGTAACTATTCAAGAACAGTAAATATTAAAGAAGAACAGTAACTATTCAAGAACAGTAAATATTCAAGAAGAACAGTAAATATTCAAGAAGAACAGTAACTATTCAAGAACAGTAAATATTGAAGAAGAACAGTAACTATTCAAGAACAGTAAATATTCAAGAAGAACAGTAACTATTCAAGAACAGTAAATATTCAAGAAGAACAGTAACTATTCAAGAACGGTAAATATTAAAGAAGAACAGTAACTATTCAAGAACGGTAAATATTAAAGAAGAACAGTAAATATTCAGGAAGAACAGTAACTATTCAAGAACGGTAAATATTCAAGAAGAACAGTAAATATTCAAGAAGAACAGTAACTATTCAAGAACAGTAAATATTCAAGAAGAACAGTAACCATTCAAGAACAGTAAATATTCAAGAAGAACAGTAAATATTCAGGAAGAACAGTAACTATTCAAGAACGGTAAATATTCAAGAAGAACAGTAACTATTCAAGAACGGTAAATATTCAAGAAGAACAGTAAATATTCAGGAAGAACAGTAACTATTCAAAAACAGTGCATATTCAAGAAGAACAGTAACTATTCAAGAACGGAAAATATTAAAGAAGAACAGTAAATATTCAGGAAGAACAGTAACTATTCAAGAATGGTAAATATTAAAGAAGAACAGTAAATATTCAGGAAGAACAGTAACTATTCAAGAACAGTAAATATTGAAGAAAGAACAGTAAATATTCAAGAACAGTAAATATTCAAGAAGAACAGTAACTATTCAAGAACGGTAAATATTAAAGAAGAACAGTAACTATTCAAGAACGGTAAATATTAAAGAAGAACAGTAAATATTCAGGAAGAACAGTAACTATTCAAGAACGGTAAATATTCAAGAAGAACAGTAAATATTCAGGAAGAACAGTAACTATTCAAGAACAGTAAATATTGAAGAAGAACAGTAACTATTCAAGAACAGTAAATATTCAAGAAGAACAGTAACTATTCAAGAACAGTAAATATTCAAGAAGAACAGTAAATATTCAAGAAGAACAGTAACTATTCAAGAACAGTAAATATTCAAGAAGAACAGTAACTATTCAAGAACGGTAAATATTAAAGAAGAACAGTAACTATTCAAGAACGGTAAATATTAAAGAAGAACAGTAAATATTCAGGAAGAACAGTAACTATTCAAGAACGGTAAATATTCAAGAAGAACAGTAAATATTCAGGAAGAACAGTAACTATTCAAGAACAGTAAATATTCAAGAAGAACAGTAACTATTCAAGAACGGTAAATATTAAAGAAGAACAGTAAATATTCAGGAAGAACAGTAACTATTCAAGAACGGTAAATATTCAAGAAGAACAGTAACTATTCAAGAACGGTAAATATTCAAGAAGAACAGTAAATATTCAGGAAGAACAGTAACTATTCAAGAACAGTGCATATTCAAGAAGAACAGTAACTATTCAAGAACGGAAAATATTAAAGAAGAACAGTAAATATTCAGGAAGAACAGTAACTATTCAAGAATGGTAAATATTAAAGAAGAACAGTAAATATTCAGGAAGAACAGTAACTATTCAAGAACGGTAAATATTCAAGAAGAACAGTAAATATTCAGGAAGAACAGTAACTATTCAAGAACAGTGAATATTCAAGAAGAACAGTAACTATTCAAGAACGGTAAATATTAAAGAAGAACAGTAAATATTCAGGAAGAACAGTAACTATTCAAGAACGGTAAATATTAAAGAAGAACAGTAAATATTCAGGAACAACAGTAACTATTCAAGAACGGTAAATATTCAGGAAGAACAGTAACTATTCAAGAACAGTAAATATTAAAGAAGAATAGTAAATATTCAGGAAGAACAGTAACTATTCAAGAACGGTAAATATTAAAGAAGAACAGTAAATATTCAGGAAGAACAGTAACTATTCAAGAATGGTAAATATTAAAGAAGAACAGTAAATATTCAGGAAGAACAGTAACTATTCAAGAACAGTGAATATTCAAGAAGAACAGTAACTATTCAAGAACGGTAAATATTCAGGAAGAACAGTAAATATTCAGGAAGAACAGTAACTATTCAAGAACGGTAAATATTAAAGAAGAACAGTAAATATTCAGGAAGAACAGTAACTATTCAAGAACGGTAAATATTCAAGAAGAACAGTAAATATTCAGGAAGAACAGTAACTATTCAAGAACAGTAAATATTCAAGAAGAACAGTAACTATTCAAGAACAGTAAATATTCAAGAAGAACAGTAACTATTCAAGAACAGTAAATATTCAAGAAGAACAGGAAATATTCAAGAAGAACAGTAACTATTCAAGAACAGTAAATATTCAAGAAGAACAGGAAATATTCAAGAAGAACAGTAAATATTCAAGAAGAACAGTAAATATTCAAGAACGGTAAATATTCAAGAAAGAACAGTAAATATTCAAGAACAGTAACTTTTCAAGAACAGTAAATATTCAAGAAAGAACAGTAACTATTCAAGAGCAGTAAATATTCAAGAAGACCAGTAAATATTCAAGAAGAACAGTAAATATTCAAGAAGAACAGGAAATATTCAAGAAGAACACGAAATATACAAGAAAGAGAGGTAAATTTTCAAGAAGAACAGTAAATATTCAAGAAGACCAGTAGATATTCAAGAAGAACAGTAACTATTCAAGAACAGTAAATATTCAAGAAGAACAGTAAATATTTAAGAAAGAGAGGTAAATATTCAAGAAGAACACTAAATATTCAAGAAAGAACAGTAAATATTCAACAAGAACAGTAAATATTCAAGAAAGAACAGTAAATATTCAAGAAAGAGAGGTAAATTTTCAAGAAGCACAGTAGATATTCAAGAAGAACAGTAAATATTAAAGAACAGTAAATATTCAAGAAGAACAGTAACTATTCAAAAACGGTAAATATTAAAGAAGAACAGTAGATATTCAAGAAGAACATTAAATATTCAAGAACAGTAAATATTCAAGAAGAACTGTTGATATCCAAGAAGAACAGTAACTATTCAAGAAGAACAGTAAATATTCAAGAACAGTAACTATTAAAAAACGGTAAATATTCAAGAAGACCAGTAAATATTCAAGAAGAACAGTAAATATTCAAGAAGAACAGGAAATATTCAAGAAGAACAGTAAATATTCAAGAAGAACAGGAAATATTCAAGAAAGAACAGAGAACTAGGAGCCGCTGCGTCCATATGTGCTGCCATCTAAAGAGGTTCATCTCTTTCCTGACTTACTTAAATCTGAGCAGAGCAAATATATGAGCCCATGACATCACCTGTTGCTATGGGGAATAACCCCACCCACCCTTCTTATTTCTAACTTTCATTACTTTTTAAACATAGCTACTTTCAGCTATTTTTATCCTTTTTTAGCTATTGAATGCCATTTTCAGCTACATTTATGCCATTTTATGCTATTTTATGCTATTATTATTCTATTTTCAGCTATTTCTATACTTTGTCCACTATTAAATGCAATTTTCAGCTGCTGTTTGGTCAAAATCAGCTATTTTTGTGCTATTTTCAGCTATTTTTTAGGCTACTTTCGACTATTTTTATGCTATTTTCAGCTTTTTTAGGCTACTTTCAGCTATTTTTCTTCCTTTTGAGCTTTAAAATGCCATTTTTTTTACATACATGCCCTTTTATGCTATTTTCAGCAGTTCTTCAACAATTCAGCTCTTAGCATCCCCACGCAGTTTCAGCTGAAATTGCAATTTTGATCTAGTTTTAGATGATACTAGTCGACTTAAAAAAAACCTTCAGGCCATCTGGCCTAAAGATTGTTAGCTATTGCTTCTTTTAAGTGAGGCTGTGACATTTTCAGGTGGTTAATCTGATCCTCCTCTCTGTGCTTCTTTTCAGTCGTCTGCCACGTTAGTCAGACGTCACATTACGACACCAGCGTTGTGAATTCTCCTCCCAGCAGCTCTCACCTCAAGGAGAAGTTCTATGGTCTGTTCCAGCTCACTGGAGAAGTGGTCTGCTCTGAGGGGGACAAGGATCCATCACACACCCTCTGTGAGATGAATTGCAGCGGTGAGCCTGAATCATCTTTAGATCTGTTAGGGCTGGAGCACCATTTCACTACTCTGACTTATACATGCTAAAACCTACACTAACATTCATGTTTTACTGTTTGATCCTGTTTCTCTCCAGGCCTGTGTGACAGGGATATCACAGATGATATTGACTGCATTTTAAAGATCCTCAAAAAGATGATGTGAGTTCATTTTACGCCTTTTATTTTTCCTAAATCTTAAAGTTCCTCATAGAGACTGTAGACGTCCTCGTAGAGACTGTAGACCTCCTCATAGAGACTGTAGACGTCCTCGTAGACTGTAGACCTCCTCATAGAGACTGTAGACGTCCTCATAGAGACTGTAGACGTCCTCATAGAGACTGTAGATGTCCTCTTAAAGACTGAAGAAGTCCTCATAAAGACTGTAGACATCCTCGTAGAGACTGTAGACGACCTCGTAGAGACTGTAGACATTGTTGTAGAGACTGTAGACGTCCTCGTAGAGACTGTAGACGTCCTTATAGAGACTGTAGACGACCTCGTAGAGACTGTAGACATTGTTGTAGAGACTGTAGACGTCCTCATAGAGACTGTAGACGTCCTCATAGAGACTGTAGACATCCTTGAAGAGACTGTAGACGTCCTCATAGAGACTGTAGACGTCCTTGTAGAGACTGTAGATGTCCTCATAGAGACTGTAGACATCCTTATAGAGACTATAGATGTCCTCTTAAAGACTGTAGAAGTCCTCATAAAGACTGTAGACGTCCTCGTAGAGACTGTAGACATCCTCATAGAGACTGTAGACATCCTCGTAGAGACTGTAGACGTCCTTATAGAGACTGTAGACGTCCTCATACAGACTGTAGATGTCCTCTTAAAGACTGTAGAAGTCCTCATAAAGACTGTAGACGTCCTCGTAGAGACTGTAGACATCCTTGTAGAGACTGTAGACGACCTCGTAGAGACTGTAGACATTGTTGTAGAGACTGTTGATGTCCTCGTAGAGACTGTAGACATCCTTGTAGAGACTGTAGACGACCTCGTAGAGACTGTAGAGATTGTTGTAGAGACTGTTGATGTCCTCGTTGAGACTGTAGTACTCGTAGAGACTGTAGTACTCGTAGAGACTGTAGACGTCCTTGTAGAGACTGCAGATGTCCTATTAACATATCCATTCTATGTTTTTTTCACAGAAAAGACGGGTATAAAAGCGATCCCAAGTTTCTGAAAATGTAAGTACAATCATGGGGTTCTCTCAGTCCTGCTCGTTTCCTCTGTACTGATTCAGATGATGAAACCATCCAGTGTTGTATTTTGCCTCTGGTCATGTAGACTGATCTATAGAGACGAGAGATGGGGTGAAGTGACAGTAGGCTGTTCATACATCATTCTTTCTTATCCTGCTTTTATAACCGCAGTAAAGAATCACCATGTGTACTTTACTGGTTAAATTTTTCCAGATGCCAGTTAGCCAGTTAGCTAGTTAGCTAGCTAGTTAAAAGCAGCGTGTTTATGCGTTCTAACATTGGATCTGGTCTGTTTTCTTTTTCAGGATCCAGTCTATTCTGGGAGACTGCAGAGATGGCCAAGTCTCTAACTACTTCTCTGACTGCCCATAACCTTCTTTAGTTTGAGAATGATCTCTACTGATGATATGAATACCTGAAGATGTTTTCTTGTTTGTTAGAGTGAAGAATTAATTCATCTCCAGATGGTGGAGCTGGTTAAAGCTCAGTTCAGACCAAAGACCACCAGGAGGAGATGAGCCTGCAGCTGCCTCTGTTCTGTCGGTTCACACTGCTGCTGCTGATCTCACAGACTCTTTAATGTGAAGTTTGAAGCTATGACACGATCATTCTGACTCTACTGTCACTGACGTTCACCTGCCAGTGCACACAGGCAGACCCCGGTACAGCAGTGCTCTGTCTTGTCTCACAGAAATGGCGGGCCTCTGAAAGGTGCTGTCTCTAAATGCCAGGTAAAAATGCTGATGCATGTACGTGGGGTCTGCAGCGGAAACACTAGCCCCCTGGTTAACATTCACCTCCTGATCCTGGGTCTGACCTAACCTGGATTATAATCCAACTTCCCTGTCCAAGTCTGATGGGCCCTCCCCCCATTACCCATAAAAGGGCTCATACCATTTAAAATACCTTTACAGGCAACAATAAATAAAATGTTTGTTTTAGTTAGTAAAAATGGATATTTGGGTTTAAATTACATCTCCCCTCCATTACCTTTCACCTTTATGGACAGCCTCACTCACTTCCTGTTATTTTGGTGTTGTTTTTCTCTTTTTTTGTGTTTTTATCATCATGATAATGTGTTAGACTGCATTCATCTCTGATAATAAAGACTCTGCATGCATGTTTCTCCTCATCATATAATGAACAATATCCCGCTATCACACAGAGTTCAGCTAGGGCTGGGCTTCACAGTAAATCTTACTGCAAGTTTTAAATCAGAGCTATATGCAGACTATGCACATGCATAGGACCCCACAAGCCACCAGGGGGCCCCAAAGCTGAATGTTCAGCCTCATCTGAGGAGAATTTAAATGACCTGTCTTTGGGCGCACTCACACTAGGCCATCCGTACCGTGCCTAGGCCCGTTTCAGCCTAAAGTCCGGTACCTTTGGCCAGAGTGAGTGCAATCGTTTTGTGCTTCGGCGCGGCACGCTTCACTGCCCCGGCACGGATGGACGAGGTGGGCCTAAGCAGGCACGGATGCAAATGAAGGAGCTCAAGCGTGGGAATGTGACGAAGCGTCAAAAAACAACAAAAGGTCCCGCCCTAGAGCAGAGGTAGCAGCCGCAGAGACAGCAGGATATTTAAGAGAGAGAGGGAAATATGTATTTTGTCTCACTGTATTTCATCAAGCTACAAAGATTTTGTAAGAGCTGAAGAATTTAACTTCACACAGCTTCACGACCTCTTTCTAATGGATCCCAGGCCAGTCCACATTTCTGACCAGTTTCAAACAAAGTCAGGCTTTAATGAATGTAAGAGGTTTTTTGGTTTGTGAAATAAAACTTCTTCCCTTGTTTTAGTGACAAACAGCAGCTCACAGGATAACAAACACCTTTCATCCTCCGTGCGTAAAGCAGAGTGCCAAATACGCGGACAAGTGTGTGCCAGGGTTAATCTCACGGCTGATTTAACCTCTCTTATTAGAAAAACATAATACCAAAGTATCATCCACTGAATTAACTTACCACTAATTCTATTTCATGTAACCAAGCAGTGAAATTGGGATCTTGATCGCTGACGTTTGGACGGAACATCGTTTATTAATCCTGAGGCGCATTCACTTCTAGCTCTCATCAGAGGGTTAAAATCGCTCTCGTCACAGTTAAAAACATCTTTTATCTGAACATTTAATCCTGCTCTGGACACAGACTGTCCGGTGACATGAGAGCTTGTTTGGTGCACCACTGAAAGGCATCCAAACGCAGAGAAAAGGCTCAGTTCAGGGCGCGTAAAAGAGCAGCTGTAGGGGCTCATATGAGATAAAAAGTCCGGGTTTCATTCATCAGAAGTGCTTGTTACTCTGATCAGACTCCAGATTATATGTTGTGAGCGATAATTCTCCGCTATGAACCGCTTTTTCTCTCTCTCTCCTCACTGGGCTCTGTATAGTTAATGTAGCTGCTGATGTCAGGTGTCAGCTGAAATACCTCTGGTGTCAGATCAGGTATGGTATAAATCTGTTGATATTTTACAGCCTAAAAAAACAACACTTATAAATACTGAGTTATCAACACCTATAGAGTCATGAACGGTGGATACTTCGTGTGATGACGTCGGTGCGTGACGTATCTGTGTCCAGGCATGGATGCGCTGAGCAGTGTGAGTGTGGGCCAAAGGGGGGACAGGGGAGGGGGTGAAATGGGCTTCCGCACGGTTAGAATACGGCACGGTACGGATGGCCTAGTGTGAGTGCACCTTTATCCCTTATACGCTGTGTTCCACATTATTATGCAAATTCGATTTTAGTCTCCTAAACATGAATTTTTCTGTTTTTCAGTTAAAGTCATGTATGGTATTGTGTCTCAGGGCTCTTTGGATCACTGAAATCAATCTCAGACACCTGTGATCATTAGTTTGCCAGGTGAGCCCAATAAAGGAAAACTACTTAAAGTGGGGGTATTATGCCTTTTTTCAAAGCTTTACATCATCTCTCTGATACCCATGTAGTAGCTTCACGTGGATTACAGCTTAAAAAACTCCTCATGTTTCTCACACTGGCGTCCTGAAAAACCCTTATTTTAACCTCCGTCTGAAGCGCTTCGTTTTCGCTGCTGTCTCTTTAACCCTCCACGGACCTACTTTCCTCCAATTGACCTATGGCTAAGCCACGCCCCCTCCACTCACTCGGACAAACAATGAACATTCAGTGACAGACGCTATTGCAGTTGTCACAGTAGGAGACATTTCACAGGAGGCCATCAATGATTTATTGGGACGGAAAAATCACACGTCATCTAGAAGTCACCAAAAGGGTCTAAACTACGCACTGGAGGGATATATTAATCATTTTATTGTTGAGAAGGTCGATAAAAAGCTTCAGTTACAAGCCCAAATTCACAGGTCCCAGTGCAAATGTGATAAACTGCATCTCGTTGCCATCACAATCTCAGACCACAAGATAGAGGATCAGGATCAAAGAGCCACTGAAGTTCAGGTTTTAGGCTCAGAATATGAGAAAAATATAAAATATTTAACCATCTTTACCAAGAGTGTCTCTCCATTAGTTTGGTGCTACAGTATTTACATTGAATCATTCAGCGTAACGTTTGCCAACCTTTGTTATCTCCGCTTTTACAGATAAGTTCATGAAGCTAAGCTCCAGAAGTTAACGTTAGTTTAACTAGAGCCCTTTGGACAACAGCTAACAATGATGTACGATCACCAAAGAATGAAAACTAGAACAAACAACGTGACACAATGAACAACGCAGCTAGGAGCTAACGTTAGGCTAACTTTAGCTTTAGTTTTGTGCTGGAATGGGCAAAATTGAAGTTAAAAGGTGATGAAAAAGGGTTAACATTTGGTAAAATTGGTGTAAAATGGCAACAATGTTATCTTTAAAATATTCTTAGTTTTTTTTAAGGCATCTGGAGACCCCCCCTCTCAGTGTCTTGCGACCCCCAAGGGGGTCCTGACCCCAGGGTTGAGAACCACTCCTTTAGAAGACAAACATTGGAAAGACATGAACCTCTGGTTAAAAAAACAATGGTATCTTCACAATCTCAGCCATAAACACTACACTACCAAGACTGTCTTGACCACCGGGACTTCTGGGAAAATATTCTGTGACTGATCAGACAAAGGCAGAACTTTTTGGAAGGTGTGCGTCCCCTTTTATCTGGATTTAAACTAACTCAGTGTTTAAAAGAGAACATCTGCTGTCGTCTCTTCAGGACCTGAGGCTAACCCCACCCCGGCCTCACCTTCATGTCGGTTGGCATTTGGAAACTAACTGAACTAATCACTGATCTGATCATCCTTCTGCACTTCCTCTCTCAGGCCTTATCATTCCTGATCTGTTTCTGCTGAAATCTTTAGATCTGCAAGTCAGGATGAGGAGGCGATGAAGTGTTTGTAAGAACGAAGATGAAGAAAGACGTTGGTAAAGATCATTTAGGGTCAGGGCCTGCTCAGGTGAGGTGAATCATGTTAGAGAAAAATATTTAAAATCTGCATTTATCTGAGCGTCTTTAAAAAGTGACTCGTTACATGATTGTGAATGTTAACAGTCACGACCGGGGCTCTGATGGCGTTGCTGATAGTCTGCACCCCGTGGATGAGGGCGGCCTGGGTTCAAGTCTGGCTGTGGTTCCTTTCCTGCATGTCTCTCCTCCTCTGCACCCTTCTCTAGAAATAAAAAAATAAAAGACTCAAATAAAAAGTTAAAAACAGACTAAAATTCTTTAATGACCTTAAAAATGCAAAACAGCGGCAGATTTCAGGACGAACAAATGTGCATTCTCACCGTCCTGCTGCTCTCTAAATGCAGATCACACAGTATAGGCTGTTGACGATCACATGATCCAGAAAAGGGGTCAGGAAGTGGGGACAGCCATCAGGAATGAATGGGAGTGGAGGAGAGTTAGAACTTTACAGCTGTAAATGGAGCTGAATGCTGCAGTCATCATTGGAACATTTCTA
Organism: Cheilinus undulatus; assembly: GCF_018320785.1. Classification (NCBI taxonomy): domain Eukaryota; kingdom Metazoa; phylum Chordata; class Actinopteri; order Labriformes; family Labridae; genus Cheilinus; species Cheilinus undulatus. The sequence continues at coordinate 54,349,869 of NC_054868.1, read as the reverse complement.
CACTGAATACCATCACTACACTTTAACAGAGATTTTAACCACAGGTTAACTGATCTACCTGGTGTAGAGACAATCAGCGACACAAATACTCAGCCCTGCAGTCCTCCTCATCGTCTAACATCAACTAGTCAGATGAAGGTCGATCTAGACACTGTAGTGTCTATTAAACCAGTGATACTCAACCCGTGGCTCTAGAGCTACATGTAGCTCTTTTGTGTCTTAATTTGAAATATTATTACCCCTGAAGACTTTAAAAAGGAAACTTTGACCTCAGGAATTATTGTGAGTCACATTAATCAGTTTGTTTCCGACACTTATAGAGCAGGCTTAGGTTGTCAAACTTAGTTGTCAACCTATATTTTTGTCTGTATATTTCCATTGCACTTAATTGCAATCTTTAGCCCATTTTTGCAATTTCTCTTTGTCACTTTTTGCCCATTTTGCCACTCTTTGGTGCTTTTTGCCTGTTTAAGTCTCCTTCCACTCATTTTTATCTCCACCATTTGTTAGCAACATAACTCAAAAAGTCATGGACGAATTTTGATGAAATTATCAGGAAATGTCAGAAATGGCATAAGGAAGAACTGATTAGATTTTGGGACTGATCCAGATCACCGTCTGGATCCAGGAATTCTTTTAAGGATTCTGTACTATTGGGAGATAGGGCTAATGACGGAGGTCTGCGCTGTTACCACTTTACACCAGGAGATGGTGGACATGAGTAAATTCAATCCCAGCAGCATTTTGGGTGTGTTTCTATTTAGGAGTTTATAGAGTTTGAAAGACACACGCCCGGTCCAGGAGATGAGTCGGAGTGTAAAAGAGAAAAAGACAGCGAACTGTAGCAAGAATACTCACGATGCTGGGAGGAATAGAGGAATATTCACCCTCTGCCATGACTTCCAGTCATCTGGTGAGACCATGGGTGCATCTGTTGGCACACGTAGCGAAGCAAATGCTTTTCCTCACTGTGTTTCCACCCTACCGGGGAGGGAGTAATCCGCAAATGCCGTGTTGGGGGGCACATGGGGACAGATACAGGAATTTTTTTGATGGATTCTGTGCTATTGGGAGATAGGGCTAATGGTGGAGGTCTGCTCCCTCTGAGTGCTTTTCTAGTTTGCCACATTTTTTTGGCACCTGTAACTCACTTTTTCATCACTTATCAACCTTTTTTTTTGCCACTTTACTCCCAGTGTTTGCCGTTTCATGCCCATTTTGCCCCTTTTCTCTGATTTTGGCCACTTTTTGACCATTTTTGCCACATTTAACTTATTTTTACTGCCACTTTAACCTGTTTTTTGGCCACTTTTCACCTCTTATATTGTGGCTCTTGCAGATGTATTTTTCAACAATTTGGCTCTTTGGTTAAGTAGGGTTGAGTAACACTGTATTAAACCATTCCTTCCTATGTAACTGGCTAGCCTCTGTGCCACGGTACTGATGTATGTCTCGTTCAGGCAAAAAAACTCAAAATGGAGGACCCAAAATGCAGATAAAATAAAAGACTGGTTTAATTAACAAACAAAACAACTTACTCAAAATAAATCTAGGAATCAAACTCAAATTCCATGAAACGAAACAAAACAAAATCCACAGGAGCACGAGGAAAGCACGGGGAGTAACTGACACGAGGAAGACATCAACAATGAACCGACACAGACACAGGGAGACAGAGAGCTTAAATGCACAGGGAGTGATTAACAACGGAGGACAGGTGTGGACAACCAGACACAGGTGGAACTGGTGAAGGTCATCACAGTGGAGGGAAACTCAGGCAGGAAGCAAAACTGAAATCACACACAAGGGAAGGCAACTACAAAGTAAAACAGGAAACATGGAACCTAACACAAGAAGCACACGAGGACTGAATGACAAAACTAAACACTAAAAGCTGAACAAAGGAAACACAGGAGGATACAAAGAACCAAACACAAGGAGGGAAACTAAAACACAGGGAGTAAAACTAAACATGAGACACAGGAATTAACTAAACATGAAACACAGGGAGTAAAACTAGACAAGAAACAAGGAATAAACTAGACATGAAATACAAGGAGTAACTAAACATGAACATAAACTAACATAAGGCACAAAATACACAGAAACACAAGGACTACAAGAAAAACCTAAGAACTAAACACCAGAAATATACAAACTAGAAAACCTAAGTACAATGTAAAACTAGAAACATGGAAATCACAGAACAAAGAAAACACAAGGACTCAAGAACTAAACTGAACTATACAGAATAAACACAGGAAAACACCAGAGAATCTCAAAAACATAACAAATCAAAACCTGGATCATGACAACATAAAACATTCCCACTGTGTTTAAGAGTGAAATGTTCCAAACTGGTTCATATTGGAGGACTCCTTCTCCTTAGGAATCGGAATTCCCATTGCTCTACTCCAGGCTCTTGGGATAGATGGTTTCTCACATAAATAACCTTTAGTTTCTACAAGCTAAGGATGTCAGGTGTGTTTTATAGACCTGGTAGGGGGACTACATTTGGACCCGTAGCCAAAGCAGCCTTCACATGCTGTTGGAGCAGCATGTGGGAGACTCCATGGTCAAGAGGAAGAAAGTCTGATGAGACCAAAATGGAGCTTTTAGACCATCAGACAAGACGTCAAACACAGACATCACCACAAACACACTATCCCCACTGTGGAGCACGGTGGTGGCAGCATCAAGCTGTGGGGATGCTTCTCATCCCTGGAAGCAGAGTCAGCCCAAGGCATGAGCGACATAAGCGGCTGCTTTGGGCCTGTCGTAACCAGGGGGCCCCCCAAGAGTGAGGAAGTGAATGTTCACAAGCAGTTCAGAAGCAAACTACATTGAGATCAGCCAGGCTGTGAAGGAGAATGAGGTGCTGAGAGTAGAAACAATAGTAGAAACAGACCTCAGATTTAATAGTTTAAGTCAATGTTTTACATCAGGGGATTTGTATAACGCTGTGTTAGGCTGTTTCTCAAGTCTGTTCATTAAAACGAATATTTATGTAATGTTCTTGAACGCACCACACAACAGTCAAACAGCGTCTCTGCACTGGAGAAGTGTTACAGGCATGTTAACACGAGCTAGAGTCCCCTTAAACTCGTGGTTTTCTTAAGTTTCTGTTACCAAACGACTCCACACAGAGTTCAGTCTCTTCTTAGCGGGAAGCTGAGCTGTGTAGAGTCTGACTGTGGTAGTACGGACCGGGAGAAAGGACATAAAGTGGATAAAAGTTAGCAGAGTCGTCGTCATGCCCCCATGCACACAGACAGCATCTGCAGACCACAGGATAAATAAATACGATCACAGGTTAAACGTGGTTTAAAGAATTTATCCAGATTAACATGATTATAGAGTAATGACGGGACTTTATAGATCTGTAGCCTGTTATTTTTGCGTTTAATGAAGAAAATGAAGCTTGCATCAAGTCAGTAGTCTTTTTGACCATAGAAGGGGATTTCATGTAAATACTGATCATTAAAGAGCTGTAAAGTAAATGTTTATTATATAAAACTAGCTGACTGTTACTGTAGTAAGGTTTATGGTTGAGGTTAAAAGCATGTCAGATAAATGAACTACAGCCTTCTGTGTTGTGTTTTATGGCTCTAAATCCTTCTAAAATGTGATGTTGTTTCAGAAAGAGGAGGATGTGTTTTAAAAGGAGGGTGTAGGACATCAGCAGGTTTATTTCTGACAGAGGTGGAGAAAGTACTAGACTACTGTACTGAAGAAAGTAAAAGTAAAAGTTATTTTGGATAAAATATACTTCAGTAGAAGTTAAAGTAGTAATCTGTAAATCTACTCAAGAAAAAGTAAAAAGTAAGTCATTTAAGATTTACTCAAAGTACTGAGTATCTAGTTTTGATACCTGAGGAGGTTATACAGTTAAATATCTTTTCTAAATGTAAAGTAACTTCAAGAGAATCTAAATCTATAACCAGGTTGTTTTTATATGGGAACACTTAACCTAAAGTCAAATACAGCAGCTGTTTTAGGATGAAATGTGGAATTATTCTCTCTCTACTGACCGTCATGTGCTGTGAAAATCAAACTTCAGGACATTTTCTTGCTGGCTGAAAGCTAAAATGGCCTCATTTTGGCTTTTATTGCTATTTTTACTCAGTACTTAAAACTTTTAAAATGTAGTGAAGTACAATACTTCCCTCACAGTGTATTTAAGTAAAAGTAAAAGTACTGATTTTGAAAAGTACTCATAAAAGTACAAGTACACAATAAAGCTACTCAGTTACAATAACTTGAGTAAGTGTAATCAGTTACTTTCCAGCCCTGATTTCTCTCTGGTTTGTACATAAATGTCAGTTATTACCATTAACACATTAAAAAGATTGATTTTATTATTATTTTTTTAAAAAACATTTATTTTTGGCCTTTTTTGGATAGGACAGTGGATAGAGTCAGAAACAGGGAAGAGAGCCACGGGCCGGATTTGAACTCGGGTCGTCTGTGTATGTGGTGGGCGCCTTTACCACTCGACTACCGGCGTGCCAGATAGATTTTAATTTTTTGGTTTTGGATGTGTGCTGATGAGGAGGGTCTCCTAAAGAATGACTGACGGATAAGAAAGAGAGGAAGAAGTCCATCTCCTTCACGTGTCCACTCCTACAGACTTCAGGACCTTAAAAGGAACCCTGCATGATCAGACAAGTTCATCTTGTTGGATAGATATTTTTATCTCTCATATACATATTGAACTAAAAAACTCAGAAGATATCTGCATTTTGAGTCATTTGAGTTTATAAATTCACCAGGAAACCGCCATGTTTTGGTCCCGTTTGGTCCGCCCTGGCGCCGTGACGTCACAGTTCCTTGGTGATCCTCTGCAGTAACCTGTTTCAGACTGGCAGCCAGTGTTAGGGCTGCATCTCAGGAACGCAGCACGTCTCACGCACGGAGAATTCTAAAATTAGAGGTCTCTTCTATATTATATTTACACCACGAGCAGTTATCTGTCCATCTAGACAGGAAAATCATAAATACAGAGCCATATTTAGCTTGTTGTAGCAAATATGTACGTCCACATGGGTAGAAAATGTTTGAAATCTGTTTCTTGATGAGCCAGATGAAGGCTACGAGCTAAAATGCGTCCGTTTAATAAAGTTGTTCCCCAAACTTCTCTTCTTTATGAGGCTTTCTGTTTCCACACGGTTCAGGTAAAGATAAACACAATACGAAAGGACTTCCGGTTTGCGGTCTCCGGTTTGCCATTCAAAGTAAAGCTTGAGCAATTCCTTGGAGAAACTCCGTTCTATGTACATAATACTATTTTGAAAAGCTCCCGGCACGCTTCCGCTATACACTCAATGTAGTCATTTGACGGCGGTTTATTGAGGTAAAATTTGTGGGAATGACAGAGCTTTGACAGCAGGGAGACCAAACCAACACGCAGCAAACTCATGTCAGCACCAGCTGCAAGCAGAAAAACCGTCTGAAAAACGGTTACTGCTTAGCAACGGAGAGGAGCGCTGCGGAACCGTGACGTCATACTCCGTGACGCGAATGAAAACATGGCGGTCTCCTGGTGAGTTTATGAGCTGAAATGTACTCAAAATGCAGATATGTGGGATATTTAGTGAGGATTTTAGTTTAATATACACTTGAGACATACAAATATAAATCCAACAAGATGAACTTGTCTGATCATGCAGGGTTCCTTTAAAGGGGCTCGAACACAGCCGTCTCCTAACAGACAGACCAGAAAAGAGAGGGGAGACCGGAAACTTTCTTCATCTGTGTGCAGAAAGGTAAAACCCAGAACATCCCAGCAGAGACAGAGGAGTGGAGGACTTCCTGATCTTCCAGAGACAATCACAGTCCTCTCCAGATCCACAACAGTCCAGCTCACAGCCCAGTTTACTGCATGCATGCCAGTGGGTCCAGAGTCTGACTCTAATAGTCACTAGCAGGGCTTGACATTAACACCCACCAACTAGCCAAATGCAGGTGGATTTCAGCCGTGGTGGGTAGCAGTGTGACTCTACGATGGCGGGTTGAATTTATCAGTGTCACAACTAATGCTTCACTCTGAAAGTGCTTGTCAGATAGCCCTTATGATTTAGGCTTGTTACAGAGAGGCATTTTTGACACATACAAGCCTCAAATTTCCCCCAAAACAACTGAAAAGTGTCTGGTCTCTTCATCCATTCATGCGTTTTTATGCAGTGCCAAGGGCCTTGATGCTGTATGACACACATGAACATGACACTCACTCACATATACGGACACACACTCGCGCTGACGTGTTGGTAATTTAGACTGAAGTCTTCTATCTGTTTAGGGAAAATGTTTGAGTGTTGGAGGATAAACTCAGACCTGAACTTTCTCTCTGCTTTACAGCGCCTCTCTCTCCATGGAGGATCAGTGCATCAGCGCCGTGTGTTTGTGTGTGTGAACTCCAGCTGTGTGTCTGTCTCGCTCGTGCGAGCCAAGGTGTGCAGTGTGTCTGAATATTAATTGAGTAATACTCCATCTATACTCTTTGTTTGGTGAGGGCGTTCTAAATGATAAAACCTGCGCAAATGCGCGCATAATTTAAACATCATTAATACAATTAACATTTGATACTTTTGTTCAATGATTTGCCATATATCAATCATTAACGCATATTAAAGACGAGAGAAACTCCAAAACTTTAAATCAGTTCACTGAGGCAGTCAGAAACAGGCAGAAGGATAAAAGTCCAACAGGGTCTGGCTGCAGCCCTCGAGCAAACCTCTACACTGGGGCTTTCAGCTGGAGACCTCTACAGTGTCTAAGTCAGGGGATGGAGACAGAAACATCTCCAAGTCTCTGAACATCCCCAGAGTTCAGCTAAATCCATCATGAAGAAATGAAGGAACATGTCACATGTGTAAATCTGCCTAGATCAGACTGTCCTCACAAACTGAGTGGGCGTGCAAGAAGGAGACTAGTGAGAGAGGACATCAAGACACCTATGACTACTCTGAAGGAGTTCCAAGCTTCAGCAGCTGAGATGGAGAGACTCTGCAGACAACAACTGTTGGCCGGGTTCTTCACCAGTCAGAGCTTTATGGGAGAGTGGCAAAGAGAAAGACACTGTTGAAGAAAACTCAGATTCAATCTGGACTAGAGTTCACCAGAAGGACTGTGGGAGACTCCATGGTCAAGAGGAAGAAAGTTCTTTGGTCTGATGAGACCAGAATGGAGCTATGAGACCATCAGACAAGACGCCAAACACTGACATCACCACAAACACACCATCCCCACTGTGGAGCATGGTGGTAGCAGCATCATGCCGTGGGGTGCATCTCAGCAGCATCATGCTGTGGGGATGCTTCTGAGCAGCATCATGCCGTGGGGATGCGTCTCAGCAGCATCATGCTGTGGGGATGCTTCTGAGCAGCATCATGCTGTGGGGATGCTTCTCAGTAGTTGGCCCTGGCCTGTAAAGGTAGAGGGTAAAAATGAATCCTGGAGGAAAATCTTCTTCAGTCTGACAGAGAACTACGGCTTAGAGAAGATTTATTTTCCAGCCAGACAATGAGCTGAAGCATCCAGAGAAAGCGAAACAGAAATGGTTTAAAGACAACAAGGAGAATGTTCTGGATTATATCTTTTTATTTTCTCCTTGTTTACCATCCTCTGTGTCCCTGCCATCCTTCTGCTGAATACTGTGACTACTTTAATATCTAACCTCGCATGCTCGGTGATATCTAATCTAAGCGAACAGTTTAAAGACTTGATCTTCCTCCATGAACCTTGGAGCAGAAGTCTGATGATCTGTTGGTCTTTCTTCTGCTTTTCTCTATCTCCACTTTAATCTGCAGTCAGAATGAGCATGCAGATTCACTTTTACCACCTGATAAGATCAGCTTCAAACGGCTTTTTTATGTTTTATCCTTATTTGAGGGATATTATTTACATAAATCTTTATTTCTATTTGAGGTTTTGTCATTGACCTTTATCTTATTTCAGGGTTTAATCAGCAGTGAGCTCATATTTTCTAACCTGACAGATATGCTGTTTCTCACCTCCATGGCGTTGATGAATCCCACATCCATCTGAGCAACACCCCATGGATGGTGTTTGGGACAGGCAGAACCTTTCAAAATAAGACTTGGAGGGTGATTGGACAAAAGTTCTCCCATTCATGATGGACCAATCAGAGCAAACGCAACTTAGTAGTCATGCAGGAGTGAACTACATCAGGTGATCTCTACAGTCCTCATGTCAGTCAGGACTGTTCACTATCGGTGGAGCCAGCTGGTAAATCAAACTCTGTCTGAAGCCACCAGGAGAGGAACTAAAACACGTTTAACACCAAGAGAACCTTCCAGTCTGGGTCTTTGCTGTTCTTTAATGTCCACTTCTGATCAAACTGCTGCTGTAGCCGCAAACATGCTGAACTGGGGACCAGCAAAATCCTGGTCCATTGAAGAGTTAAGCTGTGGTATTTATTATTTAACCTGAATAATAACCACTCTTATCAAAGAAACACATTTAAATTCATTTGTGTAGTAAGTAGCCCTCTGCTGAAAATGAAATCCTTTTATTAAGAACAGAATTCAAATACAGTAAATATAGCTAAAATGGGTTAATAATGGCAAAAAATGGTGGGAAAGGTGGTGAAATTAGACTTTAAAAGTAGCAGAAATGGATTACATAAAAGTGGCAAAAAATAACTAAAAAAATTCCAAAAAAGGGTTAAAGTGGCAAAAATGGGTGGAGATTTGGGGAAATGAGGTGGAAATTGATACGAACTGGCTAAAAAATGGTTAGCTGAAGCAGAAAAAGTCAGAAACTGGCATATCAAATTGTGAAATATGGCTTATAGAGTGGTAAAAGCGGTTAATAGTGGTAGTGATGAGTTAACAGAGCCAACAATAGGCAGAGAGTGGCAAGATCTGGATCAGACGTGGCAAAAACAGACCGAAAAAAAGTGGTGGAAAGGGTTTAAAAGCTGAACTTCCCGACCACTGGAGCAGGTTAAAGCATCCTAACTGACTCAGAGTAGTCCTCCACTAAATGTGTGTTTGAACCAGTGACTTTTTTGCCAGTTTACATCAAATTTTTTTTTTACCCCATTTCACCAAATTTCCATCCATTTTTGCCCATTTCAGCCACTTTTTAACTCCCTTTTACCACTATTTATGCTTAATTTTTAGCCCATTTTTGCCATTTTTATCTAGGTTTTGCCACTTCTAACCTATTTGTGCTACTTTAAAATCCTTTCACCATCTTCTCCACCATTTTTTGGCCATTATTAACCCATTTTAGATATTTTTAACCTATTTCAATTATTTTCTTAACAATGGGTATTACATTTATGAGGGCTATTTACTACACAAATGATAAAACAGATATATTTTTCTTTGATAAGACTGGTTATTATTCAGGTTAAATATAAAATGTATCTATCACAGCTTATCTTTACAATGGACCATGATTTTTCTGTTCTTGCTCTCAGATGTTCGTTGTTTTTGGATAAAAGCATCTGCTAAATGACATTGTGGCATCTTGCTGGCCCCCAGTTCAGCTTGGTCCCAGAAAATTCTCCCCTTTATCCCCCCTTATGGGTTCATCCACCTCCAGGTCCAGCGGGGGTCCCTGGTCTCTGGCACCTTTATTTTGGGGGTTGCGGGCTGAAAAGGTTGAGAACCCCTGCTTTAAATAATATTCCCTCTCAGTCCAATATAATAACCAAAACAAACACCAAAGACTGAACTTCTTCTGTTCACACCCGTCTTCCTGATTCTTCTGAACTTGATCAAATAAGGGCATGGGCACAGTTCAGGGTTAAGCAATGACCTCTGATATAAAAGGCTCGGTCTGCACTGCTGCAGCATCTTCACTCTTTCAGAGGAAAGCAGAAGTGGACGACCTCCCTGATAATCTCTCTGTGAAACAGGCGGTAAGAGATTTGACCTGCTCTGTAGTACGTTTGATTTAAAGGAGGAACGTTTCATGACATGTATTTTAGTAATCATGCAGAGAACAGGCTTTAGACGAACCACTGTCTCCACTGAAGCAGGGAAAGTCAGTTTTCATTAACAGAGAAAAAGCTGCTTTAACCTTCAGCCATCACTACGGACATTTTTGTCCATTTGGGCAAATTTGTCCTCTTTCTCTGTTCATCAGTTTGGCTGTGTTGGTGCATAGGGTCTAAGTTTTTCCAACAAAGTTTCTTTCTGGGCACATTTTTAAGTTTAAATTTTGATTTCTCCAATAGGTCAGGGGAACAATGAAACAAATTTACTACCCTTTAAAGTCATTACAAAAATGTCCACTTATGAAAAACTGCTATAAAAGCTTAACATATTAATATTTTTTCTTTTTTATGCATAAATCTCTTAAAAAAACCTTCAGATGTGCTCAAAACTACCAAAAATGTTTGGTAGTTTTGAGCACATCAAAAGTATTAAAGTGATGCCTGAGGGTTGATGCCTACAGGTGTAGAATGTGAGTTTTTGCAGGAAACAGAGCGAAGTTATATTTATCAGATTTATTAGATCAAATCTGCAACACTAACTCATTCTAAGCAGCTTTAAACCGTGCTGGGAGCTTCAACAGGAACCAATGAGGATGCAGTGTTAGCCATTCAACATTCATGCAGGTATCACTGTGGTTCATTCTATGATCAAACATTTCTGATTTTTATAAAGATTATAAAAGGTCATCTTAGAGCTCACTACCTTCGTGTGTGTTTATAAAGGTATAAAGAGCAGAGCCACAGGTAGGGGTGGGCGACAGTACTATTATTGTGACCCTGTTTCAACGTGTGTCCTGTCGTCTTCCTCCTCTGATTGTAGCGGATGCTGGAAACGCTGCGACTGATTCTCTGAGCTGACCGCAGCTGCCGTCCTCCACGAGGGACTGAGCTGCCGAGGTAAGACTCTGGGAGCTTCAGTCCTCCATGCTGCAGATAAAACTGCACTAAAAAACAAAACCAATACTCCAAATATTTGTCCTAAAAGATTTAAATAGTGGAAAAAAAATGTCTAGACCACAGGTGTCAAACGCAAGGCCCGGGGGCCAAATCCGGCCCGTGGAACAGTTAAATCCGGCCCCCAAGATGATCTGATATTTCTGTTCTAACTGTCCCATCAGTCTGAGGTCTGTAGATTTACTCAAGTATAAAAATGTGAACT